>NC_091146.1:25840155-26206318 GCF_041381155.1 Argopecten irradians
CATCCGTCCGTCGTTCAGAGCTACGCCATCGCAGCTACGTCGTTATTCCACAACGTTTAATAAGGAAAATAATTCGCCAAACGTAAGACTGACAGAGTGGTTTTGTACAGTTTTATTTGTCTGCACCCCTTTATCGAACGACTGAACAGTGGCAATTATAACTACATGTGTTGATCGATTAATTAGTCGACAGAGAAAAACAATTTATATTTGCCGCCAAAGTGAAACTTCACACTTTTACCGGACATTGTTTTTCTCGCGAGAGTTTGTTGTGATGTTGCCAAGAAACAATATGGCTGCCTTCACGCGCTAACGGGCACCGACTGTCAATAAGTGAGGAGAAAAGATCAACACGAGGTTGCCGACACAGCTCCATACAACCCCATAGTCCCCTAAAGATAGAACAATGAGCACGAAATTAAATACAAAGCAACAGAAGGGAAGAGATCGGCCCAAATCCGGCGGTAAATATTCTATTTACATTGTCACTTACGATTTCTTTATACACACACGACTCGCTATAGAGTCCTATACAAGGAAATGGCGTTACACATAACAGAAACTGGCTATATTACCAGTTTGGAATTTGGTGTTTATGCGGAAATGTGGGCTTACTATATGTGTTTAAAAGCCTCTATTTCAATTTCTATTCAATGTTATTCACTCTAGCTACATGTATAGCTAGGCAGGTCTACAAATCTACATATGTACCGTAATCTACATACAGTTTCCTCCATTTCCTCAACCCCAACATTTTAAAAATCAGCAATCTGTTCTGCCTATTAGTTTTTCCGTTGACTTACTCCACAAGTCATTAACTTAAACTTATGAATGTGGTCAATGAAATGTAGATGTTTCAGCTGAATATACAATTAAACGGCTTGATTGATTATGTAGTGTTAATACATGTACTGTACGGATTGACTCCGTCAATCAGCCGACGGATCATGCTTCTTTTTGTTTAAGTCTGTAGAACCGAGTTTTTCACGCTGGATTCCTGGCTGGTCAGGACACTCGTCAGGAATGTGTTGGTCAGAGCACTCGTCAGGAAAATGTTGGTCAGGGCACTTGTCAGGAATGTGTTGTTTCCCCTGTACTTCTACATTTTGTATAAGACCCGATTGTAGTGAGTGGGCTGATTATCGATCATATCTGAAAATCTTGTCCTTTCCCAATCCCATTGCGATTATCAATTATAAAAATCCGGAATCAAATATCACTAAATCAAATTTGTAGAATGTATGTAGTAGACTTCACTTTGACATATAGTTCAACTTTTCAATCATTACTGGGTTGTTATTAAATCCACTGTCAATTCTCAACAGAAAATGAAATAGATAACTGATTGATTAAAGATGTTCCTGATGTTGCACCTCCTACAAAAGATACCAGGGGGATCATTTGAATAATAACTAATGTTTATAATTGTGTTATATATGAAATAATTTATTTTGATTTTCAACGTAATCGCTAGGAGTAAAACAGCTTCAAAACAGACAACAGTGGAAATAACGGGTATATAAAAAATGGTTGAAACAATTTATGCATGGTATCATATGCATGATCAGTACTTCATTCCATACAGGGCATTGTGCCATGGAATTTTTTTCGGGATGCAATTAATTGTTTTGTTAATTAAATATTCTTATCTTGAATTAATATAAGAGCTGAAAAGTCTTCAATCATGGTTACAGTGGGAAGTAAGTAATATTTGTAACTGAAGAAAAATACTAAGTACTTAGTTAAAATATAGCTGCCTTTTTCGTCCACAGAATAACATATAAAAATATATTCTTCTGCTCCGTGCACAGTTTAAGACATAAATATAATAAATCATTTAAGCAATAATTTTTTTCACCTGTTGCATTATAGATCTCTTCATGCTTGATTGACCATGTTTAGGCCATGCAAAGAAATAGTTGTGTTTCTGATAACCCGACCGAACCTATAAAATCAGTGCCTACTCAAAAAAACCATTTGTCTTAGGATAATATCTGTTTTTTGTATGATACAACTGTAAAAAGTAAAACAGATACTGTAAAAATGTAATAAACAAGATCTACCAGGTATACTATTGTAGTCCTATTGATATGGCAAGTGGAAGATGAAGGGAGACAACTCTTCTAACTTTATCTCAAAATGCTCTGAACACATGTACCTACTAGAAACTTCCATACCTCTAGCTTACAGCTAGAATTCAAACAAATTAATCAGCCAACGGATCATGCTTCTTTTTGGTTCAGTCTGTAGAACTGTAGTTTTTCACGCTGAATTCCTGCCTGGTCAGGGCACTTGTCAGGAATGTGTTGGTCAGGGCCAAGGACGTATATGAGAAGGATAAGTCACACTGGGTTTTGGGGAAGTCCAAGGCAGGCGCTTTTGTGTTTGTGCACTGACCGTGACGGTGGGCGACGACTGATTTTCCTTTGATATCCGCCGGTGCAGCCTTTGATGTAGCTTGTGGGTGCGATGGTTACCGTCTTACTTTCTGAAGCGGGGCCGTCATTTCATGAGCTGTCAATCTTTTTTACCGAAAATTTAAGACATATCCTCTAAATATTCCGTCTTTAAAGCAGGTAATATACGTCGTGAAATTTAATAAACTTTACAATGGTGTTTCGTTTGACTCGATACGACAAGTATTTGTTGAGAAAAACGGTTTTTATTCCCGGTTCATAGGCGTCTCGCGTGGTGTTTAGTAATGTAAAGAGACAGTCACGAATCCTTCTCACTTATAAATCCTTGGTCAGGGCACACGTCAGGAATGTGTTGGTTAGGGCACTCATCAGGAATGTGTTTTATCAATTAAAATAATCCTGAATCAAATATTGCTAAATCAAATTTGTAGATTATGCATGTAGTAGACTTCACTTTGACATAGTTCAACTTTTCAATCATTACTGGGTTGTTATTAAATCCACTGTCAATTCTCAACAGAAAATGAAATAGATTATTTAAAGATGTTCCTGATGTTCCATACCAGTGTAGTCCTTTTGATATGGCAAGTGTAAGATGAAGGGAGACAATTCTTCTAACTTTATCTCAAAATGCTCTGAACACATATACCAGAAACATCCATACCCCTAGCTTACAGTTAGAATTCAAACAAATTATTTACTTATATATATTGACATAGATGATTTATTTATTTGTGTTTGACTAGGGTGATTGAAGTTTTGAAAAAAAAAACACTTTTTTGCCTAGAAATTGGAAGAAATGTAAAATTATTGAACAATTTTATAAGCCTTTAATTTTTTCCTGATTCAAAACAGCCCTACCAAATTAAAATATCTGAACTCATGCCAATTTCACACACTACTATAAATGCTTTTGATTGGTCAGTTTTTTTTCTCCTGAGTTGTCTTCACTTTTGCTCTGAAGTACTCCAGGGGTGGATATAATGGCAGTGATAGTAACCCCCTGGAATATCGAGGATTTAAAGACAGGAAAAACACTGAAATGTCTATTTTTCAGAAATAGTGAAAATACAATATTTATAAATAAATGCAATATGAATACACTAAGTTTGAATTAATCGAAAGTTCTGTAAGATGAAATTTTCAAAATATATGAATTCTGAAGATTAATGTAACCAGTGAGAATAGACATTGTTGGTCTATTAACTTATTTCACTATAATGAATACAAAGAAATTGCTCACAGTTTTTATATTTTATTTGGCAATGTTTATCATTATCAACTGTAACAATATATATTATATATAATATATACTGTCTCAATTCTCCAAATTTTCAGCTACATAGCCATTGTCAAGGAACTACGCTGTCATTTACTTTTCAAGTCTCTATCTTGCTTTTAAATGAATCATTAAATCTTTTCAGTTTTAAGAAGTTAATTATGAATACCGGTATATACATTTGTATACGGTAATCATAGTACATGTACCTGTATATTACAACTATATCAACATTAATGAATCTTTTGAAAAATTTAATCTAAAATTTATTCCCTTTTTAACATAAATGCAGACATTACACTCTCGATGCACTAAGAAAACTGTAAAATTTATTTATATGATTAATTTTGGTAATAAGTTTGTATAATTAATGACAATTTACATATCAATTGTTGATAAACTTACTATTAGTTGGCGGCATTAAACGTCTTTACGAGTCCGACAGTTAAATATACATCCACCGTCAACTAATTATGCTTGTTTGTACAGCCTACTGAAAAGACTCAACAACAAATATTGATTATCTAATGAAGGGGGACAGCTAGGATATTGTTCATTCATGCTTCAGCGGTTTTAAATGTGATATCTATCGGAAATCTACATATATTTGGTTTGTCAATAGTAGTGTAGCTGTTCTTTCTGGAGTCGGGGTCATTTGAACCCTTGAATTCTGTTGTGTTTGTGATGTGTCTTTAAAGCGTTATTCATCAATATTGAAACATTTACGAGGCGACCAAGGGAGATCACTCCTGTAAAAAGTCATTCATTTTCCTGTTAAGACAAGTTTAATTTAAAGGTACATTGTAGTGTGACATGCACCTGTAAATTCTGTTCCAAATCTTGATAACTATATATATTCTTTGCTGTTAAGATTTATTTTTGTTGATAAAGACCTAATCATTTTAAATTTCATTTCAAATTACTTCCTATTTCTAAAGCTTTGAATTTTACTGCCGTACTGATAAAATTTAGTCTCAATATTTTATGTTCTCAATATCTCTAATTGATATTTTAATTTCAAAATACACAGACGAGACAAAGCTATAAAACTTCAGCCCTTTTTATGAATTTAATTCCCCGTCTTGGGGCCCCCTCAGATAAGTATGTTAGCAACATTGAATGCTATAGAAATCTGAGTTAATTGTCTCCTGTCTCATTTAAAGCACACACAATTAGTAATAAATCTAGAGGTATTCCAAAGGTCCCCAAACATTGGACTTTATTCCTCTGTTTCATTACAACAATACTGCCGCTGAAATTTATTTCTTTGGATGTTGTCGGGGACAAACAGCCGATTTCTAAAGTTTTCCGAGGAAAGGAAATAGGTTTGGGAATTTATTGTGTTCAATTTAATGTTCTGTATTGGCCTTTGAATTCGAGATACAGGTAAGTTTTGTTAAGGTGATATATATCAAATATAGACATAAAGATATCTGGTTGTAAAGGTATAATATTTCATTCCAAATTCAACATTTTTGAAGGTTTTTTGCACCAGGAGTCACACCTGATATATGATGTGTTGACTTACAAATAAAAGGACACATTATTAACATACAAAATAATTCATAACTTGATGGGACCAATCATATATTTAAAATAACAGTCACCAAAAATATTTAATTGTTTAAAGTGAACAGTCGGGCAAGGAAAATTAAAGATGGTAAAAATGGTGTGAATGTATCCAATATAATTTCTTATGGAATAGAAAAATAAAATATCCTGTCAAAACCTCTCTGCATGCGAAGAAATTAATTCATTGTTTAGGAATCCTAAAACGTCCTCCCGACTGACTATGTCCGTGGTTACATTTCCCGGCAGCCTTGCTTTCAAAGAGTTATTTCAATGGTCAGAACTGGGCAACGTAAGCAGAACTTGACCGTCGTTCTAATATGTGAGAATATTTGGAAGGCCAATGCTGAATGCATTTAGACTGGTTTTCTTTGCCCGACTATTCACTTTAAGTATTTGTACGAAAACGTTCAATCATAAAAATTTTAAAATATCTTTAGAATAAATTGTAAAGTTCATAACATATAATAGAGTATTGTCAGATATTGAATGGTAAACATTGTACTATAATATGTTTATTTCTGATATTTTAAAGATGCTACACCGCCGACAAATTGGTAATTTCCATCTATCAAAACCAGATATCTGACTATAAAAACACTAAAAACACTAAAAACTTAACATCATTAAAAAGTTTGAGATTCTTATTTTACTTCATTATTTAGAAAAGAATTAAGTAGTTCATTGTGTCCCGAAAAATCCGTAACACTACGCCCTACATAGATTGAGGCACTGATTGTGCAGACAACAAAAGCAAAACAAATTATTTTATATAAAAAAATTTTTTAATAAGACATTATATAACATGATTAAACATCAATTATTATCTAAATGATAAATGTTATTCATACTTTGTCAGCGGTGGAGCATCTTTAAAGTATTTAAAGTTTTCATTTGGGCTTCTAAGCTGTGAAGATTTAAGTGAAAATATTGAACTTTCTCATTAGAATTAAGTGATATTAATGGCGGGGATCGGAAAGGCCGCTACTTTATTAAAGAAAGCGGCGACTAGCCAGCAAGCCCCGGGTTCTGCCGGTGGTTCTAGTCGAGATGGTGACAAGCGCGGGGACAACAAGGGCAAAATGTCAGCAAATTCTATAATTCTCGGTAAGAAACATGACCACAAAATTTCCATTAAATTAATAATTATTGTTACTGTATAACAAGTGAGTTACAATGTTTTACTTTATTTTTGGTACATGTACCGCATTCGTCATTATTAGGGTGCTTAAATAATTGTAACAAAGGAGAGGGCGTTTATTAATGAACCACAGTGTGCAGTAAGATGTGGATAAAAAAGTCAGCCATAATTTTTATCTTTCTGTACTCATGGTAAATTGATCCCTAACAGTAACCATGCATATGACTTTTATCCTTTGAGACACATTATTATGTCGTGATTCACATGTAAAAGACTCACAAGTTCAAGTAATATGGGATACACATAATGATGTTAGAGGCAACACATGTTGTAAAACATTGTTAAATGCATGGAAAGGGGGAATTTGTACATCTTCAACTCTTCTCCAGAAAAGCGAAGGGCCGCTTATAGGGGGATCGAGGTGTGCTAATTATGGTAAATACAGTACTTGTGGTTTTACTGAAATCACAGAATTCAAAACACCAGCGAAATATTTTGAATTTCATAACTATTAAAACTGCTAGCATTGCATAATGGAAGCGGTGTAGTTGGCCTTACATCGAAATTAAAAACCAACAAATATGTTTCGCTGACAAAACCGCAAAAACAAATGTGACTGCGATTTAAAGCGCTATGATATAAAGTGTAAAAAATTTATTAAGTGCTTGCATAATTATTATTTTTGGCAATCTAATGAAAATTAGACTTGTGATTCAGCTCCACTCTGTTACTGTATGTTACGCTCCAATACAAGATCTAACATTACTCCCTGTTCGGGGTCACCTCAGCATGACCCTTATGGTTAGCCAATCACCATGTCGCCTATGGGTGACTGGTTGATTCTCTCGGAAGGAGCTCATTGGTCTGATATAAAACATCATACTTGACAACTTAGGATATCCAAAAAACATTTGTGTTTCCGGTAACCCTACTGACCCTATTAACAAGAAAATTAAACTCTGGGAACCAAATCCATGGTACATGTATATGATATTATATCATTAAGGCTATTTCAGTTTTTCTGGATCAGAAATTAATGAAACCCTCCCCCCCCCCCCCCAACTAAAAAATAAAAAGTCTGAATGTGTCTATTTTAAATACATGTATTATCACCAGATTTATTTTGTTTGGCCTTATCGTGGCTGAGTTTTAAATTTATTCAAAGTTTGCACTTGAGATTAATGTAATCAGCCGTGTTTGTTTTCTGACAAATCCGTACGTGTATTTAAGTATTAGCGCTTGAAATGTCAAAAGTTTGGGAATTGATAATGAGGTTTTAATTTTATGGTATAATCAATTTAAAATGGATATTGCAAAATCTTGATGTGTTAGATGCAGACATAGTAATTAAGTTGACTGGATATTAACCGAACATTTCACCCTTAAAGAAGCATTTAGATTCTTCTAGTTCATAGGTTGGACTAGTCCAATTTGGAACTTCAGGGAGGATTAAATGCACTGATTAGGTATAGATCAACTAAAAAAATTATACAGCAATGTTAATGATGTCATTAATTATTAATAATCCTACATTATATATAAATTCTGCATTTGTATATTACAGAGTTTTCTGCCCTGGCATGTTAAATATATTAAGTTGTTTGATTGTGCCTTCATTTGTTTACTAGTTCTATGCAAGATTTTCTGCAAAAACGACATGATTTTTGCTAACAAAATAATGAAGTCACAATCCATATGATTGTACCTATACCAACAAAGGCAGTTAACTCTTATATTCAGAATTGCTTCAGCAAAACGTAAGGTAAATGATCTTACTAGTTATCACAAGAAAATCTGACTTAAGAAATCAGACTTCTTGAATTTAATAATCTATATGCTGTATTTAAGGTCAATATTAGAAAGCCAAAAAGATTTTTTTTTATGTAAAACCTGTAACCATTACACTGTATATTAATATAGGGACTAGAGTAGATCACCCTGCCTAACATCTATATAAATAAAAAAAAAATTTGATAAAAACTTGTAACAATTCTATTAATATAAGGACTAGAATGGATCACCCTTCCTAACTCCTATATAAATATATACACACTTGTATATAAAAAAAAAATTTGATAAAAACTTGTAACAATTCTATTAATATAAGGACTAGAATGGATCACCCTTCCTAACTCCTATATAAATATATACACACTTGTATATTCTTTTTTTTTTTTTATAAAAACCTGTAACAATTATATTAATATAAGGACTAGAATGGATCACCCTGCCTAACTCCTATATAAATATGTCAAAAATGATCAGAATTGGTATACATGCAATTTTTATTTTCAATGTATAATTTCTTACAAAATTTAAAATCACTATACAGTATATCAGAAATGTACTTTTAATAAAAAAAATAGTCTAAGGCATGTCATGAAGCTAGTGATTGCTGAAAAATCTTTAAAAGAAGCAAATCAATAAATATTGATTTGACACAAGTGCTAATGGTATAAATTACCAGTTCACAATCCTAACAATATAATTAACTGAGTTGCTGATTATACTTACCGAAATTAAGAAAACAAATTTTTTATTTCTTCCATGAAACCATATCCTGTCATTCCTCTCTCAGTTTATTTTTGTGTTTAGTGACACAAACCCCATGTTAATATACCGTGAGAGCTTAAGTGATCTTAGTCATTAATTATGTATGCATCATCAGATTTTCCATTTAAATGACCTCGTCAGCTTTGATTACTCAAACCCTGATTTTAATTAAGCTCATGTTGAAACATTAAATTTAATTTTGTTATCCGATATTTTCTTTTTAAGCTGAAATACAAATTTTAGGTGAAATATATTATGATAAGTTGTTGTTTTTATTGAATATGATATTTACAAAATGACTATTTTTTATTGAGGAATCTAACAATGCTTGTTTTAACTTGTTGTCCATTTTGTTTGAGTACAGACCTGTCTATTTAGTTCTTCCACTGAAGATGACAGTAAATTAAAGGGCTTCTAATATCCGCTGTAATGTTTAGACAATATTTTAATTAGAATAAAAAAATGTTGATATTAACCAAAAAGAATATTGAATAGATTTGACACAAGTTACGGCGACTCATGACTAAGGCATCTCCTAACAAAGGCACTAGTACATAATTTCATCTTAATAAGCACCTTTTCATTTTCCCCCTTGGCAATTATTGGGTCATATACGGTATGTCTGACAGCATAATCACACAGTATTTCACTGACTTAAAAAAGGGGCTGCGATGACCGAGTGGTTAACATGTCTCAACATATTACCACAAGCGGCAGCCATCCACCTCTGGGTCACAATTTAAGTTTGAATCCCATGTGGGGCATTTGCCAAGTACTGACCGCTGGTCAGTAGTTTTTCTCTGGGTACTTCAGCTTTCCTTCACCATCAAATCTGCCAGATCCTAAAATGCTGTTAATAGGACGTAAAACTGAAACAAACCAGAAATCAAAGTTGAAATAATTTAACCAGTTAGCCAAGGATGTCTTAAGTAAAATATAGATGGTGTTAACACTTACCGTGCGTTCCATTTGCAGATTCGTTCCAGTTGTAACGATAAGAATCTGTTGTATCTCAAATGGAACGCCCCGTTCAAGGAAAACTGTACTGGTACAAGTGGTTCGTTTTCAGAAGCGTAACACATGGATCCAAGATGACGGACCCGAGATTTTTCATTTTAAATCGGAATGTTTTCTTTGTTGAAAACAAGACGGATATTATTTATACATGTACACTTTTACACAGTGTAAAACAAAAAGTTTCTGGACAATGAATACCCGTATAATATCTCATAAATATACAATACAGACACAGGTCTAAAAATCTTGTTTATATCCAAAAAAATACAGGTGTAAAAATCTCGTTAATATACAATATAGATACAGGTGTAAAAATCTCGTTAATATACAATACATATACAGGTGTAAATAGTTCGTTAATATACAATACAGATACAAAAGTAACAATCTTGTTAATATACAATATAGATACAGGTGTAAAAGTGTTAATATACAATAAGATACAGGTGTAAAAGTGTTAATATACAATAAGATACAGGTGTAAAAGTGTTAATATACAATATAGATACAGGTGTAAAAATCTTGTTAATATACAATATAGATACAGGTGTAAAAATCTTGTTAATATACAATATAGATACAGGTGTAAAAAGTGTTAATATACAATATAGATACAGGTGTAAAATCTGTTAATATACAATACAGATACAGTGTAAAAGTGTTAATATACAATAAAATCTGTTAATATACAATATAGATACAGGTGTAAAAGTGTTAATATACAATACATATACAGGTTAAAAACTTGTTAATATACAATAAATACAGTGTGTTATAAAAAGTGTTAATATACAATACAATAATACAGGTGTAAAAATAGTCGTTAATATACAATATAGATACAGGTGTAAAAATCTCGTTAATATACAATATAGATACAGGTGTAAAAGTGTTAATATACAATATAGATACAGGTGTAAAAAGTGTTAATATACAATATAGATACAGGTGTAAAAGTGTTAATATACAATATAGATACAGGTGTAAAAAGTGTTAATATACAATATAGATACAGGTGTAAAAGTGTTAATATACAATATAGATACAGGTGTAAAAATGTTAATATACAATATAGATACAGGTGTAAAAGTGTTAATATACAATATAGATACAGGTGTAAAAGTGTTAATATACATATAGATACAGTATAAAAGTAATATACAGATACAGGTGTAAAAGTGTTAATATACAATATAGATACAGTGGTGAAAAATCTGTTAATATACATACAGATACAGGTGTAAAATTTAATATACAATACAGATACAGGTGTAAAAGTGTTAATATACAATATAGATACAGGTGTAAAATGTTAATATACAATACAGATACAGGTGTAAAAATCTTGTTAATATACAATAAGATACAGGTGTAAAATGTTAATATACAATATAGATACAGTGTGTTAATATACAATATAGATACAGGTGTAAAAATCTCGTTAATATACAATACAGATACAGGTGTAAAAATCTTGTTAATATACAATACAGATACAGGTGTAGAAATTTTTTGTATACCTGTCTGTATGTAACGACGGATGAAATTTGTAACCTATAGTAAACTGAATATATATAGAAAACAGTACTGATGAAGATCAACCATAAAAAATTGTTCTAACTTCATTTATTTTGAAAATGAAATTAAGGATGTAAAGTGGTCATTTTATAATTCTTAAAACTTTTTGAAAATTTAATTTCAAGAATATGTAGATTGAATGATATTAGGATTCAAAGGTTCCCTATTGACTTTTATTTGTTTATTTTCCATGTTTGTTTACGGGGCGACCTACGTACGTAACCCTGTGGAAAGTTGACTTTACGTGTTTATTTTGGGGCCCCTGTGTCAAGGGTCTGACGTGGGAACAGGATATTCTTCATCAAACATTTTTGTTATGTCGTTATGCCTTGTTTAAATCTCACATGTATAGATTCTGACATGTTATAGACTTAGGTAAAAAGGATTTTCTTTTGTGTTTAAGAAAGTTGTGAATCCATTTTCACCTCCATCATGTAGACCTTTCAGTACATTACGATTGATTTGGTTGGCTATTTACCTTCATTACATCTTGGAGTACAGTGTGCCTTAATGGATTCGGTTTGAAGTGTTTCTCATCTCTCTCAGATTTGGATTGAATTATGAGTTTGTTGGATGAGACTTTTTCAACATAATTTCGCTCTTATAATGTAGAAATTGGAGTGTCTGAAGACCGATTTAACGACTATTAAAAGAGTTTTCTTTTTAAGACTTTCAATGGATTTACTAAATGTGCTGTTGGCACTGAACAACTCCCGACTGCTCATCAGTCATCTTAATTCAAGAAATGTATATGGATTCATTCAGATCTATGTTACAAGACAATTATCATTCAGGAAAAGTATTTGAATTCTATCGAGTTTGTGGAATTTATAAAAATATTACACAATTTGAAAAATTATAACTTTAAAATTTGACGAAAATCGCCATGTCCACGGATATTTCCAAAAGGAGGCTTTCACTACAGGTTGTTTCAACACCAATACCTGTTTCGCGATCGCCTAAAAATAACTCTGCGCCACCTAGCGCTCTGCGACGGCAACATACGGTTCCAACTGTTGATCGTAAACTTACATCGTCAACTGGACAAATGGGAGCCGAATATCGTCGTAAAAGTGCCAGTAGGTCTAGAGTTTGTTTTTTTGGAAATTTATGAAAAGGTTGAATCGTGAATACATTCTGTATCTGAATTACTCTCAAATCTTGCTTGAAACATTTTGATTTCTTATCAGTCATTTCTCGCCAGTCCAACATCAGTAGAGAGCCTATCAACTTGTATAGATAAATCAACTTGTATAGATAAATTAATTTGCAAAAGAAATCAAATAGAGAAACCTACATGGTTTTCAAAGTTATTGGGACAGAGGCACTTATTGAGACAGAGGCACTTAATGGGTTAGAGGAGCCTATCATGACAGAGGCGCTTATTGAGACAGAGGTGCTTACATTGTGTTGAAAACGGTATCAAAGATTTTGTTGATGGGACAATTTCATTATTTTCAATAAATTTTTGATAAATGCAAGTTCTGAGCTATCCCTTCAACAGAGAGCTTTTATTCAGGGACTTATTATCATATCAGTATTCTTATTCTAAAGAGAAACTTATTCGAACTGCCTTAATTAAAATACATATATGTTTGATAAATCAAATTAATTCAAAATGCATGTAAATACATGTAAATATATTTTGTAGATATTTCATATATCTCATAGTTTTTTGTTCCAGAATAATTTTATATTTAGCTTTTTTAAAAGGAAAGTTTTGAATCAATTGTCACTTGAGAAGTTTGCCTTCATAATGATAATGAATACAAAAGGGAACATTTTGAGAAATAAGCTCGTCTAGCTTTGACCAAAAGATTTTAGAAATATTTAGAAAAGGACTTTGTTATCGTATCCTCATCAATATGCCTATATAATATGAAAATTATTCAAATACCAGGTGTTCGATGTTGTTGAAATCTCTGGATAGAATTGTGAATAATTTGTACACCATTAGTCATATATCAACATCAGAACTGAATCCATCTTTGTAAAAAAATCTATTTCTATTATGATGCCGGATAGAATAGCTACTACCATAACAATTAAGGGGATGTCTGATGAAAACAAAAAGTGCTAAAAACTGAAAAATAAGGGGAGGGATAACTACGAATAAGTTATCTCAAATGTTGGAAAAAAGTTGATATTCTGAAGGGATTTTCCTGATCTGACTGATTTGACCTAGAATATTGAAATAATTCAGTAATGTTACACCTGTAAAAGTTTCTTGTGTTGTGTATTTGACCTACAATAGAGATTCGTAATGTTACACCTGTAAAAGTTTCTTGTGTTGTGTATTTGACCTACAATAGAGATTCAGTAATGTTACACCTGTAAAAGTTTCTGGTGTTGTGTATTTGACCTACAATAGAGATTAAGTAATGTTACACCTGTAAAAGTTTCTGGTGTTGTGTATTTGACCTACAATAGAGATTAAGTAATGTTACACCTGTAAAAGTTTCTGGTGTTGTGTATTTGACCTACAATAGAGATTCAGTAATGTTACACCTGTAAAAGTTTCTTGTGTTGTGTATTTGACCTACAATAGAGATTCGTTAATGTTACACCTGTAAAAGTTTCTTGTGTTATGTATTGACCTACAATAGAGATTAAGTAATTTACACCTGTAAAAGTTTCTTGTGTTGTTATTTGACCTACAATAGAGATTCGTAATGTTACACCTGTAAAAGTTTCTTGTGTTATGTATTGACCTACAATAGAGAGATTCAGTAATGTTACACCTGTAAAAGTTTCTTGTGTGTGTGTATGACCTACAATAGAGATTCATGTTACACCTGTAAAAGTTTCTTGTGTTGTGTATTTGACCTCAATAGAGATTCGGTAATGTTTACACCTGTAAAAGTTTTCTTGTGTTGTGTATTTGACCTACAATAAGATTAGGTAAACTGTTAAAAGTTCTTGTGTTGTGTATTTGACCTACAATAGAGACTCATAATGGATGTGTATTTGACCTACAATAGAGGTAATGTTACACCTGTAAAAGTTTCTGTGTTGTGTATTTGACCTACAATAGAGATAGAAAGTACTGATAAGTTTGTGTATTGACCACTGTAATGTTAACCTTTCTCTGTGTTGTGTATCGAGGACCTACAATAGAGATTCATTTACCACTGTTGTGTATTTGACCTACCAATAGTTTACACCTGTAAAACACTACAATAGAGAAGTAATTCTACCACACCTGTTAAAAGTTTTTTTGTGTTGTGTATTTGACCTACAATAGAGATTAAGAGTTACACCTGTAAAGTTTCTTGTGGTATTTGACCTGCAATAGAGATTCAGTAATTTACACCTGTAAAAGTTTAGTGTATTCGACTGGTGGGTATTGATCAGCGTTTACTGCTTTCTATAGCACTAAGAGTCTCGCTGTGTTGATGTACAATCAGTCAATTAAAGCTATTAGCTTCTCAGTCTACTGTAAATGTTCACAACATCCTGTAACACAGGTAACTGGAAAATATATCTGCCAGACCAGGGTTCAAACCTGGGACCTCTGAACACTGGCCAGATGGTCTATGGATTGACCTTTATTGTTTCTCTAAGTTTTCACCCTCATCGAGGACATGAGACCCTATTTCAATTAACCACTGTAGGTATCCATAGATGAGTACCTGTAACACTGAGAGGGGAAAATATATCTGCCAGACCGGAATTCGAACCTGGGACCTCTGAACACTGGCCAGATGCTCTTATGATTTCTCCTCCACTCTCCAGGACATTAAAGTTATAATATTGTAATTATTGGAATTCTTAAAATGTTGGTAATTTTTTGTGGTGAAGATCATCTTAAAAACTCTTCTTGATTTGTGAGTGTGAAAATTACTGCACTCTGACTTTAATGTTAGTTTATTTAAATTTATCGACTGTCCATACGTTCAGGTATCTACCGTATTCTATTAACTTCTTTGTGACTCCTCTATCCTCATATGATATAGACTGACACAATTATAATGGAGAATCGGATAAATTCCTGATCGCTTGTAACGGGACAGGTCTTTATGAATTCCTATAGGAACATGTTAACTTTACACCATTCAAAATTCCATCAAAATTATTCAATTAGATTTTTATAAACAGCATTAATGAAAAGAGACACGGTCCTTTGTGATTTATTTCATGAATTTTAATTTAATTTAGCTCTCAGCTACAATATTCTGATTAATCTAAGTTTTAAATGGCTTGGTGTTTGGGTGTAAGCTGACAGCGTCGTGATGCGTTTTGTTCAGAAGCTGACTGAGTTTATTATACCGTGTGTGTATAGATCCAGGGGGGTGTTATTGTATTGAGAAATGTAGAAATGTTCAACATTCGCTTTCATTGATATACCACACGGTTCAATAATGGTGTTTTCTGATCCATGATTTCAATGTATTCTCTCACCTAGACACTGTCCCTATGCTGTATGTATCTCGAATGATTCTATACAGTCGCTCAACAGACATTGGACGTGTGATATTTGAAGATCAGAAGAAATAACGTTTGAAAATTGGAGGCTGATATATGAATCGGGAGAAATTACGTTTGAAAATCGGAGGCTGATTTCTGAATTAGTATTTGAAATCAACAATTTCTGGGCTGTAAAATAGGATGTGTTGGTGTATTTGAAAATTGGAGGATTATTTCTGAATTAGGATTAATTATATTTGAAAATCGGAGGCTGAAATCTGAATTAAGATTTGAAATGACAATTTCTAGGCTGAAAAATAGGATGTGTTGGTGTTTCAAGATTGGAGGATTATTTCTTAATAAGGATTTGAGATTAACTCTTTCAGGATAAGGATTAAGGATATCAGTCACATCGTGAATAATGGATTTTCTTAATACGGAATATATGAAATCAACAATTCTAGGATATTCAGTAACAAGGTCTTATCCCGTCCAATAGATAGTATAGTTTGAAATTAAATACTTGTGAAAAATTTAATTTAGATATACAGTAGTTTGAAATAGAAAATTTGTGAAAAATTCTTTAGATATATTTGAAATTGAAAATTTGTGAAAAATTCTTTAGATAGAGATTGGAATTGAAAATTTGTGAAAAATTCTTTAGCTATAGTTTGAAATTGAAAATTTGAGGAAAATCTATTACGAAAAAGATAGAGTTTGAAATTTAATTTATGACAATTTTCTAGATATACATTGAAATTTAAAGTTTGTGAACTACAGATGCAGACTCTAAATTCTTCTTGATTTTACGGATTCTTTTGCATATTGTTGATAAGTTGATATAATCAAAATTGAATCTGCGTTGTGAATATTCATCAACGTTAGTTGGATATTACCCTACAAAAACTTTATATCATAAAATCGGAAATCCGTGTTGTGTGTAATTTGTATATTACTGGACAATGGTCAAGGAGGACCAGTCTGGTCATTCTCGGGACAGGAGACTGAGTCGTGATCGAGATCATCATGGCGGTCATCAGGGTTCTAAATCTCATCATGGTCACCATAGAGACCGCCGAATGTCCGTCGCCTCACAGAGTGGACGTAGGTGTTTAAATGATTAGTAGTCACTATACATTAGAAGTCAGACTGTTTGAAAATTTTAAAGGCCCACTACCTTTCCGAAACAAAATTAAAATTTTTCTTAAATATAATAATAACAATATTGCAAATATATATTGATAGCCTAGAGAGGGTTACAACACCAATCAAGTGCTAGATTCTTGTGTAATTTATGTTAAGACTGAAGATTCATTTCGCTGACTGAAGATTCATTTCGCTGTCTGTTGCAGTGAATATTATTTAAACTCACGTGGAGTGATTAGGACAATGGCAGGAAACATAAGAAGGAATTACTTCTTTGGCCCATATTTACTTACTTGTATCTTACCAATATACATTTGTTAGGACCCAGTATTATCTGGAATTATCAATACACATTACTTTGGCCTGAAAAATTTGTTAAACACATTGACTGGGTGAAGTGTATGCTATGCCAATATTGACCTTTACCAGTGGTACTTTGTTGTGCTGGTAAATATATTTTTTATATAAAGATTTTTTTTTCTCTACAAAAATGATTGTGTGACGTTTCAATCAATAGGACAATATATTTTGTATTGTTAACTTCACCATCAATAAAAACATGGCTGAAATGTTGCATGCAAAATTAATGTAATAAATTTGTGTAGTTCGTGAATTTAGTGAATGGTGATTTGATTTCAGTTATGATACTGTGTTGTGATCTTTCGTCCTGTTATCGCAATAATGTCAATGTTTGTTAAATTCATATCCATGGTTATATAAATTCAACTTAATGTTGCCATGCAAATTGTATAGAAATTGACAAGAATTGATGGTAGGGATCGAAGGGGCAGAAAATAATGAGATAATTGTGATTGATCTTTGACCTTTAAGGATTTTACCTTTGACCTTTACAGATTGATAATTTCACCTTTCATCTTTACAGATTGACAAAATCACCTTTGATCTTTACAGATTGACAATTTTATCTTTAACATTTATGGATTGACAATTTCACGTTTGACCTTTACAGATTGATAATTTCACCTTTCATCTTTACAGATTGACAATTTCAGCTTTTGACATTTACAATAGATTGACAATTCACCTTTAACATTTACACTAGATTGACAATTCACCTTTGACCTTTACAGATTGATAATTTCACCTTTGACCTTTACAGATAAGTTGAAGGGTAAAACGAAGCCGGGTGGCACACCAGAGAAGTCCGGAACTCCATCGGCGGAGGAAGAGTCCCAGAGTCCGTACCGAAATGTCATCTGGAACGAGGACATCGAAAAACTGCAGATCAAGGAGGAGGATCTCAAACAGGTAAAAATTAATCTCACCTGCAAAATAATACTCATTATTAAAGGTATAATCACATCTAAACAATTTTTGTTTGAATACATTTATTATTTATTTTACAAGGATTGTGTAAATAGTCCTATAGGACCTATAGATGTTTTACCCATTTCATTTGCTGCCATTTTGCAATTTCCATTCCAAAGCAAGTTTGTGAAGATGATTTAAAAATTCAATGAAATTTTTTATTGATATAGATAATGTACTAGGATAAGGGTTATATAAACAGTCCTATTGGGCCTATAAATGTTTTTCGTTGACACATAGGATTACACATTATACATGTACTGTAAATATACCTATTTTCTTTGGCTGCTATTAGATTTCGTGATTTCCAACAAGTTTGTGAAGATAAACTTTCGCAAATTAAAAGAAATCAATGGAATTGTTAACTGATATAAATAATGTACTTGTTTATTTGTGTAGACTAACTTTCAAGATCTTATTTGACTCGTGAAATTCGGGAAAACAAATCTCATGCAAAAGAAAATTTATTTACAGTATACGAGACAATATTTTTGCAAATGCACAATGAGCATTCCAAAACAGCCAAAAAGAGAAGAAATGTAATACAGATAGTGAGAAAATATTTGTGGATCATGCCTTACCATCATCTCTTAAGGCAAAAAGTGAGAAAAAAAATTAGTTACTTGACTAATGTTCTCAATTGATTGCAAGTTATAGATTTTTTAATCAGTGTTTTTAATTATCTCCCTTGACAGGTTCATGAGCAAAAGAAATCGCCCCCAGGTGGAGCTCCAAAGGTCAACAAGGTCACTGTGAAAAAACTTAAACCAGCTTCAGAATGGAACAAACCCAAACCCAAAGTGTAGGTATTCAAACAATCAGAGTTTCCTCTGGCCTTCACACCAAAAGTAGACATTCTGGTTGTATAGGATCAGAGTTTCCTCCGACCTTCACTCCCGGCTTTGATGGTTCACTAATCAGCTGTTATTACAGTAATAAATAACATTATAATATGAACTATTGATGCTCAACCTTTCACAACAAACTTAGATTAATTTTTATTTCAACCAAACCACGGGGATAATAACATGTACTGTTGGTTGATATGGTCTACACAGTGCTGTATCACTCCCATGGCATATACACTTTTTTTACCAAGTATCGTAACAGCAGTTGTTAAAAAGCGAATCAGATAAAATTTATTATGTACGTGCATCTTAACCTTACTGTTTGTATGTTACCAGTGTCACTGTAGCGAGGCCTGCCCCTCCAGATGCTCCTCTAAAACCTATGGACGTATCAGGTGAGTAACAGACTTTAAATAGAGTTATCTCCCATGTACAGATGTCCCCTTAAACCTATGGATGTATCAATTTAGTAATAGACTTTAGATAGAGTTATCTCCCATGTACAGATGTCCCCTTAAACCTATGGACATATCAGGTAAGTAACAGAGTTTGGATAGAGTTATCTCCCATGTACAGATGTCCCCTTAACCTATGGATGTATCAATTTAGTAATAGACTTTAGATAGAGTTATCTCCCATGTACAGATGTCCCCTTAAACCTATGGACATATCAGGTAAGTAACAGAGTTTGGATAGAGTTATCTCCCATGTACAGATGTCCCCTTAATCCTATGGATGAATCAATCAGTTTAGAGGTAAACAGAGTATCAGATTAACAACAGAGTAAGGATAGAGTTTATCTCCCATGTACAGTTGTCCCCTTAAACCTATGGACATATCAGAATTATTCAAGTAACAGAGTAAGGATAGAGTTATCTCCCATGTACAGATGTCCCCTTAATCCTATGGACTTTTCAGGTTAGTAACAGACTTTAGATAGAGTTATCTCCCATGTACAGATATCCCCTTTAAGCTATGGACATATCAGGTTAGTAACAGACTTTAGATAGAGTTATCTCTCATGTACAGTTGTCCCCTTAACCTTTGGTACTCATATCAGGTATAGTAACAGAGTTAGGATAGAGTTATCTCCCATGTACAGATGTCCCCCTTAAACCTATGGACTTATCAGGTTAGTAACAGAGTTAGGATAGAGTTATCACCCATGTACAGATGTCTCCTTAAACCTATGGACTTATCAGGTTAGTAACATAGTTTGGATAGAGTTATCTCCCATGTACAGATGTCCCTTTAATCCTATGGACTTATCAGGTTAGTAACAGACTTTAGATAGATTTATCTCCATGTACAGATTTCCCCTTAAACCTATGGACGTTATCAGGTTAGTAACAGAGTTAGGATAGAGTTATCTCCCATGTACAGATGTCCCCTTTAAGCTATGGACGTATCAGGTTAGTAACAGACTTTAGATAGAGTTATCTCCCATGTACAGATGTCCCCTTAAACCTATGGACATATCAGGTAAGTAACAGAGTTTGGATAGAGTTATCTCCCATGTACAGATGTCTCCTTAAACCTATGGACTCATCAGGTTAGTAACAGAGTTTAGATAGAGTTATCTCCCATGTACAGATTTCCCCTTAAACCTATGGACTTATCAGGTTAGTAATAGAGTTAGGATAGAGTTATCTCCCCATGTACAGATGTCCCCTTTAAGCTATGGACGTATCAGGTTAGTAACAGAGTTAGGATAGAGTTATCTCCCATGTACAGATGTCTCCTTAAACCTATGGACTTATCAGGTTTAGTAACAGAGTTTGGATAGAGTTATCTCCCATGTACAGATGTCCCTTAAACCTATGGACTTATCAGGTTAGTAACAGACTTTAGATTAGAGTTATCTCCATGTACAGATTTCCCCTTAAACCTATGGACTTATCAGGTTAGTAATAGAGTTAGGATAGAGT
The DNA here is from genome assembly GCF_041381155.1 of Argopecten irradians. Lineage (NCBI taxonomy): Eukaryota > Metazoa > Mollusca > Bivalvia > Pectinida > Pectinidae > Argopecten > Argopecten irradians. The sequence continues at coordinate 25,861,368 of NC_091146.1, forward strand.
TATCTCCCATGTAACAGATGTCCCCTTTAAGCTATGGACGTATCAGGTTAGTAACAGACTTTAGGTAGAGTTATCTCTCATGTACAGTTGTCCCCTTAAACCTATGTACATATCAGGTTAGTAACAGAGTTAGGATAGAGTTTATCTCCCATGTACAGATGTCCCCTTAATCCTATGGACTTTTCAGGTTAGTAACAGACTTTAGATAGAGTTATCTCCCATGTACAGATGTCCCCTTAAACCTATGGACATATCAGGTAAGTAACAGAGTTTGGATAGAGTTATCTCCCATGTACAGATGTCCCCTTAATCCTATTATATATCAGGTTAGTAACAGACTTTAGATAGAGTTATCTCCCATGTACAGATGTCCCCTTAAACCTATGGACGTTTCAGGTGAGTAACAGACTTTATATAGAGTTATCTTCCATGTACAGATGTCCCCTTAAAGCTATGGATGTGTCAGTTTAATGAATTTGGAGTTTGAAAAAAAAAATCTGTACAGACTTCAGACAAAATGTTGCCGTTCTTGTGTGATTGATGATACAGGGAATGATAAAAAAAACTTTATTCATTTCAATACCAGGTAACTTATTTTGTGGTTCATTTTTCTACAGGTTTTGCTGGACCGAGGTACGATAATTTGGGTAATGTAATCGCCCATAGCATCCTGGGAAATTACGATGATTTCCATAAAGAGGCTGTGACCCGGGGTGACCTTTTGGTAAGTTAATTCATGTTTAACAGCTACAGGGTTAAAGTGAATAGTCAGGCAAGAAAATCCAGTCTAAACATGTTCATTGGCCTCTCAAAAGTTCACTGGTATCAAAAACGACGTTCAAGCTCTGCTTATGTTATCCACTTTTGACCATTGAAATTATGAAAAATCTCTGTGTAAATTTAGCATTAAAAAAAAAATATCAGCTTAACTCTAGAGAGAGGCTGCGTGGAAATGTCAAAACGGACATTAGCCAGCTGGAGGATGTTTTTAGGATTTCTAAATAAAGATGAATCTCTTCGCATTCAGAGTGATTTTGTTGGGAAATTTTATTTTTCTGTTTCAAAAGAAATTATACTATATATCTTAACCATTTTTATTGTCTTTAGCCTTCCCTTGCCCAACTATTTATTTACTTTAAGGTGTCTGACAATTCTATACTAAGTCTACTGTTTCTTTGTTACACTGTGGTATACGTGTCTAATTCTACCTCTAGCTCTGCCTCTGGTTCAGTGTGGCTAAGTGGTTAAGGTGTTTGACATTCTACCACTAGCCCTCCAATTTTGGGTAAGGTGGCTGACTGGTTAAGGCGTCTGACAGACATTCTACCACTAGCTATCCATCTGTGGGTCACAGTGGATGAGTGGTTCAGGTGTCAGACATTTTACTACTTAGCCTCCACCACTGGATCAGGGGATGGCTAAGTGGTTAAGGTGTTGGACATTACGCACAATTCTCTACCTCATATCAGACATTGATGAATTACAGAAACACCTTTAGAGTTATGATTCCGTTGTCACATTCTCTAAGTATGGAGAGATTAAATTGGATGTTTGTTTTATTATTCATATAATTAGGAAACACAAGTCAGATATCATACCTTAAGTAAAAAATTTTACCTCAACCAATATCTGACAAAAACTTCATCAAAAGCATTATAAACTCTTTAATTTGAATCTGCATTGAAACTTCATGATTATCTCCCCTTACAGGATCTTCCTGCCCCTAAGGATACAGGGTTTCAAACATCGACGCCGACGGTGAAGTATGAACGTAAAAAGAAGGTGACACCTGTCCACGCTAACGAGAGTAAAGCTTTGGAGAACTGGCAGCAGAAAATGCGTGAAAGGAAAAAACAGCAAGGATATATCTCCAGTAATTACCGTTAACATCACGAGTCTTTTTTGTTATTCATCGTTGTCTGCCCTTGTTTTATGGTTTAATTACTGCGTCGTTAGTCGTGCAACGTCCGTTAACATTCCCTTGTGAACGCGATAACTTGAGTAAATATAAACCAAGCTTAATAAAACTTTGTATGTAAACTAACATTGGAAAGATCTTGGACAAGTTTGAAAATGAGCTGGATTTGACATTAATTTATAGAGATATTGCCCTTTGCACTAATAATTATGATTGGACCTTGTTAATTAAATAACTTGAGTAAATATGCACCCAGCTTAAGTTAAACTTTGTATGTAGACTAACATTGGAAAGATCTTGGACATGTTCGATAAATCAGCTTGATTTGACTCCAACTTAATTACGGAATTATTGGCCTTTGTAATGATAATTATTGAACATGTAAACTAATTAGATCTATGTTCCTAATTTGTGAACAAAAGACATCAGTTTAAAGATGCTCCACCGCCAACAGAGCATAAATGATATTAATCACTTGAACAATAATCAGTAAATGTCCAGCAATAATAAAATAAAATGATGTTGCCACCGTGTATGTTTGTGTCAAGGTAGATTCCTGTGGCTGTGGAACCTAATATGACACAGTACAACAAAGTTAGATATGTACACTTATCAAGGGAGATAATACTGGTTTTTCCATCCAATGTCGATCTGATTCGTATTGAGGGGACGGTATTAATATCTTACAGGCGTTTCTGGTCACATTATGTTGCTTGATTTGTTATGCAAATTAAATCAAAGAACACCTTGATGATTTTTCAGGCCTTCTGAGGAAAAATCCAGAGGATCTAGCTATGAACGCCGCTGATAACTATCGTAAGATCCAGGAGGAACGCTACATCATCGACAGGACCATTCCTGCCATCGACTACGGAAAAGGATGCAAGTACACTATAAACATGCACATTTTCGTGAGAGGGGAAATTTATGCGAAGGTCGCTTGATCGCTAATATTTTGTACATGTATGAACTTAGTTGTTTAATGTTTAAAAGTGTATATATTGCAAAAATAACAACACCGCGAAAGCTGCATGGATACAAAATCAAAAAAATAAGCACTCGCAAAAATATCTACGTTTACAATATGTATTTTCATATTCAACCCAACTTATGAGGGAGAGTAGTTGGGGGGTGGCTTATGAGGGCATAAAATAATAAAATATTAATTTCCTGCGAGGGAGAGGAGTTGGGGGGAACTTATTCATGGGACAAAATAACACAATATAAATTTTCTACGAGGAGAGGAGTTGGGGGCTTATTAGGCACAAAATAACACAATATAAATTTTCTACAAGGAAGAGGAGTTGGGGGCTTATTAGGCACAAAATAACACAATATAAATTTTCTAGAGGGAGAGGAGTTGGGGGCTTATTAAGGCACAAAATAACACAATATAAATTTTCTACGAGGGAGAGGAGTTGGAGAGGAGTGGGGGGCTTATTCAAGGAAACAAAATTGAAGTTTTGGAAGAAAAAAAATTCTTTTTGTACTAGGACAGATATTTATCTGCCAAAGTAAACATGGATTCTTTGATGCTTTTCAGTGAAATATAATCAATAATCAAATTTTGTTCACATTCCATCACATGAATTTTTGATAATTTGGGATACAATACCGGTTGTATAATATCATACAGTCATTTAAACCATGTGATAGGGGTGTTTATATATTGTTTTTAAAAATCCTTTTCCAGAAGAGGGGAAGGGCTCTTATAGGAGAGGGGTGCTAATTATGGTGTACATGAATACAGTATTCATTTAATTTCTGTTTCTTTTTTTAAGAAATAAGTTGATCATAAACAGCAATGTATATACATTTCTTTCACGGCTTCTGAGTTTTTGTTTTCTCCCTCGCCATGGGAACACCACAATCTATCCACCCCATTGCCAGGTACTGATAGTAAGCTGTTGGTTTTTCTCTGGTTACTCTGGCTTTCCTCCACCATGTAAGCCTTGCACATCCTAAATGACCCTAGCTGTTAATAAAATGTTCAACTTAAATCAAACCCTTGCTGTGAAACATTGTATCCAATCACTTTCCATCTCCTTATATGGAACCTGGACATTAAAGATGCTCCACCGCCGACAGAGCATAAACATTACCCATCATTTGAACAATATCTGATGTATATGCGTCTAATTGACTCAAAAATACAATAAAATAACATATTCTTCTGTTGGTAATGCACAATCAGTACTTTGTTCCATATAGGGCATACTGCCATGACTTTTTTCGGGATGCAATTAATCAATATATTATCTGAAAAGCTTTAAGTTATTTTGTAACTGAAGAAAAATTCATGTTTTATCTTATATAATGACACTTGTATTGCATATTATAGATCGGGTGGGCAGCGAGTTTTGGAAACAGCAGGCGAGATTCGGAGACGATGTATCCGGCATCCAGTAAGTGTCAATTAAAATGTCAAGTGAGATAATTCATATCTGGAGCTAAAATAAAAGTGGTGTATCATTTATCATTATATTGAAGATAAAGTCTATGTCTGATAATATAAAAAGTATTTTTTATCGCATAAAGGGAGACAATTCATATCTGGACTTAAAATGTGATTACATGTATAAGACAAGAAAATTCTGAGATTAGAAATACCACACAGACAAGGGGAGATAATTCATGCATTCAATTTTCAATCATATAAGGGAGATAAATCAAATCTGGAGCTAAAAATGATTAGAAATACAGCAGTGTTAAATGCCACACAGATAAAGGAGATAATTCATACATGCAGCTATGTCGTTCGTACAGCTCATTAAAAGTGTACTAAAATGATTAGTGTAAATTTGAGCTTGTGAATCAGGATAATTTGAGGTAAAGTTTTCTTTACTTTGGTATGATTTTTTTCATGATCAAGAACAATGCCATTGTTTTATGGAACATCAGAACTTTGACCCTTGACCTTTCCCTATGTTAGGCGATGTTACCTTGATAATCCTAACCTTTGACATTTGATCTTTCCAGTATGACCTTGACCCAGTCAGAGCGAGGCTATCCACGCCCTATAGAGCATGTTGGCATTCCCCAGGGGGTGAGGAATGTGAAAGGCTGGAACTGGTCGCCGACACATACCACCCCTGTCCATTACCCGTGGCATAAGGCCCAGTACCTGTCCGAGAGGAAGAGCGAGCTACAGCCAATCATAGACGAACTGGACCCTCATCAACCAGTTAGTGTCTCATTCATGTTTTTACCTCAAATTTTAGCGAGAAAAATCATCTAGGCCATGCCTGTTGTTCGATCATTTTTAGCTCACCGTTTTGACTTTGACCCCGGGGGCAGGAGGGGCAGGACCCAATAGGAGAAATAGAGGTAAATCTTTTAAATTAATACTAGTCATATAGTTCTACTTGGATTGTAACCAAATTTGGCCCACAAACATTCTTAGGGGAAGGCATTACAAACAGGGCCTCTTGTTCATGATTTCTTCTACTATGTTTCTCAGAAAACATTGAACCACTTTTATATAAATAATAGACCATACTTTTACAAAGTCAAGGTTAAATGTAGTGTTTCCAATTTGCCAACATTATATAGCGAAGCTTACCCTTTGTTTACAAGTAGTTAATTACTATTGTTTACTATGAGCTCATGTCCAATTATAAATTGGTTTAATACTACATCCCACAAGGCCGGAATAAAACCAGTTCACATCATCACAGCTCATTAACCAAATATCAATGGGCTTTTCACTGGTAAACAAATTTTCATGTGCAGGTTAATGATTGGTGATATTGACCTATTGTTTCTATATTAAAAATCAAAGAGATGTTAGTAATGTACAGGAAGCTTACTGTTTTCCAAGTTAAATACATAACTGATTAAATTTGTCTTTTTCTGCAAACAGTTATTCCTATTTGATATAGATTTATTTAGTTTGTGCATTGATATCTCATCCTGCACTGAAAAATTATATTATAATAGACTCTTCCTGCGTTTGAATTAGAAGAGATGGAATGGTTCAATAGGGGTGACCAAGTTGATACCATAAACCCAGCATAAAACCGTTATGTTTTCTTTTAACAGAAGTTTGACGGACTTGAAGTCGTCGGTTCGAACCAGCCAACCATACACCCAGAACGCCAAGACACGGACATCAAATTTACCGATGTTTTCGATAAATATCCTGAGGAGGACGAGGAGAATGAGGAAAACTTGTAAGTACTACATGATAATAGAATCATTCCCTACCTAGAGGGTGTGACATGATAATAGAATCATTCCCTACCTAGAGGGTGTGACATGATAATAGAATCATTCCCTACCTAGAGGGTGTGACATGATAATAGAATCATTCCCTACCTAGAGGGTGTGACATGATAATATAATCATTCCCTACCTAGAGGGTGTGACATGATAATAGAATCATTCCCTACCTAGAGGGTGTGACATGATAATAGAATCATTCCCTACCTAGAGGGTGTGACATGATAATAGAATCATTCCCTACCTAGAGGGTGTGACATGATAATAGAATCATTCCCTACCTAGAGGGTGTGACATGATAATAGAATCATTCCCTACCTAGAGGGTGTGACATGATAATAGAATCATTCCCTACCTAGAGGGTGTGACATGATAATAGAATCATTCCCTACCTAGAGGGTGTGACGTGATAATAGAATCATTCCCTACCTAGAGGGTGTGACATGATAATAGAATCATTCCCTACCTAGAGGGTGTGACATGATAATAGAATCATTCCCTACCTAGAGGGTGTGACGTGATAATAGAATCATTCCCTACCTAGAGGGTGTGACATGATAATATAATCATTCCCTACCTAGAGGGTGTGACATGATAATAGAATCATTCCTTACCTAGAGGGTGTAACATGATAATAGAATCATTCCCTACCTAGAGGGTGTTACATGATAATGAATCATTCCCTACCTAGAGGGTGTGACATGATAATAGAATCATCACCTACCTAGAGGGTGTGACATGATAATAGAATCATTCCCTACCTAGAGGGTGTGACATGATAATAGAATCATCACCTACCTAGAGGGTGTGACATGATAATAGAATCATCACCTACCTAGAGGGTGTGACATGATAATAGAATCATTCCCTACCTAGAGGGTGTGACATGATAATAGAATCATTCCCTACCTAGAGGGTGTGACATGATAATAGAATCATTCCCTACCTAGAGGGTGTGACATGATAATAGAATCATCACCTACCTAGAGGGTGTGACATGATAATAGAATCATCACCTACCTAGAGGGTGTGACATGATAATAGAATCATTCCCTACCTAGAGGGTGTGACATGATAATAGAATCATTCCCTACCTAGAGGGTGTGACATGATAATAGAATCATTCCCTACCTAGAGGGTGTGACATGATAATAGAATCATTCCCTACCTAGAGGGTGTGACATAATAATAGAATCATTCCCTACCTAGAGGGTGTGACATGATAATAGAATCATTCCCTACCTAGAGGGTGTGACATGATAATAGAATCATTCCCTACCTAGAGGGTGTGACATGATAATAGAATCATTCCCTACCTAGAGGGTGTGACATGATAATAGAATCATTCCCTACCTAGAGGGTGTGACATGATAATAGAATCATCACCTACCTAGAGGGTGTGACATGATAATATAATCATTCCCTACCTAGAGGGTGTGACATGATATAGAATCATTCCCTACCTAGAGGGTGTGACATGATAATAGAATCATTCCCTACCTAGAGGGTGTGACATGATAATAGAATCATCACCTACCTAGAGGGTGTGACATGATAATAGAATCATTCCCTACCTAGAGGGTGTGACATGATAATAGAATCATTCCCTACCTAGAGGGTGTGACATGATAATAGAATCATTCCCTACCTAGAGGGTGTGACATGATAATAGAATCATCACCTACCTAGAGGGTGTGACATGATAATAGAATCATTCCCTACCTAGAGGGTGTGACATGATAATAGAATCATTCCCTACCTAGAGGGTGTGACATGATAATAGAATCATCACCTACCTAGAGGGTGTGACATGATAATAGAATCATTCCCTACCTAGAGGGTGTGACATGATAATAGAATCATTCCCTACCTAGAGGGTGTGACGTGATAATAGAATCATTCCCTACCTAGAGGGTGTGACATGATAATAGAATCATTCCCTACCTAGAGGGTGTGACATGATAATAGAATCATTCCCTACCTAGAGGGTGTGACAGGATAATAGAATCATTCCCTACCTAGAGGGTGTGACATGATAATAGAATCATTCCCTACCTAGAGGGTGTGACATGATAATAGAATCATTCCCTACCTAGAGGGTGTGACATAATAATAGAATCATTCCCTACCTAGAGGGTGTGACATGATAATAGAATCATTCCCTACCTAGAGGGTGTGACATGATAATAGAATCATTCCCTACCTAGAGGGTGTGACGTGATAATAGAATCATTCCCTACCTAGAGGGTGTGACATGATAATAGAATCATTCCCTACCTAGAGGGTGTGACATGATAATATAATCATTCCCTACCTAGAGGGTGTGACATGATAATAGAATCATTCCCTACCTAGAGGGTGTGACAGGATAATATAATCATTCCCTACCTAGAGGGTGTGACATGATAATAGAATCATTCCCTACCTAGAGGGTGTGACATGATAATAGAATCATTCCCTACCTAGAGGGTGTGACATGATAATAGAATCATTCCCTACCTAGAGGGTGTGACATGATAATAGAATCATTCCCTACCTAGAGGGTGTGACATGATAATAGAATCATTCCCTACCTAGAGGGTGTGACATGATAATAGAATCATTCCCTACCTAGAGGGTGTGACATGATAATAGAATCATTCCCTACCTAGAGGGTGTGACATGATAATAGAATCATTCCCTACCTAGAGGGTGTGACAGGATAATAGAATCATTCCCTACCTAGAGGGTGTGACATGATAATAGAATCATTCCCTACCTAGAGGGTGTGACATGATAATAGAATCATTCCCTACCTAGAGGGTGTGACATGATAATAGAATCATTCCCTACCTAGAGGGTGTGACATGATAATAGAATCATTCCCTACCTAGAGGGTGTGACATGATAATAGAATCATTCCCTACCTAGAGGGTGTGACATGATAATAGAATCATCACCTACCTAGAGGGTGTGACATGATAATAGAATCATTCCCTACCTAGAGGGTGTGACATGATAATAGAATCATTCCCTACCTAGAGGGTGTGACATGATAATAGAATCATTCCCTACCTAGAGGGTGTGACATGATAATAGAATCATTCCCTACCTAGAGGGTGTGACATGATAATATAATCATTCCCTACCTAGAGGGTGTGACATGATAATAGAATCATCCCTACCTAGAGGGTGTGACATGATAATAGAATCATTCCCTACCTAGAGGGTGTGACAGGATAATAGAATCATCACCTACCTAGAGGGTGTGACATGATAATAGAATCATTCCCTACCTAGAGGGTGTGACATGATAATAGAATCATTCCCTACCTAGAGGGTGTGACAGAATAATAGAATCATTCCCTACCTAGAGGGTGTGACATGATAATAGAATCATTCCCTACCTAGAGGGTGTGACATGATAATAGAATCATTCCCTACCTAGAGGGTGTGACGTGATAATAGAAATCATTCCCTACCTAGAGGGTGTGACATGATAATAGAATCATTCCCTACCTAGAGGGTGTGACATGATAATAGAATCATTCCCTACCTAGAGGGTGTGACATGTTAATAGAATCATTCCCTACCTAGAGGGTGTGACAGGATAATAGAATCATTCCCTACCTAGAGGGTGTGACATGATAATAGAATCATCACCTACCTAGAGGGTGTGACATGATAATAGAATCATTCCCTACCTAGAGGGTGTGACATGATAATAGAATCATTCCCTACCTAGAGGGTGTAGACGGGTGATAATAGAATCATTCCTACCTAGAGGGTGTGACATGATAATAGAATCATTCCCTACCTAGAGGGTGTGACATGATAATAGAATCATTCCCTACCTAGAGGGTGTGACATGATAATAGAATCATTCCCTACCTAGAGGGTGTGACGTGATAATAGAATCATTCCCTACCTAGAGGGGTGTGACATGATATAGAATCATTCCCTACCTAGAGGGTGTGACATGATAATAGAATCATTCCCTACCTAGAGGGTGTGACATGATAATGAATCATTCCCTACCTAGAGGGTGTGACAGGATAATAGAATCATTCCCTACCTAGAGGGTGTGACATGTTAATAGAATCATTCCCTACCTAGAGGGTGTGACATGATAATAGAATCATCACCTACCTAGAGGGTGAGACATGATAATAGAATCATTCCCTACCTAGAGGGTGTGACAGGATAATAGAATCATTCCCTACCTAGAGGGTGTGACATGATAATAGAATCATTCCCTACCTAGAGGGTGTGACATGATAATAGAATCATTCCCTACCTAGAGGGTGTGACATGATAATAGAATCATTCCCTACCTAGAGGGTGAGACATGATAATAGAATCATTCCCTACCTAGAGGGTGTGACATGATAATAGAATCATTCCCTACCTAGAGGGTGTGACATGATAATAGAATCATTCCCTACGTAGAGGGTGTGACATGATAATAGAATCATTCCCTACCTAGAGGGTGTGACATGATAATAGAATCATTCCCTACCTAGAGGGTGTGACATGATAATAGAATCATTCCCTACCTAGAGGGTGTGACATGATAATAGAATCATTCCCTACCTAGAGGGTGTGACATGATAATATAATCATTCCCTACCTAGAGGGTGTGACATGATATAGAATCATTCCCTACCTAGAGGGTGTGACATGATAATAGAATCATTCCCTACCTAGAGGGTGTGACATGATAATAGAATCATTCCCTACCTAGAGGGTGTGACATGATAATAGAATCATTCCCTACCTAGAGGGTGTGACAGGATAATAGAATCATCACCTACCTAGAGGGTGTGACATGATAATAGAATCATTCCCTACCTAGAGGGTGTGACATGATAATAGAATCATTCCCTACCTAGAGGGTGTGACATGATAATAGAATCATTCCCTACCTAGAGGGTGTGACATGATAATAGAATCATTCCCTACCTAGAGGGTGTGACATGATAATATTTATATATAATCTTTCAACTACACGTGGATATTTAAAAATAAAACCGGAAGCGAAGTTGATTGGCTGCCGTTTGCTCTACTAAATGTGTATACGGCGGCCATTACAAATGTGTGAAATAGAAGGGTCTCGGAAGTATTTCATTGTACACAGTTGTTTAATTTCATAAATGGGATGTAACATGGGGGCAAAGGAGTACATAAGATCCCAATATAAAGGTATGAGTACGTTTTCCCGGCATTGCATGGACGATATATTAGAAATATGCCGCTGACGTAGCGTAGGCCAAATCTGGCCTACGATTTCACATTTTTAAGAGGTACCGCGAGCTGACTATATATAAGGCAAAAAAAAAAAAAAATTAAAAAAAGCCTAATAATATAGGCAGGTTTAGCGGACTACGTTTACAGATGTGTATATATGTATTTTCTTTTTTGATTTACGGTTTAAAACTGAAATTATACGCGCATGGCATTTCGTAAAAAGTATGTAACAAGGGCAAATATCTATATAACTTACCAAATACAGAATTCGAAATGAAGAAATTTGATCCTCGATATTTCAGATACAGAAAGTCGACGATGACGATGCCGCGCTAATTGATGCCTTGTCAAACGATGCTAGTTCTAAAGAGGACGTCGACATTTTCCCTAGCGTTGTTGTTCCCCCCAAGAAAAGAAAGACAGAGGAAAAGAAATCCTTCTTTGTCCTGACGTCCCATGAGGCATATAAGGACAAAATAGAAGCGTTGGAACGGAAAGAGCTTAAGAAAACAAAACAAAACAAAAAATGCCAGTAAAAATCAGTGTTTAGTCGCATTCCTTGCGAGCCATTCCAGGCCTATACTTTTCTGTCACTTCAAAGGGACTTTATAAAGAATCTAAAAACTTGAAACTTGTTTGTTTAATTCTAATTATTTCGTGATAAAATGTTTTAATATCATAAAAGAGTCGGTTGTCCGAACAACGGTTAATGTGTCCGAACCACGGTTAAAAGCGTCCGAACCATAGACCAAACACATTGGGAACTTCGGAAGTTATTTTCCCTATCCATACCTTGCATAACCCAAGAATCGTGATGAAAATGTGAATCACTATGATTTAACATATCCCGGCTATTTTTATCCATTATGGACCTTTGTTGATGTCCATATGGCCTTATACTATCCTGGTTACAAATAATAAACTGCGAAATTCGACAATAACACAGTAACAAATTTACTCATTTATTGATAAACATCGATTGGTTGGTGTGTTGACTTAACATCAATAAACAGCCAAGGTAATTTAAGAACGGCTTTCCCTATAACTAATGTGTTATGGAGTGTGTTCTGTATGTATTGTGAAACATTTCTTATTATGTGTATTGCGAAATATATGGGGTTTTTTTTTATTATGAAAACACTTATCTTAATAACTTTTACGTGTCACTACGTACGTAAACGAAAAAATGCTTCCTACATGAAAAATATATTTTTGCGTCTCACATAAAAAATATTGTTCACCCTTCATAAAATTGTTTCTTGCCTTACACAAAACGTTTTATGTGATCACATGAAAGAAAAAAAAATCACACAATATGAAATATTTTTCACACTACATAAAATGCGATGGTTACCCCTGTGCCGCCGTAGCTATATCAATAGGGGTCATATTACATCTATGTGTAGTTTCTTTGCAAAATTTTGAATATCGAAAATTGTTGACAAAACTTCAGATCAGCAATCACAACCTAGAAATTGAAGCTGGTAGGACAAAAAAGATACCTCGCCAGCACCGGTTATGCAAATTTTGCAATATTGTAGAGGATGAAGCTCACTTCATCCTCAAGTGTACAGTAAATTCTACTGAAAGAAAAAGTTTCCTATCTAAATACAACATTAATTCTATGTTCACAGACTATGAAAATTTAATAAAGTTATTGTCATTTAATGAACCACAACTTCTGCAGGATTTGGGCCTCTTCATTAAAAAGTCGTTTGAACTGAGGAAAGCGGGCTTGCTGAATGCATAAGTTGTTCTTGTTTTATTATTATTGTGTTATACATGTTGTGTTATCTTTGTAATTTGCTATCGATCCTTGTTTGTGGATGTAAAAATGCAAATAAATGAATTGTATTTGTACAACAGGCACACATAGTTTTTTTTTCCAGTAATACAATAAAATATCTCTGTAAAATCTCTAGTCAGTGTTTGGAACTACCAGGATATCACTATATATAGACATAATGACGTCATCACCTTAATCATGAATCGTTAATTAGTGTTTGCATTGTACTACAGGTGCGGCTAGACAACTTATAATTTGTTCTCCTATAATCCATATGACCGACACTTCTCTTGACGAATGTAAACAGTCACCGTATCGACAAATTGATGGATTACCACAGCTGTCACTCAAACCGCATGTGATATTGCATTTTGTATTTTGTATGTTTTTATGTTTTCTCCGTTTGTTTGTTTGTTTGTTTGATTATTTAACGTCCTATTAACAGCCAAGGCAATGTAAGGATGACCTCCTATGTATGCGGTGTTTTGCGTGTATGACGTGTGCGTTCCGTGTTTTGGGAGACTGCGGTATATTCGTGTTGTGTCTTGAAAAATGAAACTGTTGACCTTTTTATGTTGTTATATTATTGTAGCATGCTGCTGGAGACACCAATCAACACACCCATCCAGTCACATTATACTGACAACGGACGAACCCCACATTGAAGAGGTGCACGTGCGTATGCCAACAAGAGACGTGACTAAACACTGTCTAGCGATTGGTTATTAAGGTAATGTAATTATTGGATGAAGCAATATCCGGCATTGTTTTTCCTCAATAATATTTAAGGGCAATTTCAATTATGATTGATAATGGTGTTATAATAATGTTTTCTGTAAACATTTATTTTACATTACATTATTCAGGCAAATGTCAATAAATGGAGAATGATATAGTTGTATTAAAAGTTTTTAGCCGTAGTTGCGAATACGAACTCATGACGCCATTCGGGTAAATGACCATAATATGAAATGATGTTATTGTGTCATCGTTTTTTCAGCCGTAGTTGCGAATACGAAACCATGTTGATTATCGGCCAATGACCATAATGTGTAATGATGTTGTTGTGTCATCGTTTTAACAGCCGTAGTTGCGAATACGAAACCACGTTGATTATCGGGCAAATGAACATTATGTGTAATGGCCATGGTGTTGTTGTGTCATTGCTTTTACAGCCGTAGATGCGAATACGAAATCATGTTGATATTTGTTCGGGTAAATGGCTTAATAGTACATATAGGATCTCAAATAAGAGAAATATGAAATTGATTTTCTATGGAAATGATCCTTTTTATCACGTAACTATAAAAACCTACATTTTGAAGCATTTCAACGTCAAAATGCGTTGTAAAAATCAAACGGAGGCAGCGATTTTGTGGCGACACCTATGGATATGGACGGCATATCAATGTTTACTGACGTAACATTATGACAATGTATTTCTAGCCAATGAAAAATAATGAAATAAGCCCAGGCTATATGACACTTGTGACATCTGAAAAAAAAGCTAATACATAACATTGACGAAATCACTGGATATCGGGCGAATTATGTTATATGTATAAGTAAATGCATTTATTTTTGCGCAGTCAAATTGTAGTGCAAATGCGAAAAAAATGAAAGTTATGATTTATTGGTACCGATAAAAATTAACGCAATTCAATCATTCGATACTACAAATACTAATTTTCAAAGTTTAGCACTGTACATGCAATATCAAAACAACGCGAAAATCGTTCAAATAAAACTACCGCTAAAATAAGTGTGTCTACAGTATATTGTATGTCATCCTCGATGATCCAGGGGTTACTATTACTGACGTTATATCCATCCCTAGTAAAACTGGAAACAGCTCAGGAGATTATAATCACAGACTACAAGGAGAGTGAAGCGCAACTTCAGATTCACACAGTCAACCACAGTGTACCCTTATACGGCTCTTTTGATGTACATCAATGGCCTTAATTACCTGCTCTGTTCTGTTGTCTCCAATTTTATTATGTGATAGTCCAGAGGCGATCGTAAGTGATCAAAACCCATGGAGCATCGAGGATGAATCCAGGTGTGTAGAGATCGTAGGTGATCGAAACCCATGGAGTATCTAGGATGAATCCATGGGTGTAGAGATCTTAAGTGATCGGAACTCCTGGAGTATCGAGGATGTAATTTACTATGGGATATTCCGGGGCGTATATATCGTCAGTTAAAGTAACACATGGAGTATTGAGGATGAATGTATGGAAATACATACAATGTTTAACTGTTTCAGCCGTAGTAATGAATTAAAAACCACATAGCGGCAATTATTATCATCAAAAAAGACACCACAAAAAAGGTCACATCGATGAAGGTCATGACCTCGTTCTTGGTTACAGTGGAGAACTCTACACTGGTACCAGATGGGTTCTCCTTTCGTTCGTTATCATTTAAATCTTGACCATTCTCGGAGTTTCTGTAAGACACTCTGTTCTTTTTAAATTTGAAACAGTATGTAAGCTTCTGTAACCATTTTGGAAATTTTGAAACATCCGACACTGCTTCACAACGAAGCGTGAATATAGTCAATAATATGAGCAAGCTACTGTAGATCAGCGCTATAAGTAAGAAGTAGGACATGCCCGCCATGTTTTCTGAGACTTTTGGTAGGTTGTCGCCAATCAGTGTCATGTAGACGGCCAGAGACAGGAACATGGTGATGGTGTAGGATATCCGCTCACCCGAAGAGGCAGGCAGGAGGAATACGAATGGGTTCAGGAAACACAACAGTAGCACTGGGATCGTCATAGAGATGATGAAGTACATGGACCTTCGAGTCATGTGAAGGGAGAATGAAATGGTGGACGATGGCGATCCGAACCCCATATATTGGGACACCGAGGTTTTATCCACCTCCCACTCACCGTTCGGTGTAAAATATCCTAAAAATATCTCGGTTTGGGTAAAACCAAGCTTAACCTCATTCGGCATCACCCCCCATAACAACACAAGCATTTCACAAAGTTGAGAATCCACCGGGAACCGCGTCATATCAACAGAACAACTTGACTTTAGAAGTTTCCCAGGGTAAATCGAACATGTACCGTTATAATTTACACGCACGTCAAATTCATCCTCGTCGAATTTCTCTAAGTCATCAGCGGACGAGATAATGTAAAGCTTTGGTTTCCATACCCTGGATGAGTTGATGATAATTTCTTCCAATCCATTGTAGTCCGATGGCGTCCATCTTAACCGGTAGTCATTCCACGTGATTCCCATCCCGGCGCTCAATGTGATCACACCGGACACCTCGTCAAAATCCAGGATTGACAACAAGAACATCCATGAATCCACATTTACTACTTCTGTGAAGTTGTACGCCGGTCGTACCTCATTTGTGTAGTTCGCGAATAACGTATTCGTCAGTTTGATCCAATCATCCATCGTTCCATGGCCGCCAAACACCGGCCGTCCGGAACTGTAGACCAAGAGGATAACTACCAAGGCGTTCCGCATGGTGGCTGGAGCATATACCTGTAACGAACAGAATAAGAATGAGTTTATTATGACTAATAGCAATATAACTGCTATTTTGTATATTAGTTTTTAGTTTAATTCATCTCGACTTTCTATAGATCATTTTCTATACTCCATGGGTTACTATCACTGACTTAATATCCACCACTTGCTTGTCTCCTAGCATAACTGAAGGCAACATAATGCACATGTAATTGTAGCTGAATTTGGTCCTTTAATGTACATCAGAAGAATCGAATGACGGTTAGTGTACACTTGTGTGGCTTTGATGTTGGGCGTCGCTCTCTCTGAAATCTTCAATAATCAGGTGATTGATAAGTCAGTTTTTTCCACCTGAACTGTCTACATTTTACTATGAGATAGTCCAGGGGTGAATAAAACGTCAGTGGTAGTAACCCATAGTGTATCGATGATGCTCTCTAATGTTTTACCCGAGAGTTACAAAGTGAAGTGGTATTCGAGGACTTTACACGATTTTTTTTAATCCCGATGGTGGTAATTGTTACAGTAGTATTTCCTCTCAGGGATCCACGTTTTTATTTCCAATTTTACAATGGAAGTAATAGAATCTTTCACCCCTTTGGGGTAAGACAGGAGAATCTCAACCCTCGGGGTAAGATTCTTAAGTTGTCAAACACTAGGCTTTGCCGAGAGTTTCACAGCTTAAGAATCTTACGCTGAGGGTTGATATTTTCCTATCCTACCCCAACAAGGGTGAATGATTCTTTTTCTCTTACCCCGTGTACCACTTTGTGTCTCTAATACACGTTTCACTTATACAAGTGAGGATAACGTGACCTCAACGCTTCGCCTTCTTTGTGACGTCATTTAATTGGTGTCGTGACGTTATAATACTATAACCGCGACTAATGATACTGTTGTCGTGACGTCATACCATTGTTGAGCACGTTCAAAAGATCTTGTTTAGCTTGACTTTACCCTAAAGTGAGATAGAAAAATCTCACATTGGTAAAACTGTGGATATCCCTGTTTGGGACAAGACACTAATTTACGTACCACGCGTACGTCGTTTCCTGAGAATGTTTATGTAGGCTATTTTTTTCTAATAGTGATGAAATGACGTTAAAATATGATATTACGCGCTCATTCATTTATTACAGCGGGAATATCACAAAGAGTTACGTTCCATTTCACTGGAAACACTATTCCCACACTAACGTGATGTTGGTATATATCACGTGGTACAGGAATTAGTCCCATAATCCGTTATTTTAAAGACCGACGAAAACTGCAACAGCAAGTCAAGTCTCATGAAATTTTTTTTCGATTTTTTTTTCAAAACACGAATCCCATTATATCCGTTCTTTATAGCCAATGTTCTGAAAATAATGGTATAATTCTACCGAGAAAATAGTAATGTTGTTGACACAGTGACGTCACGAAGTTGTGTTGCATGAAATAAACCAGTACCTGTCACTAGAGAAATAATCCAATTTAGAAAAAAAAATAGTAACCAGTTCAAATTCAGTTAAATACAATGACAATATATAACACCATCGAGTACATGGTAGAACAGGTATTTTGATTGGTTTTGCGGTGTGTGATTAACAGGAACTGGCCAATCACAGTCGAGGTTAGATTGGCAGTACGAATTGATTAGTACGAATGCACCTAATGACGCGGTATTGTTAAGGACAATGACAGGTACTATTGACTCTTGAAATTATCATTCTGCCGTCTACTCAAAGCGATCAGATTTGTTCATGTAATCGTTGGTCATTGATCTATGACGTAATCACCGCACGTGGCGCACGAGATTATGTATACACAGAGGAGTGGCGTTACGATAACATTTTGAAATCACATAACGACGCCGCGGTTTATCTAATGAATGGTATAAAATAGTATCGAAATAAATTGTCACGCGTTATTCTTGAGTTTACTACATGTTATAGGGGTTATAAACCGGGACGTTATACAATTTAACATGAACCACTTACATAATGCCATGGAATGTTTTCATGGCGCGATTAATTTTTTTTAATATTTTTATCTGGAATTAAAATAACAAACTCATACTTTTCAATGGTGGTAATGGTGTAAAGTAGGTAACTTTTGTAACTGAAGAAAAATACACATTCGTCTCCTTCTGTTTTAGATAGAGAAAAAATACCATTCATCGGCGGTGGCGCATCTTGTTGTCAATTTTAAACGGAGAAAAACATGTAAGTCTACCCTTTTGTTTCGAGGTTTCCTCCTTAGGTTAATTTTATGACATTTTTTGGCTTGAAATCTGGTTAAGGCCTCGAAAAGGCCACCAATACTAGTTGGATGCTATAACATATATTTGAAAATTTGATATTAAAGATTTTCAATCACCGACAAAGCATAAATAATATTTATTTTTTTGGACAATAATTGGTACTTAATCTAGTATATGCATGTTAAATAATTTTCACGAAATTTTATAAAAAAAAACAAAACAAAAAAGACCGTATCATGTGAAAGAAAAATTGTGTGTAAATGCTCTCATATCATTAATTTGTGTAATCTCGAGTATGCTTAGGTTGATGAAGATGTGAAAAAGGTGGGTTATATTGAAAAGGTAAAATTTAAGGTAACTAACTGAATTTTTACTAGCTTCTATCTAACTGATAATAATTTTTTAAGTTCCTCTTAGATTTTTAACGGGAAAAAGGAAAATAAAAGATAATGGGAGTTACTAACATACCATCGATTGTAACATGTGTTTAATTATCGTACAAACCCTGTAATATCCACTTAAGAATGATCTTCAAATCAAACGCATTCTTTCATAAAATTTTGCTTGGTGATCAAAAATGTTCAAATTACTTATAAGTCTGATAATAAATATAAGTTTGGAAAAAAACCAATTGACCAATCAGACAAAGTACTGTTAACGTATTTATTTTAGCGGTATTGCTATTTTAGTGGTAGTTTTATTGTAGTGGTAGTTTTATTTCAGTGGTATTTTCATTTTAGCAGTAGTTTTATTTTAGAGGTAGGTTTGTTTAAGTGGTAGGTTTGTTTTAGAGGTAGGTTTGTTTTAGAAGTAGTTTTATTTTTAGCAGTAGTTTTATTTTAGCGGTAGGTTTGTTTTAGTGGTAGGTTTGTTTTAGCGGTAGGTTTGTTTTTAGGGATTTTCGCGCTGTCTTTGAAGCACAAATTCATATTTAGCGCTAAATTTTGTAAAAGGTCATTGGTGTTAATAAATCGCCGAATGTCGCAAAATTAAATCCGCGATAATAAATAATCATTTACCGTATTTCCGTATTTGCACAAAAATAATCATGTGTTAAGTTATCTATTATCAATGACTCATTAGTACGCATGCACTTTCATGTATTGAATTTACTGACAAATAACTACTTATACTGAAACTATGGATGTAATAGATATTCAAAATGAATGGATTTACTGACAAATAACTACTTATACTGAAACTATTGATGTAATAGATATTCAAAATGAATGGATTTACTGACAAATAACTACTGATACTGAAACTATGGATGTAATAGATATTCAAAATGAATGGATGTACTGACAAATAACTACTAATACTGATGTAATAGATATTCAAAATGAATGGATTTACTGACAAATAACTACTAATACTGATGTAATAGATAAGATATTCAAAATGAATGGATTTACTGACAAATAACTACTTACTGAAACTATGGATGTAATAGATATTCAAAATGAATGGATTTACTGACAAATAACTACTTATACTGAAACTATTGATGTAATAGATATTCAAAATGAATGGATTTACTGACAAATAACTACTTATACTGAAACTATGGATGTAATAGATATTCAAAATGAATGGATTTACTGACAAATAACTACTGATACTGAAACTATTGATGTAATAGATATTCAAAATGAATGGATTTACTGACAAATAACTACTAATACTGAAACTATTGATGTAATAGATATTCAAAATGAATGGATTTACTGACAAATAACTACTGATACTGAAACTATTGATGTAATAGATATTCAAAATGAATGGATTTACTGACAAATAACTACTGATACTGAAACTATGATGTATGTAATAGATATTCAAAATGAATGGATTTACTGACAAATAACTACTATACTGAAACTATGATGTAATAGATATTCAAAATGAATGGATTTACTGACAAATAACTACTGATACTGAAACTATTGATGTAATAGATATTCAAAATGAATGGATTTACTGACAAATAACTACTGATACTGAAACTATTGATGTAATAGATATTCAAAATGAATGGATTTACTGACAAATAACTACTGATACTGAAACTATTGATGTAATAGATATTCAAAATGAATGGATTTACTGACAAATAACTACTGATACTGAAACTATTGATGTAATAGATATTCAAAATGAATGGATTTACTGACAAATAACTACTGATACTGAAACTATTGATGTAATAGATATTCAAAATGAATGGATTTACTGACAAATAACTACTGATACTGAAACTATGATGTAATAGATATTCAAAATGAATGGATTTACTGACAAATAACTACTATACTGAAACTATTGATGTAATAGATATTCAAAATGAATGAATGATTACTGACAAATAACTACTATACTGAAACTATTGATGTAATAGATATTCAAAATGAATGGATTTACTGACAAATAACTACTAATGAACTGAAACTATTGATGTAATAGATATTCAAAATGAATGGATTTACTGACAAATAACTACTGATACTGAAACTATTGATGTAATAGATATTCAAAGAATGGATTTACTGACAAATAACTACTATACTACTGATGTAATAGATATTCAAAATGAATGGATTTACTGACAAATAACTACTGATACTGAAACTATGATGTATAGATATCTGAAAATACTGATGAATAGGTATATTCAAAATGAATGATTTACTGACAAATAACTACTATTGACATGAGTAATAGATATTCAGAAATACTTAGATGGATATACTAGAATCAAATGAAGATTTGACATATACTGATACTACATGAGATAATATCAAATGATGATTTATGAATATATGATATTATGAATGATATCAAATAATGATTACTGACAAATAACTAAATAAATATTACTGAAAAATGATACTGAACTATGATGATGATATAAAGAGATTTTAAATGAATGGATATTCAAATGAATGTTTGATATTCTCATCAATCAATAATCAAAGCACGTGCCGCACGTGATTATATACACAAACGAATGACGTTGCAACAATATTTTGAAATTATCTGATTGTGACCTTGATAATGACCTTGACAATGACCTTGACAACGGTGTGATAGTCATTTATGCTTTACACGACATTAGATTTGAAGTTGATTTCTCGTAACTAACGGCATTGTTACATTTGTTATCGATCTGAAAATTTCTCACCGTACGTTAGAACCTGGTATGTACAGTATTTTAAACTATTCGATATTGATTATCATTTACGTAATGGTTGGATAAAGTTATCGAAAGGCAAATACTAGTCCTTTGTTTGTCTGTAGCGTGGTAAGAGGTAGAAATGGGTATTGTTATTGACGCAAACGTCAATAGATATTGATTAGATAAACAACATTGTTTGTAATACTCTTTTTTGTCTACAAAACAAATTTCTAATAACGTTTTACAGTATGTTATACATTTTAAGGTGATTACTCACCGACTTTTCCCTTGAAATTAGATTTTGTTTTTAACCAGCATTTTCATTGGCGTTTTGTCAAATCGTGTTTGTAACCAGCATTTTTATTGGTTTTTAATCAAATCTTGTTTGTGACCAGCATTTTATTGGCTTTTAGCTAAATCTTGTTTGTAACCAGCGCTTTCATTGGCTTTAAAATTATATCTTTTTTATAACCAGCATTTTCATTGGTTTTTAATCGAATCTTGTTTGTAACCAGCATTTTCATTGGTTTTGAATTAAATCTTGTTCGTAACAAGCATTTTCATTGGTTTTTAGTTAAACCTTGTTTGTAACCAGCATTTTCATTGGCTTTTGATTAAATCTTGTTCGTAACAAGCATTTTAATTGGCTTTTAGTTAAATCTTGTTTGTAACCAGCATTTTCATTGGCTTTTAATTAAATCTTTTTCGTAACAAGCATTTTCATTGGCTTTTAGTAAAATCTTCTTTGTAACTGGCATTTTCTTTAGCGTACAAAATGAGTTGCATATTGATCTATTTAATAACTTTAACATAATATAATCACGAGTTTAAGATTTTTTTATCGCCTAGCTATAGTGTTTATATAAATATAGACGAAAGATTCAATTTCGTTTCTATATACAGGCTCGAATTTGATGTTTCCGTCCACTTTGACAATAGCATGACGTCATATTTTCATTTTTAATTTTAAGGTCATTTTTATCTGTGACATCAAAATACTGTCTTGGGTCATTTTTATCTGTGACATCAAAATACTGTCTTGGGATATTTATGATGTGACTTCGATGGTCAGTTATGTGATAGATATATTATCTCATAACATGAATTAGAGAATCTGTGTTGAAAAACATATTGACATGTAATCGGCAACATCAGAACCTTAGCCAAAGCTCAAAGACAATGTAGTCAGAGACGGCTATTAGTTTTACATTAAATTGTAATAGTATCTTTATCTTAAAATGATACAAAATGACTTTAATTCTTTAGTTGTTTGTGTTTGAGTTATTTAAACGGCGTTAATGATGTAGAAATATCATTATGATAATGGTTTTGAATCTGATCAAAATAAATATTGTTATAATCGCTCCATATAATAGAGGATCTGGAGATATGCCAAAAGACAAGAAAAGTATATATTCTCATTTGAGTGCCAAGGCCCGTAATCGGGGATAGCAAATCGCCTTTCGCCCGTTTCTATATATGTAGTATAAATTTCACCGGAGCGTGACCTCTTATGGTCATCCTCGATACTCCAGGGTTTACTATCACTGTGAGTATATCCATCCCTGGAATATGTCATATTAAAACGATTACATCCTGTTTAAGGTTACAGTACATACTGTACATATTGCGGGAACGAAAAGGGGGATGGGGGTGGTTTTTTTTTTTTTTTGGGGGGGGGGATGGTTGGGGGTTGTTGGGGAGGAGGTAGGGAGGAAGAGTCGCAGTATTACACAGAGTCACAACACAAATATATCGACAGTCTTTGTTCTAATCAACCAACCATTTCTGAAATAAAATAACTTGACAATGTAACTTTCAATTTTGAATGGAGAGGAATTCATCCGAATCAATTTGGAAAATTTATATCAAATCCCGTTTTATATAAAAGTTACAATAATGTGTATGTTTTAATTATATAGAAAATACAAAAAAAAAAAAAAAAAAAAAAAAAATGCTATGAACATATTATGTATATAATATCTTATGATTCAGTAAGGAGAGGAATTCATATAAATAGAAGAACTTCATATTTACACCAAATCCCATTTTATATAAAAGTTATAACAATATAACGTTTTGAATTCATAATACAGAAGAAAAAAATCCGAATGTTTAATGTTGGCATTATAATTTTGTAAGGAGAGGAATTCATATAAATTGAAGAGATTATACTCAATCTCATTGTATATAAAAGTTATATTAAAATATGATTTAGATAAAAAAAAAATACGAAAAATCTAAATCTAAATTTTCAATGTTTGTATTATAAATTTGAAAAAGAGTAATTCATATAAATTGGAAACCCTATGACCAATCTCATTTCATTTTAAAGTTGCAAAAAGATCATAATAAAAATATTTTAGTTTTGTAAAGACTAGAATTGAAGAATATGTTTAAAAAAATATTTTTTTATCAAAATTCTGTAAAGTAATACATCAAAATTTTCCAATACTTACCAGTTAGTGCCCGTTAATGATAGTCCAACCTGCCGTGTTAACAGTACAATTCTCTCTGGAGTTATATATCGTCAGTGTTGACTCCAATATCCTTCATTGTCAGTGTTGATCGTGTGTCAGGTATCGGTAAACACCACACAGTCAATAACCAATTCAATGTAAACCCGAAAGACGCTCATTATTAATCAACCAAAGTCATCTTTCACAATCTCTGAATTAAATGTCTATTAGTGTCGGGTACATCAGATGAACCGTGCGTTGTGTGTTAAGTACAATCCCGCAAGCTCAAAACGATATCATCATTGCGCGTGACGTATATTTCATTTTGACCGATGTTTCGTCCTAATGGCTTGGTGTAAGTACACAATCATTTATATTTATTAATCCCTTACACAGACATACTCAAATGAAGGGCACCCACACAAGAGAGATCAGAGATCTGGTATGAATAGAGAAAAAAATCAGTAGACCATCTATTATTGTGATGGAGTAAGCTGATGATCTATTTCAACACAAACAAACCCCACAAAGAATTTAAATGTCTTATTTGTGAGAATCACTCGGTGAATAAGCTCTTTACGACCGGCCGATGTTATCTTTTTACCGATTCCGTTTCACCTCACATCTATAAAAGAAATGTGTATTGAACATTCTCGAGATTGTTAATTGCGAATTGTGACACTTGAAACTATGTAATCACCATTTGTTATCAAAACATGGTGGATTATACACTGCTTTGAAGGTGTCAGGTAGTGAAGAGAAATATTACTATAATGTGTTGTTATTTTCGGACTAATTTCTGACATCGAAACTGACTTGTATAATCAAACACTTTTGCAACCTAGATTTCTTTAGCTCTTCTTAATTATTTTTGTCCTGCAGGAAGGTAGGTCGATAGAATATGCCTGCTGTAATGATTGCATGATGTCTTGAGGTCTTCTTCCTCGAAGACATACAAATCCCTTATACCACCACCGTAACTATTTTAGTTGTAACAGGAGAGAAGATAATGTAGCGGCCAGACCGGGATTCGAACACAGGACCTTCGAACACTAGCCGAATGCTCTACCCTTGAGCTACCTGGCCACCGATGATCGACCCAGTCCAATCCTGCTACAAAGAGCTCATTACTTATATAATGACATTGTGTATACCTTTTACAGTGCTAATGAGGGAACTGCTAGGGCAGAAGTAGATGATATTTAAAAGTGGTTCTCTTGAGATAAATAGACCCAAGGAGCTACCTGAGTAATTGCCAATATACTGTACATGTATACAGGTGTTATTGAGCCAATAGATAAACACATAAATGCGACGGCTTTGTGTGAACAGAAAGTGTTTCGATCACTGGCTTCCACAACATGTCCTAGTGGGCGAACTCCACTGTATATATGTAGATACCGAAAATAGCGATTGCCGAAGCGACAAATGATAGATTAAAAAGAGGTTTGCGGGTACTAATATTCAATGTGTGTTTTAATTATTCTAGGGACTTCATATGTCGTTTTTATGTCAAAATGTCGTAATCGCGAGAAAGTATGAAAACTTGCCCTTGATCTTATGCATAATATGTCTATCAAACAAACCTCTCGCTTCAGTGATCGCTATATCCGTATTTCATACAGTTCGACCACGGTGTTGTCGACGAGTCGCCAAACTTTAGCTTGTCATGTAGTACAGTCATGGCTTAAAATGAAATTTTGGTTGTTCTCTCTACTCTACCAAAATACCCGCTCGCCAAAATATTTTATCTGCATTTTCCATACTAAAAATATTTTATCATTTCTGATATTAATTTTTCTGTTTACTTTCAAAATAATTTGAATTGTATTATACAAATAAGGTATTTTGATGAGATCGATACATGGTTATATCGAAAAAAATATTGACCGAGAACGTAGTAAGGACTGAAATTTAAATTCTATAATTGTTTTATTTTTTTTCCTGGATTTTTTACATTTTGAATTGAGTGTGAATCTAAAGAAGCATAATTTTATAATAGTTTCACTGTTTTGCTTCTGTTCTTATAATACATTATTTAAACTTTTATAACTCCAGATTTGGAAAGAAAACTAACACTTTTGGTATATTTGTTGCCATGTCTAACCAAAAAAACTTTATCTACCCACCTAAGACAGTATGCTATGGGTCGATAAAGGGGAAACGAACAATTTATTAGGGCTGGCCTATTAGTTAAGAGTTGTTTACCTTCACAGAATACATAGTAAAATCCAAAGATATCAAGTTAAGAGTTTGAGATAATTATAAATTTGTATTATTATAAGACTAATTTGTTTAACATTTTATCGATGGTCGCCAGCTTGTGTGTTCACACATAGGGGCAAATCAAATTATAGTTAAGAAGCATGAAATTTTTGTAGATTTTTTTTTCCGAGTTTTGTTTTGTAGATTCTTTGTACCACAAAGGGAATTAAAACCTGTTATTTTTTCAGTTTTTTCCCTTTACCAACGTCTCTTGACCTTCTTATATTAGTATTTTGTGTAAACATCATCTAGGAATTAATCTTATCTATTAAAGATGCTCCACCGCCAGAAGAGTATTGATGACACCTATCATTTGAACAATAACTGATGTTTAAATGTTTGTTTGTTTGTTTGATTAATTAACGTCCTATTTAAATGTGTATTTATGTGTCTAATTATCACAAAATCACATAAGAAATCGTTTATTTTGTTTTTGATCAACGCGCAATCAGCGCTTCATTCAATACAGGGCACAGTACCATGAATTGTTATCGGGACTCGAATAATTATTTTTAAAATTTTGATTATGAAGTAAAATAAGAAATTCAAAGTTAAAAATGGTGGTAATGGTGTAAAGGTAGTAATTATATAAATTAACTGTGGAAAAACACTAATTCGTCTTGTCCTGGTTTTTTTTTTTGTATAGAGAAAACATTCCATTCGTAAGCGGTGGAGAATATTGAGGTAGAATATACGATTTCATTTTGCACTGGTATATTATGAATTTGTTTTATTTATATACATATGATTGACAGCGTCACACATAGTTACGATTTAGATGTCAAAACATACCATAGTCAGTCAAACTGGTGATATAACAAAATAGTAATCATTCTATAAACAATGGAAAATGTAAACAAAAAAATAAAAATACGTATGTCGGAACAAAATTCTCCAGAAAAAATCATTGACGACCATTGCCATGCAAGTATTGGTCACAGTGACATCAATCGTTAAAGTATAGGTCACACATCCATCATACAAACTTAGGTTATATCGACACCCGCCATTCAAATATAGGTTACAAAGACAACCGTCATACAAGTATAGGTCACATAGACATCCGTCATACAAATATAGGTCACATCGACATCCGTCATACAAATATACATTTTTTTGTAGGTCACATCGACATCCGTCATACAAATATAGGTCACATCGACATCCGTCATACAAATATAGGTCACAGCGACATATTTCATACAAATATAGGTCACATAGACATCCGTCATACAAATATAGGCCACATCGACATCCGTCATACAAATATAGGTTACATAGACAACCGTCATACAAATATAGGTCACATCGACATCCACCATTCAAATATAGGTTACATCGACACCCGCCATACAAAAATGGGTTACATAGACACTCATATATATATATGTGTGTGTAATTAACACATAAATACATTTTAAATGATTTATTGTGCTATTAGTGTTTGCGCAATCAGTACTTATAGGGCATAGGGCATTGAGATTTTTCGGGATACACCTAGTAATACTAATATTTATATTGTAGTATTATAAGACACTCAATTGTAAGTATCTCTTGTAACTGACGAAAAATACGTCTGCTGCTGATTTTGATAGAAAAACAATGTGATTACAATCATATCTTGATTCTCACGCTGTTCCGGTAGACCTTCTCTCTGTTGCATCAAAAGAAATGGTTAACCAGAACGGCGTGAGAATTAAGATACGATTTTAATCAGATTGATAAAAATATGATTATCATCTGTCAGCCGTAAAGCATCTTAATGGAAAAATGTATATCAATTAAATAAAACCAGTTGAATGTATTGATATATATATATTTTTTTTTTGCATTCATTTTTCCAAATTTTTATCAGACAGAGCTATATAACATATAAACAAGATACAACTTTCATTCCTAACACATATTATGCATGTAATTTGTTTTACATTGAGACATATAAATTTGAAATTTATTATATTACCAAAAAAGGATTAGGCCGTTATAAAGCTTAATTTGTATGAATTATAATACACGAGTAATTCCCTCCACTAATTAATAGTTTAACTCTCATATACATTTTATAGACTAAGTTACACGCACAGACTCATATACCATGACTTATAGATAATAGATTACATACATACACACCCATTTTCATACAACTATACAAACTTGCACATAAGACATCTCCACGTGACAATAACAAACAAACATAGAAGAAGAAAGAGTTGAAGAAATAGAGGGAGAGAAGTTTGGGAAACAGGGAATTCGGGAAAGGTGGGTACAAAAAAAGTGGAGGGGGGAGAGAGGGGGTACAAAAAAGGGGGAAGAGGGGGGAAAATGGGGATGGGGGGTTGCAGCCATTAATTTTTAAAAATCTGCTGCTCTTGTCCACCTTGGCTATTAGTTATATAGTTCTGAATATTATAGTTTTCCTTGATTTCCGTGATTGCTACATATGGATTTAATCTTTTATTGAGAAATTTACACTTATATATATTGTATTTAATCAAAATGAAAATTACATTATCTATTTTGTATGAAATCTGATTGTGATTTTGCGAAATTAAACCCAAAAGGATTTTTTTCTTTATTCAAGGAAATGGAATAATAAGTGCGTCGAAGAGTGTTTCCAAACTTTGTAAAAAAAATCTGAACTTCTTGACATTCCCACATAATGTGAATTATTGTTTCTTGTTCAAGATTACAGAGAGGACAGAGAGGCAAGGCAGACAATCCGAATATTAAACATTGAAGAATTTGTGGTCAAGATATGATGTATTAATCTATATTGAAACCGCTGAAGCTTAGAATTTCTCGTTACTGTAAAGGGAATTTTATAAATATCAAACCATTTCAAATGATTTAACTGAACTAAGTCTTCCCATTTTCTCCTCCCTGTAGGAGTAATATTATTTTTTTTGTTATTATATTGTACAGACCCTTTGATACATCTTATCTAAAACAATTTCCCGACGCTTACTTCATGTTCCAACGACATTGAAATACAGTCGAATCTGTACTAACGACCATCTGTATTAAGCGACCCTCTGCCCTAAATGACCACTTCAATTTCTCCCAAGCTTTTTCACTATATATTTTAACTCTATTAAACGACCATCTCTCTAACGCGACAAGCGACCACAAAGTTTCCTTCCCGTCGTCGCAAAAAATCTCTCTTCAGCGACCAGAAAAATGAATGTCATTTCGATTTTTCCAAAACGTGTAGATATAAATCACATTCTGTCGGTTATGGACGATTCTATTTATACAACATTAAACCTAGTTTGATCTGGTTGTTTACATTAAGTCAGTGAAATAGTGAAATACTATAGCTTAGATATAGGCAATCCATTATCACTACACAATAACGGGGAAACAATTAGACTATGTAAATATAGGATCAGTACTATAACGTACGGTTAATGACGAAATGGAAAACGATTTTTTCTGACAACACTGTATTAATTACATGTAAATTGGTTCCCGATTAATGGAAACTCATAATGCTATCAGATGTACCTGTCACTGGTATAGTTAAGGTTTCATGTAACTGTGAAATCATTTATTTTTGTCGGGGTCAAGTTTTCGTGGATTATAAAATTTTGCAAGTTTGTTAGCAATATTGTGGAGAAGGCAAAAGTAACCTGGTATTTGTATATATATATATTCATTAAAAAGATAAGTTTTCACGGAATTGTAAATTCGTTGATTTTGGCCAAAATACTAAATCCAAGAAAATTAATCGCCCCACGAAAAATAATGATTTCACAGTATATTTCATCTGTTATCTATTAATGATTTTGAGCATATCTTTCCCGAGCACATTTAATAACAAAAATGTAAAAACAGATTATCTAGGGTGATTTGCAGATTGATATAAACGTCCTATTAACAGCGAGGGTTCCAAAGAGTTAAGTACTCGCTCCTTTGAGGAAGGCTGTGTGTTTTGTCCACTGGTCGGGACACATCATGGTCTATGAAACTGGCAGTTTTCGCTGAACAGTCTGACAGCATACAGATGTGGTTGGGTAGTTAATTCTGTCCTACTAATAAAACGTACTTAGAAGAAATCAATTCAAACGACATTGTAGCTTAAATTCCTATTTACAACCAGAATCAGGAAAGCCTTTTGGGATAAATTCATGTTCTGCCTCTTTATAATCAATAGTTTTACAATTATAATAAACCTTTCAAAAATGAAATACTTAGAGGCCAGTAACATACCACTCTCTCCTTAACAAACACACACGTGTTACACAATACACGAAGTCAAATCCATTTTTACCCAAAAGTTCCAACACTACAAGTATACACGGATATACCGCAGCCTCCCAAAACACACAGACAATTGCGCACACGTTTCACACACGCGAGCCCGGCCTTATATGATAGATCAAATAAAGCATACCATACTCCATAGGACACCTTTCTGTAATTGCATATTACATGGTTATCTGCCCGTTGCGGATAGGTATTGATTGTGACGTCATTGTGTTTGAGAGCGTAATATCATACTTTTCGGAGAATTGCGCCCATAAAATAATGATGTCACCTACCTGGAAGGGAACTAACTCTGTAATACGCAAAGAAAAAAGCAAGCAAACAAACAACAAAAAAACAAAACAAAAATAAATAAATAAGAATTACGTGATCACGGGACTAGTAATTTATTTATTAGTTTAACGTCCTATTAACAGCCATGGCCATGTTTTCATAAGCATGTGCTAGGTTTGATGGTGGAGGAAAGCCGGAGTACTCGGGGGTCAGTACCTGGCAACTGCCCCACATGGGATTCGAACCGGCATCCCAGAGGGCTTGTAGTCATATGTCAGGACATCTTAACCACTCGGCCACCGCTTCCCCAAACTAGAAATTAATCATCAATCACAAATTAGATCAGTCAATATTGTGGCTTTACATCGACCTGAACACTGGGTCTATCTCATCATGCTGTCTCGGGTGATAAGGTTAAAGGTGATCCGTTTATTAACATCTTGTTTTGAACGAAGGTAGTCAACTCATGATACCTTCACCGGTTTATTTTTATATGAATTGTAGTCATAAAGATGTATTGTTCATTTGACGAATTCGATAACATTATATAAGCTACTAACGGATTTCAAAACGGTTTCAATTTTCCTATGACGTATTTCAGGAGCGGAGTAGACGACAGGGATAGTAACCCCTGGAATATCGAAGGTGTTAACAACGAAACTGTTGTTGAATCAAAACAACAGAAGGATTGATACACATTTTATATAAATATCAAAGGGGTGTTATTGAGACAAAACAAAACGTATTGTCCTACCACCAGTTGAGATCATCAAAATTAATATCATAGGAAATACAGGTAAATCAAGCGCTCGAAAACAGCAAACGGGTTTAGCAAGATATTTTATCAAGCTTACAGTTGTATGTGCCGTAGCTGTGCGTAACTTTGCGAAAATTTTGACATGCTGTGTTTTCTTCAGTAATCTATTGAAAACCATAAGTTTTGATGAATAAAGTTGTGAGAATCATTTAAACGGATGGACCAACATGTACGAGACTTTATAAGTATTGGCAAAACACAGAATTTATACACTTTAATAGTTCTTGTTTTTAAGCCTCATATATGTATAGATGAAAACATATCTGAAGAAGTCATTTTAGGATTAGTAATACAATTGTATAGCCGTAAAAATTTCGAAGAAATGGTAGATCACAACTTGCCGTTTTGCTTTAAAGTGAATAGTCGGGCAAAGAAAACCAGTCTAAATGCGTTCATTGGCCTTCCAAAAGTTCTCACATATTAACACGACGGTCAAGTTCTGCTTAGTTTCCCAGTTCTGACCATTAAAGTAAAGAAAAGTTAAAAGCATTGAAAGCGAGGCTGCGTGGAAATGTACCCACGGACATAGTGAGCGGGGAGGACGTTTTAGAATTACCATACTTTAAATTAATTTCTTCGTACGCAGACAGATTTTGACGAGAGATTTTATTTTTCCATTTCATAAGAAATTATACTGGATACATTCACATCATTTTTACCGACTTTAACCATCCTTGCCCGACTGTTCACTTTAACCATGTGTGATCTTTTCACACCATAATTGACTTAAATATCATGACTTTTGGCAGTACAGTCAAAATTCATTTTGAGCTTTTATTTGACGTTAGAAAATTAAAACCGACGCATTGTAAATATTGTAATTCTCAAAATGTTGGTAACTTTTAGGGATTAATGACATATCAAAAACTCTTCTTGATTTGAAAATTTCACACGGCACATCTAACTTTCAATAGTGCAATCACAGCCACCAATAAATGAAACCAGGTGATAGTATTGATTTTTTTCTTCGAAAGAATTGAAAAAAATAGAAGTAAATTAGCTAATGCAAGTGAAGCCGTTGACCAAATATTACCATGTTTAATTTGGTTTATAAAAGATGATCAGTATACCTTGTTAAAGCCTGCACTTGTCTAATGCGGATTCCTTTGTATTCCGGCGAAATTATATATTTTCTTAATTATAGCACTGCATAACGTGCATAATCAGAAGAAAACAAGTAATCTTACAATCATATTGGTATGTACAATGGTATGGTTTATAAGACAAATGTTTTTTTTTTTGTTAATAATTCTATTTGTTCACGAATTTCCAATTTTTTCCGAAATATAATAACTCGGTTTTTTTTTTAAATCGCTGTATTACATATTGCATCCTTTCACGTGAATGACACTTAATATGCAAGTTTTATAATTATTTTGATTCTATGTCTAATTCCAACAATTTCTTTCATCCTGCATTTAAGCGAGGCATCATTCTAAAATACATATTATCAAAACAGAAACAAAATATGTGAATGACATATGACACATATACACATCGTCATTTTAAAATATCTTTTTTTTTCAAAACAAAAACAAAATATGCGGATGACATATTTATAAATAGCAATGTTATGACATGTACCTTTTCATTATCTCTGCTAAACAGGACATATTTTATTTATTCAGTAATTTTTTGTTTAAATGTTCCGGTGAACAGCTAGTAGTATTTAAAGGGCACCTTCATCAGTGGTAGCACTGAGCAGATTTCATATTGGAGAGTAAGACCTGAGGAAAAGCACATCACAGAAGAAAAGGTATGATTCACTTTTTTTCGTGTGAGATTTGCTTTCTCGATAAATGTTTAATTGCGAAAGTTTATCTCCGCGAATTTTCATTCACTTTGTTGAGAGATATTTCAAATCAGGTTTTTAATTCGCCAAACTTAATCTCTAACATCAACATCATTGATACTGATAGCCATTTCTAGTCATTTTTTAAATCCGCAAATGTTAATTTTGGCGAATTCGTTTTCAAATGGAAATCGCGAAATTAAGGAGCCGTGAAAACAATTAATCTAGACAAAGTAAACAATTAATCTAGACAAAGTTTCGGGATGCAATCAATTGTTTTTTTTTTAATATTTTTGTCTTGAGGTAAAATAAGAAACTTAAACTTTTCAATGGTGGTTATGGTGAAAAGTATGTTACTTTCCTAACTGAAGGAAAATACTTCTTCGTCTGGTCCTGATTTTGATAGCGAAAAATGTCATTTGTCAGCGATGGAACATTTTTAAGATGTCAGAGTATCAAATAGTATGACCATATAACATTGTTTGTGTTGTTGTGATTTTCAGTCATGAAGACCACAATTGTCATACTGATGCTGTTAATCTGCACCATCCGTAAGTAATACATTAAAGTTTATTATTTTGACGTTTTTAATTTCAACGCAAAGTAGGTCAATTTTGGCCCGCTGGTGGCCAAGGCCGATAAGTATTATTTTTTGTTTACAGACACCCGGGGTTTAGGACAACATGGTATGACATATGATTAAGGTCAGGTCGGAGTCCCTTTAGGACATCATGCTATGACATATGATTAAGGTCAGGTCGGAGTCCCTTGTTAGTTATGAGGGGAGATTAAACAGGAGGGATAATTTTCTGTTTTGTTCAGTATTGTTGGAATCAAATGATATTTTTCATGCATTTATACGTTGAAAATTTTGAAATATATTTTAAACAAAGGTCAGCGATTATCCAACGATTCCAACATGAAACACACAATATATTTCAACAAATAAACCGTTCTATTTCATAATATTTCAACAAATAAACCGTTCTTATCTATCATTAATGTTATGTATTTATTTATATTTTTTTTTCATTCCCTATAACTTCTTCGTGGTTGATACATTTAGGATTGATATACTTATCATATCATTCCTTTATGAGCGAAACTCACGTCGTTTTTCCTGAAATGTATGACGTTACTCTCGCAGAAAGATAACGTCTCATTCACTACCTACCTACAAGGGCAGATAACTCTGTGCATTTTTGGTATGATATAAGGACCCACTCCCAATCAATATAGCCATAGAATTTCCTAAATTTCCAACTGATATTTCCAATTATTGGTATGTATCAAATAATAATATAACATATAAAAAGAATCGTATGCCTTAACAAACCATTGACGTTGAGAAATATGAACGTAAAGGCCTTTCCCAAACGGGTTT
Source organism: Argopecten irradians (assembly GCF_041381155.1). Classification (NCBI taxonomy): domain Eukaryota; kingdom Metazoa; phylum Mollusca; class Bivalvia; order Pectinida; family Pectinidae; genus Argopecten; species Argopecten irradians. Next base: position 25,896,690 of record NC_091146.1, read on the forward strand.
TTGATTAAACAAATAATAATGTAAATTAAGATTGACAATTTTGTATTAGCTTACCGTCAATACTACAACTATCATCACCTTCTATACAATTTAATAAAATAAATATTAATTACCATACCGCGGGTTGTCTTATGTTGTTCGGCTTCGTCCTAATTATAGCGCGGAAACGTTAGTGTCTGTGCAAGACGGCAAAACAGTGAAACTAATCTTCACTGTTAACATTAATTACGCAAAGGAATCTTGAATTTGTTTGGTATTTTAATCTCATCCTAGACACTTTATATATATCTGTATGGTATTATTCTTTAAAAGAATAATACAGATGTTTATTTTGGAAAGATAGTGGGCCTTTGAAAAATACTAATACAATTTCAAATTTTAGCTTTTAGGATTTTATCATTAAAATTTCCATTTCTAAAGGACCCAATGATCAGACTCGAGAATATGTCCTGTCGGTAAATCCATTTCCATGCAGCTATAGAGAAGATTTTAAAATGGGATTGTAGTGCAATTTTATATTTCTATGAAGAAAGTACTGCTGTAACACATAGAAGGTCGTCCGTAAATGACACTGGCTGTTAAGGGGAAGTAATTAAAATAACCAAACCTAAAATTCTTTTGTTTTTCCATCGACTTTTCATTTATAATCGATGTATTGTTTTTATCATTATCGTGAATTGATTATAGATAAAAAAGTAGGCAATGCAAATTAAAAAAAAGGCATGCACGAGGACTGATCTTCATTTTCGCTGCGTATACAATCGTATGAACACGTTATTGTCCCATAAATGGTCGTTGCCAACTAAGTTCATATTACCTTATTCGCAGTTTTAGACAGAATAAAACATAAAAAGAGTAAAACTACGGTCGTCATGGTTGCTAGGTTAAACAGACTCGCATACACAATCCCCCTTTACAAAGCCAAAGAAGATAAAGATTAAAATATGTGAGATTAAATAGAAAATAAGAAATGTTTATGTATACTATCTATATTACTGTCACAATAAGTATTTATTATGTGTGAATGTTGAATATATCTGTATAAAAGAGACAGAGAGTGCAAGTTAGGTGAATATGGTGTTCCTGAAACGGAATGACTCTCCCTTCTGACTATTTTATGTAAATGTTGTCTCCCTTGATATATTTATAAACAGTTGTTGAAATTAATTCAAATTAACTTCATTGTATATAATTTTTTTGGGTGGATGCGACGAATGATTGAAATGTATGCAAGCGCAAATTCTTAATACATCTGTAATTAGGAAGAGAGAAGAGTTAGTTAAATTTGATCTAAAAGATAACAGATATGGAAATTGAATGAGAGCCCTAGATATGCGAATGGGAAATGTATTGTTATTTACATGTATTACTGAATCTATTATTTTTTGAGTCATTTTTTGGTCGAAATTAGTTATTTTGTTATATTTTCTTTCTACCGCGCGTGCTGACCCCTATGAATCGACGCACGCGATTTCATTCTGTATCATCTACAAGAATGGAACACCATGATCACATTGCATTGTCGTCTTTAATTAATAATACTTAATATTTATGAGCGTTCATACTAAATCCAACTTTCTGATTGGCTGGTTTGTTTTCTTCATACGTAAACAGTGGGTTTTGTTTTGTTTATCACACTAACGTCCTATTAACAGCCAGGGTCATGTAAGGACGGCCTGCGGTGTCTTGCGTGTGTGAAGTGCGAGGTACGTGCTCTGGGAGACGGCAGTATATTTGCGTAGTGTCTTCATGTATTGTGGAACTCTTGTTATTTTATGGTGCTATATCAGTGAAGCATGCCACTGACAACAAACCCCGCCTGGTCACATTATATTGACTACGGGCAACTCTGTCCCCTTATACTTCATCTGTGCTGTGTGCTAAGCAGGGTCAGAAACTATTATTTTAATAGACGATAGTGTGTCTCGGCCAGGGAGCTGGACCTGGAGCAATACATATAACATCCTTGATACTCCAGGGGTTCCAAACTTATGATCTCTACACCCCTGAACTATCTCAAAGTAAAACTGGAGGCAACAGAATAGAACAGGTAATTTAGTCATTTAATATACACCAAAAGAGCCGTATAACGGTACACTTTGGTTGACTGTGTGACTTTGATGTTAGACGTCGCTGTCTCTGTAGTCTTAAAAGGAAATAATTACTAACCTGTGATTGGTCAGATGTTTTCCGCTGAGCTGCCTTCAATTTTACTATGATATAGTCCAGGTGTGTAGAGATCGTAAGTGATAGTAACCCCTGGAGTATCGAGGATGTAAAGATAATAAACCAAATCAATAAAGTACACTTACAAATCCAAACCATTTTGTATTTAGCATGTACATGTATGTTGCTCGAGAAATGGATAACTGTTCGTCAGCCATCAAACAGGTCTAATAAGTTTATTTTCTATTGCAGAAATGAGTACATGTATGACGTTCGGAGGACAGGCACTAGAGCCTGAGTGTGCCATTGTTGAATGTGACGAAGATGAAGATGTGTGCAACAACAGGTGCGAGGAATACTGCCAAGGAGGCTGCACATTCAATGAGGAAATTGAGCAGTACGCATGTGGCTGTGCGCAACCGCTTTTTCAATAGACCTGCTGTAACGTTATTTATAAAAATAGATTAAACAGTTGTCCATTTCACAAATTAAAGAAAAATATATATAAAAAAATGAAATTCAACAGAATGAATAAATGAAATTTAATAAAAAAAAATATTATGTAATAAATGACCCCCTCGTCTTTATAAATATCTTTGAAAAAGAATAAAAAATAAAATATAAAAAAACATACGAAATTGAGTTTTTTTTAAAATTTTGTATTCGGTTATCAAAGGTAGGGTTGATACGTACAATGAATAAGCAGAGACAAGATACATGGGATGCCGTCTTTAAATGACACATAGTCGTAATCATGAATCTCGAAGAGTTTTTAACATGTTTTATCCTTCAACTATCCCATATACTGACCGATAACTACTGCCGGATAAAGTTGTGTTTTATCCGTCAATGCGAAATGCTTTATCCATCAATACGATCACGTGAATTTGTTCCATATCTGACCGAACGTTTTCTAACTTGACCCAGAACTTGAACCTTCCGGTGAATGAAACGTCATTCAGTTTCGCTAAAACGTGGCGTCACATTCACCGGAATGACGTCATTTTTACGATATTGAAAATCTCGTATGGCGGTGTCATCTTTTTTCTTGGCTCATGACAAAGATATGTATTGTTAAGTAATTCTTTAATAGGTATTTTTTGAGTATATTAATTTTGTTTCAGTGATTTATCACACTGAATAGAATTACGGATTATTTTATGAATGCGCTTATTTGTTTCCCACGGCAATAAAAAGGATTAAACTCTCATTCGATTTTTTTTGTAACTTTTTATTTTTTATTTTTTTTCTAGACGTCCCTATCGATAAAATACGGTTTACACTTATTAATCTGTATGATCCAAATTCGGATACCCCGTCTTTTTATAGTAAATTACTAGATGTTGCATATGAATTTGGAAAAGACTCATTTATCATTTGCGGAGATTTTAGTTAAGTGTTAGACCCAAGTCTAGATTGTTTTAATTATGTACATGTGAATAATCCTAGGGCAAGGGAAAAAGTTTTTGATATGATACATGACCTAGGATTAATCGATATATATAGAAACAACTATCCAGATAGTAAACGGTTTACTTGAAGGAGAACAAGGCCAGTAAAGCAGGCAAGATTAGATTACTCTTTAGTTTCAGAAAATCTAACTTCAATATACAAAAAAAAAAAAAAAAAAAAAAAATTGAACCAGGATATCCATCTGATCATTCCATACCAAACATAACTTTAGTTTTTAATGAATTTAGAAAAGGTAAAGGGCTATGGAAATTTAATAACTCATTATTACATGATTTAGAATATCTTAATCTTGTCAATAAACACATTTTACATTAAAATGAAGTATGCCTTACCAGAATGTAATCTTGAATATTTACCTCTCATTTCAGATGAAAATATACAATTCTCAATAGACGATCAAATATTTCTAGAAACTCTCTTAATTGAGAAATCGATATCATATTCATCTCTTAAGACAAAACAACAAAGAATAAGCCAAGAAATATCATTAAGGGAAAATATTAAAGAATTAGAAGAACAAGAAAATGTTAACTTAGAAGAATATCACATGCACAAAAAGAACTAGAGTCCCCAATCTGATTAAAATACAGATCCCCATTATACACTACGTTATGGAGTTATCACGTTACTCCATAACGTAGTGTATAATGGGGATCTGTATTTTAATCAGATTGTAGAGTCCCTAAGGAAATATAATTTGAAAGGCAGTATATTAAGATCTAAAGTAAAATGGGTTGAAGAGGGGGAGAAACCATCTAGATATTTTTTAAGTTTGGAAAACATAAACTTCACCACATAAATTATATCAGTATTGGAAAAGACAATGGGATCATAATTAGGGACCAAGATGAAATATTAACTGAAGTAAAAGGATTTTATGAAAAATTGTATTCAGAGGATGAAGATTTACTTTATCAACTTAAATGGATATCTTGACTATGACAATAAACCAAAATCAAATTTTGAAATAAGGAAAGTATTAGACACCATTATCAATACTGATCAGTCTGGATTTATATCGGATAGGTGTATTGGGGAAAAAACTAGAATAATTTATGATATTATAAATTATGAAGATGGAAACTAAATTCCAGGCATGCTGTTAAATGTTGATTTTTAAAAAGCTTTTGATTCAGTCAGCTGGGATTTTATTGACAAAGTACTTTAATTTTTCAATTTTGGAAACGATATACCTAAATGGGTTAATACTTTACAAAATGGTTCTAATACTGCAGTTAATCAGGGAGAAAATTAGTCATCATTGTTTCTTATTAATCGAGGTTGTCGTCAAGGAGATCCTGTCTCTCCATATTTATTTAAACTTTGTGCAGAAGTGTTAGGAATTAAAATTAGAAATAATGTAAATATCAAGGGTATTAATATTGAAAACATCCCTAAATTACTATCCCAGTATGCCGATGACACTTCATTTATTCTAGATGGGTCAAAACTATCATTGAATGAATCATTAAGTGGATTAAAAAAATATGAAGAAATATCTGGCTTGAAAATTAACAAAAACAAGACTGAAGTAATCTGGATAGGGAGTAAAAAATATAGTGAGGAACAATTTTGTTCAGAGTGGAACTTGAATTGGGGAAAATCAACATTTACAATGCTGGGTATTGATTTCAATCAACGTAGATCTGCATAGAATAGTTAAAATGAATTATGACAAAATATTAGTTAAACTTAAATCACTTTTGAATAATTGGAATAAAAGAATACTAACACCTATTGGTAAAGTACAAGTCGTCAAATCACTACTTATTTCGCAACCAAATCACCTATTCATTGCATTACCTAACCCTGAAATTTCATTTTTAAAAGCACTTAACTCAGAAATATATCATTTTCTCTGGAATATTATAGTGACAAAATTAAGAGAGATATTTTTATAAATTAATATAGTGATGGTAGTCTTAAAATGATAGATATATTGTCTTTTATCAATGCTCTATAGTTAACATGAATAAGAAGATTATATACAAGGTCAAGTAAATGGCAAAGGATTTTAGGTAAAAATATTGACATAGGCAAGCTGGCCAATTGTGGCGAAGGATATATTAAAGAATGTGAATCTAAACTTAATAATCAATTTTGGAAAGATGTTTTTAGTTCTTGGAACTGTTTTATGGAGAAAAAAAAAATAAAGTTAAATGATAATATTGAAAACACCAATTTGGTACAATAATGATATAGTAATTGACAGGAAAATGGTATTCTATAAAGACTGGTATCAGAAAGGTGTTATTTTCTTAACGAACTTTTGAAATATCCATACCCATTAATTGTTTACAATTTTCAAGAATTCACTGATAAATTTAATGTAAATACTTACTTTATAACCTACCAGGGAATTATCAACTCATGTAGATAATACCTAACACACAAACAACTTGACAATGTCAATTTGTTATATCCAATTATACCAAATAATTTAGAAATTTTTATCAAACATGAAAAAGGATCTAAAGAATTCTACCGTATACTTTGTCAAAATAACACCATGCCTGCTGGCAAAAGAAAATGGAATAACTTATTTGAAATTAATGATGAAATCTGGAAAAACATATATTCTACTCCTTTCCGAGTTACTACAAGTTCAAAACTGAAATGGTTGCAACACAGAGTTAACCAACATATCATTACAACCAACTCATATTTATTTAAAATTGGTTATCTGAAAATCCACACTGCTTTTTTGTAAGACAGAGAAACGAAACAAACAATAACACATTTATAGATCAAGGTGTCTTCAACAAAATCTGTCTGTAGTATCATTAAAATCTATTATTAAATGAAAATATGATATTCAGAAATATATTAGTATTGGTAAAGGTAATAAATACACAGAGAAATTTAACCGTGATTTGAAAAAATGGATTAAACTTATAGGAACTTCACGAAATCCCTGACAGTATGAGATAAAATATACTTTATTACAAAATTGTTTTAACACAATTCATTAAGTATTTAGATTTTTTACATCACTGCAACCTCCAGCTATAATCTATAAATCTATAATATACTCCGTACTCTCTCTCTTTCTTCTTTCTTCTCTCTCTCTCTTTCTATCTCTCTTGTATATATATCATTGAATGTATGCTTTTGGATGGGTGTGAGAATGTGTGAGTATAGTGTTGTGTATGTCAAATGAAAAACAAACGAGACATGACAATAATGTGGCTGATGGTGATGATGAAGATGATGATTGATGATGATGATGATAATATTGCTCTTGTTTATGTAGATGAAGATGATGATAATGAGACTAATCATTGAGGATAACTATATGATTGATGATGATAATGTTCTTGTTGTTTGATGATAATTAAGTCGAGGGCTATGATGATTATGATTATGACAATGATGGCGATGAAGATGACGATGGTGATGAATGGTTATGAAGATGAGAGGATGATGATTATGAAAGTGATGAATCATGATGATGATGATGACAAGAATGATGATGATGATGATATTTCATGTTGTTGATGAATGATTATGACCATGATGAATGATGATGAATATTAATGATGATGATGATGATGATGATGATGATGATGATGATGATGAATATTGATGATGATGATGATGATAATGATGACATTATTATATGAAAATGTCTTTTTGAAAAATAAAAAAAAAGTTACATAGTGAATGAATCTTTACCTCCACATCAAAGAAGCGTCTCGCTTCGAGTGAAACAAGGAACATATCTGTCAATTTGCTTTCGATTTGAATGCTATAATAAGTGCAGGATTAACAGAATACACGGTAGTATCTTACAATACAAGTTTTATTTTGGTGCTCGACACGGAAAGCCGAGATGACTCGGCATAGCCTCTTCATCTCGTCTTTCCTAAGTCTCGCACGAAAAGAAAGCTTGAATTGTAAGATACTAATATAACCATGTATTCTCTCTATCACCACATAAAGTTACCAATATCGCCTTTGCATATTAAAGAGTTAGCCCCCTTGCTTGTAGGTATCCATTGTGACAACATTATTTTCGCAAACATATGGCGTCACAATCAATACCTTCCCGGAAGGGCAGATAACTCATCAATGCTTGTAACGGATAGGTTTTAATGGTACGAGTGCAAATATGAGCTGATGCCAAAAATCATTATGGATAACAACATCTACACTGCAGTGAAATAGCCAAGTTGTGGTTTACAATTTTATTTATTAAACCTTTCTATAGTATTATTAGTAATTGTAAGGGATTGTCTCAATATACATAAAGCATAAAAACAAGTTTATAAATTCATAAATTCTGTGTTGTAACTAATATTATGTTAATAATGAACCATACGTGTTTATATGGCGTAATACCTATCTGTCAATTTGAATGATATCCACAGCTTGATTCATCAAACATTGTGGTTGTCAATAGATTACCGAAGGAAAACAAAGACGGCACATATAACCTTTAATAAAATGTAAACTTAATAAACCAAGCCAAGACCTAGCCAAACCTAGCCAAGACCTAGCCAAACCTAGCCAAGACCTAGCCAAACCTAGCCAAGACCTTGCCAAACCTAGCCAAGACCTAGCCAAACCTAGCCAAGACCTGGCCAAACCTAGCCAAGACCTAGCCAAACCTAGCCAAGACCTAGCCAAACCTAGCCAAGACCTAGCCAAACCTAGCCAAGACCTAGCCAAACCTAGCCAAGACCTAGCCAAACCTAGCCAAGACCTAGCCAAACCTAGCCAAGACCTAGCCAAACCTAGCCAAGACCTGGCCAAACCAAGCCAAAACCTAGCCAAACCAAATAAAACTAGAATCACCCAGTAAGACGATCGATTTAAACTCAGCAGAACAAGAACTTTAAATATGTAGCTAGACATGACAGTTATTTGCTCATACTAATCTACTCAAATAGTTTCCCAAACAAGGTGAATATTACGGAAACCGCTCGGTGCAATAAGAAATAAATATTTATTGCTTTCCATCAAAATCCAATTGTGAGGGATCCCAGTCGAAATGGTTTTACGACCGATAATGTGGAAAACAAATTGCGATATTCTTGTAATCGTGCTTTCACACATAATTGCTACTTCAGGGGTTACTATCACTGACGTTAAATCCAACCTTGAACTATCTCATAGAAAAACTGGAGACAGCAGAACAGAACAGGTATTTTAGTAATTTCATGTACATCAAAAGATTTGCATAACGGTATAACTGTTGTTGATTATGTGGCTTTGAAGTTGGGCGTCGCTCTCTCCGTAGGCTTCAAAATAAATCTTTACATGCCTTTGACTGATTTAGTTTTATCTCTTGATTTGCCTTTAGTTTTACTAGGGGTGGACTTAACGTCAGTTATAGTAACCCCTGGAGTATCGAGGATAACTTTTATAGTACTCACGAAAACTACGTAATAGATTATTTATAACCATACGGTGTATTATAATGAAATCTTGTTATAAATCAAGCAGTCAATAATACAACAAAAATAAATAAATAAAATTGTTCCTGTAGATAAGTAAAAATAAAAGAAACCCCAGAGAAATCTTGGCGTTCGCCATTGAACGATATTTTCTCTGCTAGCATCTTATATATAGGGGAAAACTACACAAATACAACAAAAAGGTTCAATCATCAAAATACAAAATGATCAAAGCTGAAATTAATTTTTAAACAGTATGTGAACTTAAATAAAAAACGAATTTGAAAATATAATATTCAGGATAATTACATGAATGTCCTTTTATCTGTCATGAAAAATAGTTTGACAACCAACTTCAATTTCAACAAAATTTTATTTCAAACAAGTTGAAATAGGATCGAACAACAGGTAGTGCCTATTTAAGTTCTCTCCCTGGTAACAAAATGTATATATACAAATGACATGAAAGTGTATTTGAAAGCATTTGAAAGTATGTGTTTCAGACGTCATGACAATATATGATATATTATTAATGAGATAATAGATAGTAATTTTGTTTTTCAAAAAGTATAATAATGAAGAAATGAGAATGCAGCAGCCATGAGGAAATTAACTTCACCCACCAGATACAGACCAGACAACCCACTTCTTGGTATTTTTCTAAAAAAATAGTTATAAAGACATCAATTGTCAAAATCTAAAATGACTGTCTGTCGGTCATCTTGTTTTCTGAATGGTCATGAAAATAAAATTTGCATAACTAGGCGGATAGATGTACCTAAAAATGAAGTTCGATAAATATCCCTTCGGATTTTTCTGCAATAGAGCAATAATATACTTAATTTGTCGAAACCCAAGATGCCATCTGCATAAGTAGACATCAATGGAAATCTACAAAATTTGATACTGATCGCTTCAGTACTTTCTGAGAAATAGCTATAAGAAACGTCAATTGTCAAAATTCAAAAATCTGTCCGCCATTCTGTGTTCAGTTTTGGCCCCAAATTCAATGTACTTACCTAGATACCAAAGGACACGTATGTAATTTGAGAAGGATTCCTTTTGTGCTGCCTAGAAACTATTGATAACAAACTTAAATGTGACTCATTACGTACCACGTGATACCTGATAACGTTTGTGCGGGACTATAGTTTCTAATATGTGGTGGAATGACGCCAAAAGATTATATCTGGCGCTAACGTAAGTTCCGCGGGAAGATTACAAACAGTTACGTCCCGTCACCACTGGAGATACTAGTCCCGCAAAAACGTTATTCATGTGGTACGTAAATAGGTTCTATTGTCAAAATCCAAGATAGTTGTTTCTCCGCCATCTTGTTTACAGATCAGTCCCAAAATAAGCATAACTAGACACAAAGGGGAACCTAAATATGGATTTGGAGACTGATCTTGTTTCGTCTGATATAAATGTCTGTATAACCAGACCTCGATTTCTCGAGTACCAGACCTCGATTTCATGATTTCAGAAACGATCAGCTGCATGTTAAATCCCTTGAATTCATAAAATTTCATTTTTTTCAGGCATAGTGAGCACTAAGAAACCAGATAGTTATAATGATAATAAACGAAAAGGAGGTGGCGAATAGAGAGTTATCAATAACCCGCATAATGTCTTGGTGGTTCACACATAAACATTCATAATCAGTGTCAATTTCTGCTTCCGCAACATGTTCCTTCTTCTCTGTCGGTTCTTCAACGTTTTCCACTCTCTTTGAGTAGGAGCGAATTTTAAGTGATTTGAGTTTTCTACAAGACTGCGTTATTCGCCTCAGCCATCTTGGAAATTCACTGACGTCTTTCGTGGCTTCACATCGAAGTGTGAATATCGTCAATACGATGAGTACACTGCTGTAGATCAAGCATATCAACAAGAAGTAGGACATGCCCGCCATGTTTTCTGATACCTTGGGGAGATTATCTCCCATCAGCGTCATGTAGACGGCCAGAGACAGGAACATGGTGATGGTGTAGGATATCCGCTCCCCCGAGGAGGCAGGCAGGAGGAACACGAACGGGTTCAGGAAACATAACAACAAGATCGGTATTGTAAGAGATACGATGAAGTAGATATGTCTTCTAGTGATCTGCAATGTGAAATCCAGAGTTCTTGAAGGTGAACCGTAGCCCATGTAGTCGGATACAGAGGTCTTCGTGATGTCCCATTCCCCATTGGGTATGTAATATATCATTAAGAACTCCGTCCGTGTGAATGTCAGTTTAACATTTGATAACGAGTCCCACAGCATCAACTGCATGTGACACGATTGAGTATCGACTGGGAATTTGGTCATGTCGACCGAACAGGTGGACCTCAGTAGTTTCCCTGGACTGTATCCACACTCACCCGTAGCCCTCACCGTTACATCAAAATCATCATTCCCAAACTGACTGAGATCATCAGCAGCTGTAGTTACATAAACCTTGGGTTTCCAAATTTTAGAGGAATTCACTTGTATATAATCTATACCGCCGTAATCGCTAACGTTCCACTTCAGACGGTAATCCGTCCATGTTAGAGATAATCCTGCACTTAATGTTATCACCCCTGATAGCTCATCAAAGTCTAGGATCGATAATAAGAACATTGTAGTGTCAATCGACAACGTATCACTGAAGTTATACAGGGGGTAGATGCCCTTGGTGTAGTTAGCGAAGACTTTGTCAGTCAGTCGGATCCAATCATCCATTGTCCCACTTCCGCCATGAACAGGTTTAAGGTGTACGAAAACAAAAAACAGAAGAAGAATCCGCCGTGACGCCATGATATGACCTACAAAAATTCCAGATATGAAATCCACAAGATTTATTTTAGTTTTATTTCTTCGTTTTTTTAATAACATTTTTTTTATTTTAGAAGATTTGATTATAAAATAAATCCACTTTTTAATTGATCACTATAAACTGTATTCGTCTGTACTGAGAATAGTCCTTTTTGATAAAACATATTATTTTTTCAAAGTAAATCATTTTGTGAAAGCAAAACTGCCGAACGAATTTGCAACCCAAATTTTGGTCCTATCCTTGCTGCAAGTTTTGCTGAAGATCTTATCATTATGCATAATGAGAAGAGAGTCAGTACATTTTGCAGTAAGAAGGAATATGACCAAAATGCGGGTTATAAGTTCACTCAGCAATTTTGCTTTTACAGAATAATTAAATATAAATAAAAAAATGTGTGATATGTATGGTTGACTACTACTTAAGCATATTGATAAATTTAACCCTCCTCAACAACATTGTCATGTAACAATCAACGAAAATCCTATAAGCGCATGTTTTAGAATGTTTCTTTTTGTTTGTTTGATTATATGAACGGCCAATTAACAGTTAGGATCATTTAAGGACGGCATCCAATGTATGCTGTGTGTTGCGGGTGTGAAGTGTGTTGCGGGTGTGAAGTGTGTTGCGTGTGTGAAATGTTGCGGTTGTGCAGTGTTGAGGGTGTGAAATGTTGCGGGTGTGAAGTGTGTTGCGGGTGTGAAGTGTGTTGCAGGTGTGAAGTATGTTGCGGGTGTGCGGTGTGTTGCGGTTGTGAAGTGTGTTGCGGGTGTGCGGTGTGTTGCGGGTGTGAAGTGTGTTGCGGGTGTGAAGTGTGTTACGTGTGTGAAATGTTGCGGTTGTGCAGTGTTGAGGGTGTGAAATGTTGTGGGTGTGAAGTGTGTTGCGGGTGTGAAGTATGTTGCGGATGTGAAGTTTGTTACGGGTGTGAAGTATGTTGCGGATGTGAAATGTTTCGGGTGTGAAGTGTTGCGGGTGTGAAGTGTGTTGCGGGTGTGAAGTATGTTGCGGGTGTGAAGTGTGTTGCGGGTGTGAAGTATGTTACGGACGTGAAGTGTGTTACGGGTGTGAAGTGTGTTGCGGGTGTGAAGTGTGTTGCGGTTGTGAAGTGTGTTGCGGATGTGAAGTGTGTTACGGGTGTGAAGTGTGTTGCGGGTGTGAAGTGTGTTGCGGGTGTGAAGTGTGTTGCGGTTGTGAAGTGTGTTGCGGATGTGAAGTGTGTTACGGGTGTGAAGTGTGTTGCGGGTGTGAAGTGTGTTGCGGGTGAGAAGTGCAAGGTGCATGTTCATGGGGCGCACAGCTGAAGCAATCGGAACACCTCGAATGTAACTGACGTACATTGACCTCGGATGTGACACAAGGGCATCCATTTTGAAACTAAGGAATTTTTTACATAACAAATGGTTGCCACGAAGACACAAACCCTAAAAAAATGTCTGTTTCTTGACTGCTGTGTGTTGTCCGTCCCGAAGGAGAAAAGGTTACATTCAAATTCTTTCGATACGGTTATAGCCGCTCACCATTTCAATAACAATTCATTTTCTTATTTAATGTTATGTCGTAATTAGGTTTGACGGCGAAGAAATTGTTTGATTTTTTACCTATTCTTACACCTATCAAATCTGAGGTTATGTTTTAAATCCGAGGAGTTCCGATTGCAGCTGAAGGCCAGAAGTGAAGCGGGGTCATGGGAGACAACCTACATGCATAAGAGCTGACTGTATATTGTGAAAAATTTATGAAGACGCTCATTACCTAGGTTAACCTGGTTATCTCCTCCACATAAAGCGATAGCGTTGTTATTATATTAATAGATGTATATTCATGTTTTGATTGGTCTTAACAAATCATAAATAGGTCGACTGTCTTTAATATCTTGAGTTTGTGAATTTTGATAATATTCTTGCTGCAAATTTTGCTGAATATTTTTTCATTATGCATAATGAGAAGATATACTGTACAATTCTACTCAGCAATTTTACTTGGACTTTATAATTTACATTGAAAATAATGTGTTCATATAACATCGGAATCAAATATATCTTTAATAATGAATGGATCTTTGCGAATACAAATCACATTATACAGTTGTTGACTGAGGTTGAGGGCAACAGATGATTTGTTGGACCTGAAGACAAACTGTTGACTGAGGCCTCGGGCAACAGTTTGTGTGAGGGTCCAACAAATCATTTGTTGCCCGAAAACCTAGTCGATAACTGTTTTGTTATACCCCATTGTGACGTCACTCCGGTCCAACAGCACCTTTTAACAGTCGATTTGAACAGTTCTGTGGACCGCTCGACGGAACAGTTCATTTGTTGAAATTTTTGTGAATAGAGTTTATATAGAAACTATTTTATAGGGGTATAACCAACGCATTTAGTTATTAAGCCTTGGCCACGGTGGCTACCGAAACATAGGTATTCGACACACTCCAACAATCACACACTGAACAGACCATTGTTTGTTAATGTGATGTCATTATCAACCAAAAATGATCTAGAGACAAAGTGAGTCAATGTATCGTAGATATTATAACAACTCACCTTTAAACTTGATATCCGCCATGAACTGCTCCAATGGTCGTTATACATATAACATTCAGGTAATAATTGAGAGATAGCACTTGATTTAAAACGATATATTGATTAAAATCTTAACCAATCAAAACGACGATAAAATATTTGAACCAATGGGCGCAGAGATAACTAATTACTTAATCAATATGTAAAATCTTTTCCATTCACTACTTTAAAGTGAAATTGACGAGAACTATGTCAATAAAAAGGTATCTGTCATTATGTGGAATTGTTTAACCATCGTGATGCCAATATACAGAAAATTAATGTGTATTCAAGACACGAGCCTTGTGTTCATTGTGTATAGCAAAGTATTGTAACAGGGCCATTAATGGATCATAAGCTGATGCTCGCTGTTTTTAAGTTAAAAGCTAATATTGGGATACAAAAGAGATTTGATGCTCTTTACTACCAGAACAATACGAACTGCCGACACCAATGTAACCTATTGTCATATAAACATATTGTCACCTAGTGATTTAAAAAACATTGCATTATGACTCATATACATTGAGGAATATATAACTGTCAAATACGTGTATGTCGAAGAGCCTTTAAACTGTCAAATGCATGTACAGTGTTCGTCGAATAGCCTTTTATCTGTCAAATACGTGTACGTCGAAGAGCATCTTAACTGTCAAATACGTGTACAATGTACGTCGATGAGCCTATTAACTGTCATATACATGTACGTGAAGGTTGAAGAGTCTCTTAACTGTCAAATACGTGTACGTCGAAGAACCTCTCAACTGTCAAATACGTGTACGTCGAAGAGCCTCTAAACTGTCAAATACGTGTACGTCGAAGAGCCTCTTAATTGTCAAATACGTGTACGTCAAAGAACCTCTCAACTGTCAAATGCGTGTACGTCGAAGAGCCTCTTAATTGTGAAATACGTGTACGTCGAAGAGTCTCTAAACTGTCAAATACGTGTATATCGAATAACCTCTTAGCTGTCAAATGCGTGTACGTCGAAGAGCCTCTTTACAGTCAAATACATGTACGTCGAAGAATCTCCTAACTGTCAAATATGTCAAACAGTCTAAATGTCAAAGACGTCGAACAATTTAGCTGTCAAATACGTCGAACGGTCTCTTACTGTAAAGAACTTGGACCAGTCTCTAACTGTCAAAATATGTCGAAACAGTCTCTAACTGTGAAATATGTCGAACGGTCTATATATAACTGTCCAATACGTCAAACGATCTCTTAATGTCAAGTACGTCGAACGGTCTCTGTCAACTACGTCTAACAGTCTCTAACTGTCAAATATGTCGAACTTTCTTTAACTGTGAAATACGTCGAAGAGTCTCTAACTGTCAAATATGTATAACGGTCTCTAGCTGTCAAATATGTCGAACAGTCTCAAATTGTCCAATTTGTCAAAGAGTCTCTAACTGTCAAATATGTAAAACAATCTTTAACTGTCAAATACGTCGAACGGTCCGTTACTGTCAAATACGTCGAACGGTCTTTCCATGTCAAATTTGTCGAACAGTCTAGATGTCATATACGTCGAACAGCATCTAACTGTCAAATACGTCCAACCTGCTTCCCTATTGCATGATTGTAAAAGACGACCATGTTAAGGATATAATCTTTTCTCTAATTTATAACGGACTTTTTTCTTACTACGGTTTCATTTGACACGTTGAGCGCTCGACCCTGTGAGGATGACTCTAGGTCCAGTCCTCTGGCCGAAATACACCATATACACCATAGTCTATTAAAGTGGTAGGTTCTGCTTCTGATTAGCGCTCAGCATATAGCGAGTAGGACAACTAGTTGACATCAAAATGTGTATTTAATTACAATATCCTCTTTCATGTGTGCAGTAGAACCACATTTGAGATAAAATCGCGAAATAATTTCAATATCTTTGTAATTGCATATATATGCCAATATTCACAGTGGTTTTAATTTCTGCTAAATGTGCAGATTTATCCAAATTTGCGAATTTAACCAAAATCATGAATTCATCGTGTGAATGAAATAAACGTTATTCGCAAAAGTAAGCATCGCGAACACAATTGACACAAACTCAACACGTATACAGTAATTCTCTAATTACAATGGAATCCGTCATTCGATGTATTTTCTTCTTTATGTCATCGATTAGCACAAATACTGTAACTCAACTTTCTTTCGCGATTTCCATTTCAAACAACTTCGCGAATTCGCGGATTTAAATATCGACCTTTCTGCATCATTGCTGAAGATCTTAATTCGCGGAGATAAACGTTTGCGAATTCACTTGGATTGCGAAGTTCGCGAAAGTAAATCGCACGCAAGAGAAAAATGGTGTACCTTACGATATTTTAATAGCTCATTTCTTCAAAATATTTATATATAATAGAAACTCAGAAATAGAATTGTGCCTATACTAATAAGAGCAAAACAGACAGCAAAAAGCGACACGTCAATGAATTTCATGACGTCATCCTTATGTAGTTGGTAATTCACGTTTTCTTCCATATTTGATTCATCTTTCGTTTCATTTTCTCTTCTCAACCCGGCATTGCGTTGTAACACCTTTGAATGGCAGCAGTTGACTGAAGCTGTTCTTAGCCAGTCCGGAAACCTGTTGACGTCATTTATCCATTCACAGCGTATTGTCAGTATTGTAAGTAAAATCAGCGTGCCACTGTATATCAGAGCGAAGAGTAGAAAGTAGGTCATGCCTGCCATATTGTCCGAGACTCTCGGAATGTTGTCCCCCATAATTGTCATGTAGACGGCCAGGGACAGGAACATGGTGATGGTGTAAGATATTCGCTCCCCCGAGGAGGCAGGCAGGAGGAACACGAACGGGTTCAAGAAGCAAAGAATAAAAATAGGGATTGTCAAAGATATAATGAAAAATCTTGATTTCCTTCTAACGTATAACGAAAAAATGAGTGCGTTTGAAGGTTTATTGTAGTGTGTGTCCTCTGTCACGGACGTGTTCACGACGTCCCATTCAGCGTTAGGTGAGAACAGAGACATTTGTATTGTAGTAGCAGTATTTATCAGTCTGACCTCGTCAATATACATACCCCACTGCCTGATAATAATCTCACAGAGATGGGAATCCATCGGAAACCGGCTCATGTCCATTTGACACGTCGATCGGATGATTTTCCCGGGTAACTCCAAACATTCCCCAGTGTAGTTTATCCTCACATGGAATTGACTGGAGCCTATTTGCTCTAAATTTTCCGCCGTCGTCTGCACGAATAAAGATGGCTTCCATACAGTTGAATAATTGACGAATATATCTCTGATCCCGCCGTAGTCAGAAGGGTTCCATTTTAGACGGAAGTCGGTCCATTTGGAAGTGAGTACCGCATTTACTGTTATAACTCCTGACAATTCGTCTAAATCAAGAATCGATATCAACATCATGGAGGTGTCCACTGTCAAAGCTTCGCTGAAGTTGAAGACAGGGTAGATCCCCTTTGTGTAGTTAGAGAACAATGTGTTGGTCAATCGAATCCAGTCGTCCATCGTCCCGCTACGGCCAATCACAAACTGACCACTACAGCATAGTAGAAGGGACAGCATCGCAAAACGTCCGTTTTCCATCGCAGATATCAAAAATAGATACAAATTTATTTCACCTGTAAATCAAAGAACAATGGATGAGCAAGAATAAACAAAATACAAAGATAATAACAACGATTTGTTCCAACAAGTTTTTTTTCCACTGATTTGTTGTTGTTGTCCGTAAGAATTAGACTACTAATTTACGTACCACGTGGTACCCGAAAATGTTTGCGATGGACAATTGTTTTTATTGGTAATGGAATTACGTCAAGAAATAATATTCCGAGCTAACATCATTTTAGCGGGAAGAGTTACGTTCTATCACCACTTGAAATACTAGTCCCGCACAAACGTCATCGGGTATCACGTGGTATGTGAATTAGTTCCATTAGTACACGCCTTTTGTCTACGTAAGCACAAGTTCAAGAAAAACTGAATTTTCTTAAATTGTCGTAACGACGACAATGATGCAATTTGCATGTAACGTTACTGCGTGAAGTCAACACGCGTTATAAAATGACTTCTTGTCGTTTTTTTCTAAGACGCAAAAAAAGTTTTAAATAAGAAATAAATAGATACAAATAGCCACAGACCTATAATTATAAAAATATTTATATAATTTTGATCAATGACAATATTTACCTTATACCGCTGATAGTTATCTAGATCTAATCTGTTGAACTCCTATTAGACAAGGCAGCAGAAAACCGTGTGATGTTTAATCCTGTGTCGCCTTCGAAATCACCCCGTAAAATGAGACAACATTTAAGTAAAGGTGTCACCTTAGAAATGATCCCCGTAAAATTATATGCTATTTGAGTAACGTTGTCTTCTGAGAAATGATCCCTGTAAAATGTTATACCACTAGAGTAGTAAATCCGACAAAAGAATGATTTTATACATTTCCATTAACAATTTTTTTCATAAAACTGGAGCTTTGGTAAAGTAAATATAAAACATAATCTCATTGTACACCATATAATGGTTCCATTACTACAGCACAATAGGCATAATCAATATGAGTTTGAGTCTACATTGTATGCATTTCCATCGACGTGCTTTACAAAAGGTGATAATTAGACAACCGCGCCAAACGCTTATGTGACGCAGACAACAACGTCAAACGTATATGGGACGCAGACAACAGCGTCAAACATACATGTTAAGGACTATTTTTAAAGGGCCAATAATACACTACGTTGTAAGATTGTGGTTTACTATCATTTAAATTTGTATTTTTTTGAATTTGCACCATCACAAACACATATAAAGCATACGATATGTGAATATGGATGCTTCTATAGTTGATAATTCAGATCCATGAAAGCACCAATATACTATTGACATAGCGGTTAATGTCGCATGAATTATCACCCCTTTTTTAAAAGAACCGCCACAGTCAACCTAGTTGCATCATGTGACCGACATCGGCGATACACTTATTGATCGGAACCTCTTGAGCCGTATCACGGTGTTAATATCGACAATACTCGTACAGATCGGAATAAATCGGATCAGTTCGGATGCTTCCGAGCTATTTTAAACGTGTACACTTTAAAAATCAATATTTTAATCAAATTGGTTAATAACTTCACCGAATACGAACTTTATGAACGTCGGTAAATATCGAACGTTTAAATCTAAGAGAGGCGAAAAAAATATGTAGAACACTTTAAATATACTTTTTCTAGACCATACAACTTTAGGATTTGTACAGCGTTGTTAATAAATGTTAGGTGATTTTTGCAGGTATGTTTCTATATCACATAAAAACAATAATTTTACTTTGCATATTTTCTGTATTGTACCTATTGTTCATAAGGCAGCATATACGTTTATCTGTCCATTTGGATGATTTTCTCAGCTTAATACATTAAAACGTAGATTACTGAAGAAAGAAAAAAAAATCCAGTTACGGCACATGTTTTCAATATTTTTTTAAATGTGGCCATTGCACAAAAATAACCTTAACATCAAGACAAAAGTGTACTTTAATTTTGTGAGTAATATCTGAGAAAATTCATACATACAAAAATCTAACAACAAAAATCTATATTTGGTAATTAAATTTAAAAACAAAAGAAAAAGAAATATCATCAGAAGTTATGAAAACAAAACCGACAAAAAACCGATGGTTATAATAGAAATAACTATCAGGGACGATGCAAACAATGATACATCGACGAATGATATCACTTCGTCTTTCTGTAAACAAATTATCGACTTCTTTGTTTGTTTGGTGTCCTCTGTCGTGTGGACGCCATCCGCGTTGGCCGTATAGGTTCTACGTTGTCTACACATAATGGTGAGACGTTTGATAACATCCGGGAACTTGTGAACGTCGACTTTAGATTCCAATCGGAGTGTCAGTATCGTACAAACGATCAGTGTTCCACTGTATATAAGGGCAATTAGTAGGAAAAATGACAAATAAGCCATGTTTTCCGAAACCTTCGGTAGATTCTCCCCGATCAGCGTCACATACACCGCCATGGCTAAGAACATAGTGATAATGTATGATATTCTCTCCCCGGAGGAGGCCGGGATGAGAAACACAAACGGGTTCAGGAAACACAACAGGAGAATCGGGATCATCAGTGACAAAGCGAAATACATGGATTTTCTCCTGATTTGGATAGTGATGCTGATACTTCCAGGGAATTTTTCATACATCGACACCATGGTATTAACGATATCCCACTCGCCGTTAGGGATATAATACGTTTGGTCGGCTTCTGTTTGCATATGGCCGAGTTTAACCTCGTTCACATATGCATCCCATAATATAAGAACAAGTTCACACGTGTGAGTGTCAAATGGAAATCGCGAAACGTCCACTGAACAGGAGGCTCTCATCTGCTTCCCTGGACTAATAAAAGAACTTCCATCGTAATACAGCCTAACATCAAATTGTTCAGAATCAAATGGCTTCAATTCGTCAGCTGTGGAAAGCAGAAAAACATTGGGCGTCCAGACACGCGATGATTTGACGAGAATTTCCTCGATTCCACCATATAGACTTGGATCCCATATCAAACGGAAGTCCATCCAATGGAGAAGAATTCCTCCGTTTAAGGTGATTATACCTGTGACCTCATCGAAGTCGAGGATTGTCAGCAAAAACATGGTCACATCAATGGTTAACGGGGAAGCAAAACTATGAACAGGGTAGATTTCCTTGGTGTAGTTAGCGAAGAGTACGTTGGTCAGCCAGATCCAGTCGTCTATCGTGCCATTACGTGAAGGTTCAGACTGACCAGTGCAGCATAGTAGAAACAGAATGAGGACTGACCGATAGCATGCCATGTTAGGGAGTTGTTTACGCAGGATTTTCCCTGGGAAGCAAAAAAAAAAATAATATATATATATATATTTAATGGAACTTTTTACCAACATACCCACCGTTTCAACACATAAGAAAGTGATATGTTTCGTATTCTTTATACAGTTTAAAGATTAATTTTATGAATAAAAAGTAGTTATGTAAAAAAAAAGAAACACAACAAAAACAACATTATTTGGAAACCTGTCAAATACAGATGTACACAAAATGTTAAGTAAGTAGAAGACGAAAGCCCGATAAAAAAGGAAGATTTCCGATATTGCAAGAAATCACACTATGAAAATATACCGCAGTCTCCCAAAACACGCACCTCGCACTTCACCCTCGACACACGCATACATGCATGATGTATGTCGTCCTTAAATGACCCTGGCTGCTAATAGGACGTTAATTAAATCAAATAGACAAATAGAAAGGGGTTACAAATCAGAAATGAAACATTGAAAATAATATGATTATTGGTTTTACATGCGTGTAAAATTGTATGTAAAATCTTCAAATGCATTTCATTATATTATATACCTTAATATTTCAAAATGTTCAGCATTTAGTTGCTGAATATGATTGAAAAAACAAAACTAACTGTTCAGTATGTAGTTGAAAAAGCAATTGAAAACAAAATAATCACATTTTTTGCCGTTCCTTATGTAGCTGAAAAAGCAATTGAAAACAAAATCATCACATTTGTAACATACACTGTACCTTGATATTTCAAACTGGTCAGCATGTGGCTGAAAAAAGATTGATAACAAAACCGTTCAGCATGTAGCTGAAAAAGCAATTGAAACAAAATCATCTCATTTATTGCACACCTTAAGTTGAAAAAAAGTAATTGAAAAACAAAACCGTTGAGCATGTAGCTGAAAAAAGTAATTGAAAACATTATCATCACATTTGTTACATACAGTGTACCTTAATATTACCTTATATCGAAATGGTCAGCAAGAAGCTGAAAGAGTAATTGAAAACAAAATAATCACATTTATGACATACCTTAATATTTCAAAATAATGCCTACATACGTGTAACTGGTCAGCTCGTCAGATACTTCCTTAAAGGTATGATAGTCGTCGTGCCGTACAGTTAACTAATCATTACAAAATAACACGATTCATGTTTACTTTTTATCCAATTTGGTTAACGACAAAAGAACAGCTCATGGATTGAAAGGACTAAACACATTGTTTCTTTCAATATATTGATATGTCTGTTCCCGAGCAAATGTTTACTGTTCTATGTAATTATAACTACTATTCTCTAATACAATGGTATTTATTTACATGGAACTTCTCCGTTAGCGAGATCTCATTAAAATAAAATTTAATTGGGGATCTAGGGAGCTGTAATCCTTCTGAAGAATATTTATTCTCCCATACTTCACAGGGATGTCCCGTGGTTGCTAGGGAAAAGATAACTATCTTACACAGGGGTCATATAAGACAGAGATATCTCAAGCCTCAGGTTGACAAGCCAAAATCTTTCACTCGGGTTGAGATATCCCTGTTCACTTGACAGACCCATGTAAGATTCTATTTATTTTTTTCTATCTACCATGTGGATACAAGATATATCAAAAACAAATAAAAATGAGTTCTGATGCAAACTATTCCTTTCGTTTTTGTCAGGTTCTTTTCAAATACATGTTTCGGAATTAAAATTGCATCACTTCCGAAACTGTAATTCAATAGAAAATCTGCCTTAATGTAAACGGCTTTGAGCTAGATATGTCGCTACAAGAAAACAACCATAAATAAAAGGGTAAAAAACCCTGATTTTCTACTCTAGATAACTTGATTGTTTCTTTGATCAATTCTTGGCTTTACGATGAATCCCCCATTGAGAAATGTTCCGGTTTCTGAGCCTAACTGTCGTATTCTGTATTTGCATATTATAGAGTTATCTGCTCTTGCGGGTAGCTATTGAATGTGACATCATGTGTTTGTGAGGGTAACGTCATACTTTTCGGAGAAAACTACGTGAATTGCGCTCACAAAGTAATCACGTAACAATTAATATTGAAACCTACCTTAAAGGGAGCTAACTCTGTAATATGACAGAATAATGAACACGACATCAATATATTTTTTCAGTGAACTCGACTAGACGACATATTTTTTCTTCAGCGTACTTATACAAGCGGCAGCTGTGGTATCAGTTATATATATATGGCAGTATTCGAGAAATGCGAGTTCGAGTTATAGGGGCTAATCTCTCTATATTTATATCTGATAATTTCACCATCAGTGCTCAGTGGTGGCAATATCTTTACAGGTCAAGGGAATTAAGGTTTATTCTTTGATTCAATTCAAATTCGGCACAATAGAGAGATTAAAGATTATCGGAGTTTAATCTATAAAAGACGAGATCGTATATACACAGTGTACGCACATGAAGACCATGGTCCTAGTGGAATGCGGATCATGTAGTGTAACCGCCATTTGAGAAAGGTAGGTTTTATAAGTAGCATGATTTTTTTATTTCATTATTTCAGAATACTTAATTCTTAAAGACAATGGAAATTTGGCTATAGGCAACATGTCTAGAAGCGTCTTCTCCTCTTATTGTAGTATATTTCAAATATATCTATTTTAGGTATTCGAGAAATGTTCATTACATGGGCGATGATTGATAACTCATTAAATCATACTTAGGTTGTCATAGATAATCGTACTGTATATATCATACATTATCAATTATGCATTTTATATTATATAACATACATTATATGTATTATATATTATAAATTACACATTATATATTATATAACATACATTATATGTATTATATTTTATAAATTACACATTATATATTATATAACATACATTATATGTATTATATTTTATAAATTACACATTATATATTATATAACTATACATTATATGTATTATATTTTATAAATTACACATTATATATTATATAACATACATTATATGTATTATATTTTATAAATTACACATTATATATATTATATAACATACATTATATGTATTATATTTTATAAATTACACATTATATATTATATAACATACATTATATGTATTATATTTTATAAATTACACATTATATATTATACATTATATAGATGATATACTATACATTGAACATATTATATATTATACATTATGTATATATATCATATATTATCTAAATTTCATATTATAAATCATACATTATACACATTGTACAGTATATATATTATATAGTATACAATCGTTTGTCCACACTGTTAGAATTACTTCTTCTTTATATATATTAAAAGATAAATTATTTATTATACATTATATATATTATATATAAAACATTATATGATATGTTATATTTTATATGTATTTTTTCAATTAATACGTATATAATACCCAATGTTAATATATCAGATTTATCGATACTTTAATGTGGTTGTATATAATACTTTGTATAAATTAAAAAAAAAAAAAACATATATGTTGTGCATAAGAAAAAAAATCATTTCATTTCATTTTCATTCAATGTTTAACATAATTAAGCAATTGTTGTTAGTTTCAGCGCAATAGATTTATTAAAAAAAACATTTAAAATTTAATTTAAAATAATGTGTGAAAACTATTAATAAGTACACAAAACATTTATACTTCTTTGTCTTTCAGAGGACGATTTGCGTACAAACCCAAAATAGCATTACCAGTAAATATCACTCGCTTGACTGAACATGAGCTCGAAACATATTTTCCTGGTGCTGATTATGTGCTCCGCCGCTGCTGTGCGGTCTGTAAATGGACGTACTGGGACGATGGACGACCTGATTCGACTAAATAATACATTGTTTTCTAACTATACCAAGGAAATATATCCCGTATACAACCTCTCTAACACTATGACGGTATACACGTCCTTGCTCATGCTGTCTATTCTCGACTTCGATGAAGTGGCAGGCGTGATTACCATCAACGGAGGCTTAATATTGACTTGGAACGACTTCCGGTTAACATGGAATCCGGCTGATTTTGGAGGGATCACAGATATTCTCATCAATTCAACGCTTGCCTGGACACCGAAGGTATTCTTGACTAATACGGCAGAAGACATGGAACCGTTTGAAACGAAAGACTTCAGTTTAAGGATACTTTATAACGGTGAGTGTTTGGTTTCCCCTGGAAAAGTCATGAAGTCTACTTGTTCAGTTGACATGTCTGATTTCCCATTAGACGCGCATACCTGTGATATTCTTCTTTCGCAGTGGAGCGTAATGGCAGACGAGGCAATTATGGGAATAAGTCGTTCCCATTTCGTAATGGACTTCTACGCCGAGCATGGCGAATGGGAAGTCACAGAGACGTCTGTGGCGGTAATTACAGCTTACAATCAAATCCTTTACAAACTGGGCATCAAAAGAAGGCCCATGTATTTTTCTTTGTCGTTGATCATTCCTATTCTTCTACTGTGTTTCCTGAACCCATTCGTGTTTCTCCTGCCTGCCTCCTCGGGGGAGCGGATATCCTACACCATCACCATGTTCCTGTCTCTGGCCGTCTATATGTCCATTATAGGTGATAGCCTGCCAAGGGTATCAGAGAATATGGCCAGAATGTCTATTTTCTTGTTGGTAACGTTGATATACAGTACGTGCTTGATCTTACTCACCATACTGACACTGCGATATGAAGCTATCACTCATGTCGACGAATTTCCAAAGTTTATCAGGAAGCTAACTTTCTGTTTCTTGGGAAAGAAAAAGAATAAAGTATTAAATGGTAGACTTAACTTCGTCGTTGAAAAGGAGAAAAACAACGAGGTGGAGAATCCTAGCTTTGACGTCGGGAAAGATGACGTCATGCGATTGATCAACTATTTCCTGTTTTTTACGTCACAACTTTGTACAATAATCTTGATCACATGGTTTTTCTGCAGCATTTTTGCTTGATATATGGATAACATATATTTGTAGAAAAAAAACTTTACAAACTTTTTTTTTCATAACCCGATGAAATCAAAAATAGTGAAATCAGTGCTTATAATTAATTTTTGATACTATTTGATGAAATAAAATATCTTTTAATGTACGATTCCTTTGATTTTTCATGGGATTCTCTTTCCAAATCAATAACAATGGATGTTCTCAGATTTATTTTCATCTAAGCATCGATGTTACTATTTTTAACTTCATAGGGGTATGAAAGAAATTTTGTTTGCAAACTGTGTGAATCCGCGTCTCACAAAAGTTTGCAAACAAAATTTATTTCATAACCCGATGAAGTTAAAAAAATAATTACATCAATGCTTAAAATTAATTTTTCATACTACGTGATAACATAAAATACGTTTAAACGTACGATTCCACTGATTTCCCAATGGATTATTTGTTTCTACATCAACAATTAAAAAATTATTATAAAAGTATGAACAAAAGGATTTGGCCATTCAGAAATGCTTATAATTGATATGTTTAAAAATAATACTTATCACAATTAATGAATAAGCAGTCTAGAATTCCTTCATGCATATTCCAGACGAATTAGTATTTTTCTTCAGTTACAAAAGTTATTTACTTTACACCATTACCACAATTGAAAAGTTTGAGCTTCTCATTTTACTTCAAGATAAAAATATTAAAAATAATTAATTGCATCCCGAAACAAGATGTCTGGCAATGGAAAGAGGGATCTTTTCCCTGCTTTTCAATTTGTTTCAAACATACTACATATAAAATTTGAGACAGGTCGTTTCAGTACTTTCTGAGAAACACCGGTAACAATCTTCAACGATGAAATCCAAAATGGCGGCCGGTTGGCCATCTTGTTAACCGATCAGTATGAAAAGGCATTATGCACAACTAGGGTCCAAAGGGAACTTATGTATGAAGTTTGAGACAGATTCCTTCAGTACCTTTTGAAAAATAGCGGTAACAAACCTTAATTATCCAAATCCAACATGGCGGACTGGCCGCCATCTTGGTGACCGATCAGTCCCAAATGCATTATGCACAACTAGGGCCTAAGGGGAACCTACATATGTATATATGGAATTTGAGACAGATCCCTTCAGTATTTTCTGAGAAATAGTCTGTGGTAACAACCCACAACTACAAAAATCCAATATGGAGGCCTTCAGTATTTTCGGAGAAAAAGCAAAAACAAACCTTAAATATCAAAATCCAAGATGGCTAGATGGCGGCGATCTTGTTGACTGATCGGTCCCAATATGCATTATGCACAACTAGGGCCTAAGGGAAACCTTCATGTGGTTCAATTTCTTTATGAGAAATAGCGGTAACAAGAAATGTTAACGGACGGACCACGGACAAAAAGCGATTTGAATAGCCATCTGATAATCCGTAGCATTATGTCCTATATGGAATGAAATATTGATTGCGGATGCACCAAAAGCAAAATAAATTATCTTATACTATTTTTGTGTAAATTAGACATATATATATACGATTAAACACCATTGTTTGTTTGATTAATTAACATCCTATTAACAGCTATTGTCATGTAAGGACGGCCTCCCATGTATGCGGTGTGTTGCGTGTATGCTTTGCGAGGTGCCTGTTGTGGGAGACTGCGGTATATTCATGCTGTGTCTTTTATAGTGCTATATCACTAAAGCATGCCGCCGAAGACACCAAGCAACACACCCCACCCGGTCCCATAATACTGACAACGGGCAAACCTGTCGTCCCACTCCCTGTATGCTGAACGCTAGGCAGAAGCAGAAACTACCATTATTACGATCATGCAATAGGGACAGCAGGTACAATTCTAACGCCCTTCCTGCAGGGCCAGATTTCAAATGATGAGTATCGTTTTTGCTCTGTCGGCGGTGGAGCATCTTTAACACTTTATTAAAAATCGATTTAAGATAACTTATCAGCGGCGGAGCATCTTGAACGTACTTTGAACATACTTATTTTAGCACAGTAAAATGTTTTACGAAAAATGCGCAAAACTGTAATGCATAATTTATTAGCACGGATATACATAATTAGAGCAATTCTGAAGTACTGTATTGTTGTCAAATCTCTCGTGATTTACTGTTTGGAAATTATTCGCGGGAATTTATTTTTGCGAATAGCTTTTATAATCTTTGAATTTAATGTGCAATGTAAAACAAAGTCAATTTGGCGAGGTATTAAGTTTCGCGAATTTCGTTGAATCCGCGAATTTAGCGAAATTAAAAAAGAATATTAGCAACTATAGAGTATCGACTATATCCTGTTAAAAATAAAATTTAGCGCGGTTCACTCAGTGCCAAAAACGCTAAAATCAAAATACCTCTGAAATAGAAATATTCACAGTAATGTAAACTAACAGCGACTTCATTTGAAGGGGGTACACACAACAGGTGGGAATTTGTAAAAAAAAAAAAAATATAAAATAAAAATATACAATGAGCTATCGGCATACAGTTTTTGACTGGGGTTGAGGGCAACAGATAATTTGTTGGACCAGAAGACAAACTGTTACCCGAGGCCCAAGGAAACAGGAGCAATCTGATCAAAATACAGATCCTTATTATTACTCCGGTCGATAAGAAGATCTCAGAAAATCCCATTAGGGGTGACTTTGGAAAAGGTTAATCAAGTTGCTGCCTGCAGAATCTTGACAGTGAATTTCAGGGAACGAAATAGTTTGAAAAAAAGTGTTATTTTCGTGTACGTAGTGATCTCGCCCAAAGAACACAACAAAGCTAATTGTGTATGTATTCTGGGACGAAATAGCGTTTTCAATTAAGATAACAAAGTGTAGAAAATGTATTCGATCTGAAGTAGAGGTGGTATAAAGGTCATTTGAACATGACCCCTTATGGGATGGTGTCAGATCCTCTATTTAAAGGAGTGGTTATAAGGATCTGTATTTCAATCAGATTAGAAAGAGGAACAGACAAATCAAGGTATGTTTTAATACGACAACGATACAAAAGTATGTTTCAATGTACAAAAGTGAGGACAATAGCACAGACGCGAATACAAAAAAAAAAAATTTCGAAATTTAACAAAAGAGTATTCAATTTCCCAGTTGGTTGATTTCTTAATGTTTCAGTATATAAATTTGATATAGATCCTAATGATCACAATAAGTATATTCATTGTTTCTTGTGAATAACATGTTTAGTGTATCGAGGTCGTGAAACATATAAACAGAGGATCTTAAAAAAGTTGCTAGGTGACATGTAATTTATCAAACGAGTTCAATAATAATTTAATTTCGTCTCTATGTCAAACAGAAAAATCCGGCTCGGATGTGACGTTTCCGTCTACTGAAACAATCATACGACGTCATATATTATGACGTCAAATCTATATGTGACTTATCATAATTTTTATTGTGATGTTTCTTGATGTAGAATCAACTAAGGTTTACTGTAATAAGTCAATCAAATCTTATTTTATCTTATTTTATCTGTATTTCTTATTTATCGTTTGTCATTTGCAACAAAAATCTAATAAGGATCTGTATTTTAATCGAATTGGTGTTTTATTTATATTTCAATTTCAACAAAATTTTATTTCAAATAAATTGAAAATGGATTGAACAACATACAATGCCTGTGTAAGTTCTCTCCATGGTAAAAAAATGTATACCTAGTATATACAAAGGAAGTGAAAAAAATTAAATTGGATAATAGTATTGTTTAGTTTCAGAAGGTTTGTTTGGTTAATTAACGAACCAGTCGTCTCTCTGCCTGTATGCTGAGCGCTAAGCAGGAGCAGAAACTACCACTTTTATAGACGTTGGTGTGTCTCTGCCAGGGGACAGAACCCAGAGCCTTCCTCACAGGGGCGAACGCTCAACTCAAGGCCTAAAAAGTGAGGCGGTGCCAAGGGAGGCATTAGGAAAGATAAAGTCAGTTAGGAGGAGAAAAGATAATATCCTAAATTTAGTCGCCTTTTACAATCATGCAATAGGGGCAGCAGGTACACTTCTAACGCAATTACTGCAGGACCGAGTTTCAGAAGGTTAATATATAAAACATATTCTCATGATACATTTATTGTTATTCCGGATATTGGCATCGACGTATATTGTTTTCTTTAGAAATGTTCAAGATTGTAATATGAAATACATTTGATGATATGGAGCTTTTACAAATGCAAAATTATGTAATTAATAAATATGAAATCAAGAATTGTCAGACTTTGTCTTCTTTAGTCTACTGGTCAGCGAGCAGTTCTCGCCCACTATCAATTTAGCTATCGCATCTTGATCTGTATCCATATGATTACCACACAAACTAGAAGTCATCCTCTGATACAGACACTACCATTGATTTCCACAAACATTTGTTTTTGGATTGCCTGCCGTATTTTTTCGCTCGCTCCGAAAACACAATATTAGTATTTATGAGCGCAACCTAGCGGAGAGATTTGGTAGTAAGGCAGGTAATCCAGTCTACGGTGGTATATTGGTATGGTATATCCGTTTAAGGACGGCCTGCTGTGTTATGCCATATGTTGCATGTATCGATAGATGTGGTGTCGGTTTGTTTGTTTGTTTGATTAATTAACGTCCTATTAACAGCTATGGTCATGTAAGGACGGCCTCCCATGTATGCGATGTGTTGCGTGTATGTTGTGCGAGGTGCGTGTTTTGGGAGACTGCGGTATATTCATGTAGTGTGGGAGACTGCAGTATATTCGTGTTGTGTCGTTTCATAATAGTTGAGTTGTGTGGGTTTAACGTACCGTCATGTAATCGTTCCCTGGTACGATAACATAATAGTGGAACTCTTACCCTTTTTATAGTGCTATCTTACTGAAGCATCACGCCGAAGATACCGGACACATCCCATCGGGTCACATTATACTTACAACGTGCGAACCAGTCGTCTCACTCCCGTCTTATCAGAAGTAGAAATGATCACTATTATTAATTACGATGTGTCTCGATTAAGGAGAACAAAAGAAGAAATCAATTAAAAATCAATATTAACCTTCCTCATAATTTGAGTTTTCATATCCTCATGTCCTCTATATAAAATTTCTCTAGAACGAAAACAAAGAAATTTATTACGTTACAATATTTATTATAACACGAAGTTTCCATACAATTTATGTTGATACTTTAGCTGGTTTAGGTGAACGTATTGCGAATGGTATCAATATTTCCAATCGTTGATTTGGGAGAGGTTTGTAAGCTTTTTTTCTAATTTCATGGCTGATTGATATAAACAAATGTCACGTGATTACACAAATAAAAAAGAGAACACGATTACAATAAAAATTACAATTACAGCAAATGACGTAATAAATAATGTTTTGTCGATTGTTCCCTTGACGTCATCTTTCGTGATGACGTCATTACTATCATTTTTCTTTTCACATTCCTCCTCGAAGTCCGGCGATTTAGCACGTTGGACCTTGTTATTTTTCCTCTTTTTTAAACAGGTTGTTACACGCTTGATGCAGTTCGGGAATTCTTTAACATCAGAAAGAGATTCGAATCGCAGTGTGAATATCGTCAGTACAATCAAACAGCCGCTGTATATAAGGGATATCAACAGGAAAAATGACATCCCGGCCATATTCTCTGAGACCTTTGGTAAACTGTCCCCGATAATAGACATATACACCGCCATGGACAGGAACATGGTGATGGTGTAGGATATCCGCTCCCCCGAGGAGGCAGGCAGGAGGAACACGAACGGGTTCAGGAAACATAACAATACAATGGGTATAATCAAGGATAAAGTGAAATATACAGGTTTTCGGCTTATATTGATAGTGAAACGCAGACCCCCAGGATAAGTCGAGTTCTCTACAACAGTACTGACCAATGTCCATTCACCGTTCGGAGTGTACCAATCTAAGTTCACATCTGATCTGTTGAATGTGAGAGCTCTCTCCTCCGGCATGACACCCCATTGCAACAATGCTGCTTCACAGATATGGGCATCAACTGGGAATTTTGTCATGTCCACAGAGCACGTGGTCACTATTCTCCGGCCAGGCGATATTATGCACCGACCATTGGACATTACACGCACCTCAAACTTGCCCGAATCAAACGGTGTTAAGTCCTCGGCGGTGTTTATAATAAAAACACTGGGTTTCCATACCAACGAAGAGCTAACTAGTATATTTTCAATTCCCCCATAATCCTGTGGGTTCCACGATAACCGGAAGTCAGTCCATGTGTGATATAATCCCCCATTAAATGTGATCACACCTGATACTTCGTCAAAGTCCAGAATAGACAGAATAAACATCCCCGTGTCTATAAATAGGGTCTCGTTCAGGTTGTAGACGGGGTCCACGTCTTTGGAATAGTTGGTCAAGAGTGTGTTGGTCAGTCTGATCCAATCGTCCATCGTTCCGTTACGTCCTTGGACGGACTGGCCACAGCTCGACAACACGGTCAGTGTGAATAGAAAATAGACCGGCCGCATAATGGAACCCTGAAATACACAATCACAGTTAAAGACCACTGTCAGTAAAACAGTAAATAGACCGGCGCATGACGGAACCCTGAAATACACAGTCAAAGAACACGGTCAGTCAAAATAGTAATAGACCGGCCGCATGACGGAACCCTGACATACACAATCACAGTTAAAGAAATTACTATCATAGCATCACAAGGAGACACATCACTCAATACCGCAGCCTCCCAACGGTGATCGTTTCTACTCTTTCTTATCTCTCACCATAAAGGCGGTGGGACGAATGATCGCCCGTTGTCAGTTTAATGTAACCGGGTGAGGTATGTTGCTTGGCTAAATTAAGAATCTTGTCTTTTCTCTTTTTTTTTTCTATCTAACTTTCTTCTCCCTAACGTTTATCTCACTTTTGGCCTACTGTTAACACGCTCGCACACGTGAGGTAGGCTCTGAATTATGCCTCCTGGCCCAGACACACCAACGTCTATAATAAAATCTGTTACCTGTAAGTGAACGAGATCGGGTTATCTCAGTCGAGGGCTAAGATTTTGTAACATAATCCCAACCGAGGCGTTAGCCGAGGTTTGGATGTTACAAAATCTTAGCCCGAGACTGAGATAACCCGATCTCGATCACTTAAAGGTAATAGATTTTTTTTTCTCGCGCCTCTAAGATATAACAAAACCCATCTATATAAGCGTTCGGAGTGTAAAACTATCCCGTCATGGGCCTCCTGGTTCAAAGTCGATTAACCATTACATCTGCGCTTCGATTTCAGTCATTCCGCATAAAACTATAGTTCGGTTATATCAAAGACAAACGATGATCAATCGGTACATACTGTTTAATAATTAAAAACAACAACTAAACAATGCATGGTAAATCACTGAATGCACATATTTCTAATAATATTGATTATCTGACGCTAGTGACGTCACCGGTTCGAGAGTTTGACGTCACATGCGCGGACTGTTACATGAATGGCGTAAAATTCCGCCACAATTCGCGTAAAGGTACCAGACAGATCGGACGAGATAGAAAAATCTAGCACCGGCTATCATGTGAGATTTCCCTGTCCGAGGTGCGAGAATATAAAATATGGCAGTTTCTGTTCCTACATAGTGCTTAGCATTAACGGAGTGGGACGACTGGTTCGTCCGTTGTAAGTAAGTCCGTTGGGTTATGTTGCTTTGTGCCTTTAGCAACATGCTTAAGAAAAAGAGCGTTATAAATATGGTAATAATATACACAATGTACCTATTGCACAAAGACACAACACAAACATACTGCAGTCTCCCAAAACACGCACCACGCACTTCATACACGCAGAACACCACATCCATGGCACGCCTTTCTTAAATGACCCTGTCTGTTAATAGGACATTTATTTTAAAAGGTCTACAACACAAGAAAGTATCTTCGAACATGCAAGTTATGTCTTCAAAAATTACAGCACAGCTTGTTACATAAGTAATATTTAACTTTTGTAGATATCATTCTTAATAATATATACACCTTAAGATAAATTTGATAAAAATGACAATTCAGGAAAAAAATACAAGAAATTAAAATCTTTGGGAATATTGAAAATTTAGAGCAGATACCTGTAAACCTGAACTAGCTTGTGTACTGTAGAACAACTGTAATTTCAATTTGTTTGTTTGTTTGTTTGATTAATTAACGTCCTATTAACAGCTATGGTCATGTAAGGACGGCCTCCCATGTATGCGGTGTGTTGCGTGTATGTTGTGCGAGGTGCGTGTTTCGGGAGACTGCGGTATATTCATGTTGTGTCTTCTTGTATAGTGGAACTTTTGCCCTTTTCATAGTGCTTTATCACTGAAGCATGCCGCCGAAGACTGTAATTTTAAATCTTTATGCTCTTCCTACTATCACTATAATAAAATCCTGTACATTTTACCTTGAAAAAGATTAGGTTAATGATACAGATACACGAAAATTCACCTTAGATATTTAGATGTAGATATAAAATTCGAATTTCTTATGGAAACAATGTCAACTCCAGACATAGCCAATAATTCAGCCAAATAATTTTTTACAAGATGAGATATTTTTCTTTTCCAATTTAATTTCGTATGGTATTATATTTAAATTTTATTTAATGGAATAGAAATATAATTTTAAAGAATAAAATTACATAAAGTCTTACCTGATAGTATGAACGTTCCTTCAGTAAAGAGCTTTGTCGAAATCAACTCTCCCTTAATCATAGGTTAATCCAACAGATGTATTAAGATAATCCAAATATATATAGATCGCACCACGTGATCAGGGTTAGTATTTAGAGCAAAGAGTAGGTACACACGAAGCTAATACATCTAGGTTATTAAATGTGACCTTAAAGTGATATGTTTCGTAATTTCGATACTCACGAATCAAAAGCGCTTTTAATATATCATTCACCACCATTTATCAATATTTTGAGAATTACAATACTCACAATGTTTTAATCTTATATGTACAAATAAAAGATCAAATGAGTTTTGGCGGTACTACCAAAAATTATTATATTTACTTCTACAGTGGGGTGAAATGAGTACATTCGATCAAACCATGAAGCCAAGTAGTGGTCTACTGTATCATTTCACATTTTTACAGTGTTATGAGTACAGTAATTGTAAAGTGACTTCTGCAGGTATATGTGTTCATCTAAACAGGCGAAAACAAAAGACTTGAATACAAGACATAAATACAAGACATGAAAACAAGACATAGATACAAGACATGAATACAAGACATGAAAACAAGACATAGATTCAAGACATGAATACAAGACATGTATACAAGACATAAATACAAGACATGTATACAAGACATAAATACAAGACATAAATACAAGACATGAATACAAGACATGTATACCAGACAATAGTAAATTAAAGACATAATACATGTATACCAGACATAAATACAAGACATGTATACAAGACATAAATACAAGACATGTATACAAGACATAAATACAAGACATAAATAAAAGACATAAATACAAGACATAAATACAAGACATAAATACAAGACATGAGAACAAGACATAAATACAAGACATGTATACAAGACATAAATACAAGACATAAATTCAAGACACGAATACAAGACATGAATACGAGACATAAGACATGTATACATACATGACCTTTTAAAGAGCATAAATTATGTTTATAGGACATCATACATGTTTGTCTGTTCATGTGAATGATGTTCACAGATTTATTCATCAACCTTAAGGTTTTCAATAGATTACAAAAGACAAAATAAAGGACTAGGTATGGTAAGGGTCTTTTGTGACCCCCAAATCCGCTATTTTTCAAAGTCTGTTATTTCAAGATGTGAATCTTGCATTTCAAATATTAACTACATACCTGACATATTTGACAGTGCTATTAGGTAATATAACATTTCTATTTTTATTATATATGAATTATGCAAAATGTGAAAATTTTATAAAAATTGGCCTTTTCATGCAGTTTTTCATCTAGTTAACATACAGCGCCTTCTAGAACAAACTTTATATTTCTCAAGATGATGTATTCTACGTGTTTGCTAATTCCCTTTAAATATAAAGTTTGTTCTAGGTGGTGCTCTATTGTTTTAAAAAGAAAAACTGTCAAAAAATATACCAAAATTGACCAAATTTCCAAATTTGCATAATTTATGAAACGTTGCCATGGTTATAAAGTAAAAACATACTTTCTGTCAACGAAAATATCATTAAGATTTTATAAGGGGCGTATTCAATATTTCAAACGCAGCAACTTGATTTCTAAATACTTAATTTGAAATTTGGTAGATTTAGGGGCCAAAAAGAGCCATTACCATATCTAGTCCTTTCGTCCAGTTATGGTACATGTACATATAACTTAACGTGTCGGAGATTATTAACCACACCATGCCCGTTATATACAGAATCAGCATTAAAGGTGTATAATCTCCGTAACGGCTTTTCATTTGTTTAAATGTTGATGTGCCACAGTTTAATACTCATAGCTAAGACTGTTATGTATCAGCACTAGGTCATATGGCGATGGCGACTGGCTGAAGGGATCATCCAGACGCATCGCTATTGTTTTGCTAAGTAAACTTTTTGTTTTTCATTTCAGAATATTTTATTGTCAGATGTTACAGACATTCGGAATTGGGAAACAGGCAACATGCCTATACACGCCCTCTCCTTACATATTAACAGTAGATACAAATTAATATTGATATATACATAAATAATCTGAATTGCTATATTTATTTAATGATGATGATATCCTAAAACATCAAGCGAGATGTTGATAAACATCATATACAAAATGCCTCCTAGTTCATATCATTACAAATATAATTTTTTATAAGATATTCAACGAGTTCAACAAAATATATTCAACAAAATTCAGCGAAATCTATTGGTATCTCTGACAAAGCACTGAACATTATCCAATATATGTATGTTTATAGTTAGTGTTTTTGTAAACATTTTTGATCGTCCCCAAAATGTTATTTTAATTGTTCTTTTTATGTCTTGATGAAGGGGCATATCGCCTAAAACAATTGTCAATACTTTTGGAATTACTTAACTGTTTATTCCAATGTCATGGACATTAATTTCTTATCTTTATTGCTATACTTTTTACATTAACGTTATATAATAATCTGTTTGACCTATAAAGTTAACGCGTAGCCCTATTCCATGATACTTTTACATTAACGTTATATAATAATCTGTTTGACCTATAAAGTTAACGCGTAGCCCTATTCCATGATACTTTTACATTAACGTTATATAATAATCTGTTTGACCTATAAAGTTAACGCGTAGCCCTATTCCATGACACTTTTACATTAACGTTTATATAATAATCTGTTTGATCTATAAAGTTAACGCGTAGCCCTATTCCATGATACTTTTACATTAACGTTATATAATAATCTGTTTGACCTATAAAGTTAACGCGTAGCCCTATTCCATGATACTTTTACATTAACGTTATATAATAATCTGTTTGACCTATAAAGTTAACGCGTAGCCCTATTCCATGATACTTTTACATTAACGTTATATAATAATCTGTTTGACCTATAAAGTTAACGCGTAGCCCTATTCCATGATACTTTTACATTAAACTTATATAATAATCTGTTTGACCTATAAAGTTAACGCGTAGCCCTATTCCATGATACTTTTACATTAACGTTATATAATAATCTGTTTGACCTATAAAGTTAACGCGTAGCCCTATTCCATGATACTTTTACATTAACGTTATATAAT
The DNA here is from genome assembly GCF_041381155.1 of Argopecten irradians. Classification (NCBI taxonomy): domain Eukaryota; kingdom Metazoa; phylum Mollusca; class Bivalvia; order Pectinida; family Pectinidae; genus Argopecten; species Argopecten irradians. The sequence goes on from NC_091146.1 coordinate 25,934,603, forward strand.
AATCTGTTTGACCTATAAAGTTAACGCGTAGCCCTATTCCATGATACTTTTACATTAATGTTATATAATAATCTGTTTGATCTATAAAGTTAACGCGTAGCCCTATTCCATGATACTTTTACATTAAAGTTATATATAATAATCTGTTTGACCTATAAAGTTAACGCGTAGCCCTATTCCATGACACTTTTACATTAACGTTATATAATAATCTGTTTGACTATAAAGTTAACGCGTAGCCCTATTCCATGATACTTTTACATTAATGTTATATAATAATCTGTTTGACCTATAAAGTTAACGCGTAGCCCTATTCCATGATACTTTTACATTAATGTTATATAATAATCTGTTTGACCTATAAAGTTAACGCGTAGCCCTATTCCATGATACTTTTACATTAACGTTATATAATAATCTGTTTGACCTATAAAGTTAACGCGTAGCCCTATTCCATGACACTTTTACATTAACGTTATATAATAATCTGTTTGACCTATAAAGTTAACGCGTAGCCCTATTCCATGATACTTTTACATTAACGTTATATAATAATCTGTTTGACCTATAAAGTTAACGCGTAGCCCTATTCCATGACACTTTTACATTAACGTTATATAATAATCTGTTTGACCTATAAAGTTAACGCGTAGCCCTATTCCATGATACTTTTACATTAACGTTATATAATAATCTGTTTGATCTATAAAGTTAACGCGTAGCCCTATTCCATGACACTTTTACATTAACGTTATATAATAATCTGTTTGACCTATAAAGTTAACGCGTAGCCCTATTCCATGACACTTTTACATTAACGTTATATAATAATCTGTTTGACCTATAAAGTTAACGCGTAGCCCTATTCCATGACACTTTTACATTAACGTTATATAATAATCTGTTTGACCTATAAAGTTAACGCGTAGCCCTATTCCATGACACTTTTACATTAACGTTATATAATAATCTGTTTGACCTATAAAGTTAACGCGTAGCCCTATTCCATGATACTTTAACATCAACTTTATATAATAATCTGCAACGCCTGCGTCACTACTCTAGCAAGCGAAGTCTTCGTTGGTAAGTTTAATGTTGAAATAATACATTCATATCACTTCACCTTCATTAATTGTCTTACGTTTTGATATAATGCTTTAATGTTTTCTTTGTTAGTGCAATGAGCATTTTGTGACACAAACGCATTTATAATGTAAACAACAATCCGATTAAAATACAGATCCTTATAACCACTCCGTTCAATAGTGGATCTGACAACATCCCATGAGAGGTCATGCTTGGATGACCTTTTCACCACATGTACTTAGATCAAATATATTTTTTACTCATTGCTACGTTAATTGATAAACGCTTTTTCGTCCCAGTATACATATACATTCAAATTTGTTGTGCTCTGTGGGCGAGATGACTACGTACACGTAAATAATTCGGATAGCTTTTGCAAACTATTTCGTCCCAAGTCAAGATTCTGGCAGCAGCAATTTGATTGGCCATTTTGCAAAGGTCACCAGAACGTAAACCCTAATGGGATGTTGTCAGATCCTCTTATCACACGTAGTGGTAATAAGGATCTGTAATTTAATCAGATTGTGTAAACATGTGTTAAATACTCCTCCTAAACTACTGGACCGTATTTGCCGTAATTAGTAACCCTCCCTCTACAGCTGCTCCTCCTAAACTACTGGATCGTATTTGCCGTAATTAGTAACCCTCCCCTACAGCTACTCCTCTTAAACTACTGGACAGTTCTATTTGATCTAGCAGCTTGATTTCTATCACCGTATTTACCGTAATTTGTACCCCTCCCTCTATAAGTGCCCCTCTCCTTTTTGGAGAAGGATTTGAAGTTGGATAAATGCCCATATCCCATGGATTTAACAACGGTTAACATATGATTCCCCTGACATCAGCATTGTATCCCATATCACATGAAGTTGCAAGTCTTTTACATGTGAATCACAACATAAAATTGTGTTCCAAAGGTTAGAGGCATATGCATGTTAACTGTACCTGATTATGTACCACGAGTACAGAAAGAGTAAAAATATGGCTGATTTTTTTCGTCCACAGCTTATATTTTGGTTCACTGATAAGTGCCCCCCCCCCCCCTTTTATTTGTTACAATTTTTTAAGCGCCCTTTGCACAAATTATGGCAAATACATTGTACATTTCAGTGTGACAATCTGTATCAAAATATTTCATAACTCATTATAATATAATTGTAACAATTTCTTCTTTTTCTTTCAGAATATCGAGTACAAAGACCGGGAAAATCTTTCTCCATACCGACATTAGATTGATATTTGCCAGAGACAAATTTGAATTTGACCCTAAAGTTGCCAACTACGAGTTACGTTCGTACACTGAGGGGCCGCAAAACCCGAAATTCTCCCCCAAGAGATGATGATGTGTTTCCCTAGGCTACAGAACTTTACACTTTCAGTTTAAATTGGCGTTAAAGTGTTGATATAACAAGATATCAAAATCTCAATCATTGATGGGACGAGTTGGTGAATAGGGAAAGTGTGATCCGCATTTATCAGCAAATTATTGGACATGCAAATAACCGCTGTTGATTAGTTCATTCATGACAAACAGATTGTTGTTGTAATTAATTACTGTGTGTGAGGGTTATATACACTTTTGATTCTCATCAATTAAGTCTTCAAATCACTGCCTCCCCCCCCCCCTTTTTTCTTTTTCTTTCTTTCTTTCTTTCTTTTTCTTTCTTTCTTTCTTTTCTTTCTTTCTTTATTTCTTTTTTCTCTTTCTTTCTTTTTCTTTCATTCTTTGCCATAAAATATGATTACCACTAAAATATGTACAATACCTTTTTCTCCCTCTCTATCCTCTCTCTCTCTCCCTTTCTTTCTTTCTTGCATTTTTCTTTCTTTCAACATTGATCCCCTTCCAACTGTTACCAGATATCTATTAGATATGATATTTCAGTAGGTTTTTCACATCCTTTCCATTTCCTCTCTTTTCACTTCTATCTTTCTTTCAATCTCGTACCCTGTTTCCTTTCTCTGTATTCTATCTGTCTTTCAATCTCGTACCCTGTTTCCTTTCTCTGTATTCTATCTGTCTTTCTATCTTGTATTATGTTTCCTTTCTCTGTATTCTATCTTTCTTTCTATCTCTTACTATGTTTCCTTTCTCTGTATTCTATCTTTCTTTCTATCTCTTACTATGTTTCCTTTCTCTGTATTCTATCTTTCTTTCTATCTCTTACTATGTTTCCTTTCTCTGTATTCTATCTTTCTTTCTATCTCGTACCTGTATAAAAGATCTTTATGTAGATTGTTATTGACTCTTTGTTTGTTTGCTGTTTTGTTTGAAGATAAGAATGTTGATATATATAAATGTTAAATGATACAGAAAGATATGTACAGTTTGTAGCTATCATACAAATTCAAAGTTGATATTAGATTTTTTTTGCTATATTTAAGATTTACAATCATGTTTAGATTGATAGTTTAAAATTTCTACAAAATGGTCCGACACAAAGAAGGATTACATGTATCTTTGAAGTAGAGATTATGCAAACATAATTGCATCCTTGATACTCCAGTGTTTCTGATCACTTACGATCTCTTACACTGCGAAACGTCTATAAAAAAAAATGTCCGCCTGTTTTTTGTCTATGACTTCATAACCCCAAAAGATATTGAGAATAATGCTTATAATTTAATTCAGATTACTCAATCAGGTACTAATTAGGCATAAAAGTATGTAAATTTACTTCCTTTTACAATAAAACAAAAAAAGTTGTGGCGCATTGATAATTATAGCCAATGACTGTGCTGCTTTTAAAATTCCCTGCGAAAACATTTTGTATTTATGACGTCATTATACGTGACGTACAATTTATTCAGTCTATGGAAAAATAACCTCAAAGATCTAATCAATAGAAATGAGTGTAACATATGAAATTAAATTATATAGAAATATAAAAGAAACTTTTACTTTTGTTTCCATACAAAACAGTGTAAATCTAGCTTGGATGTGACGTTTCCATCTACTGAGACAACCAAACAACATCATATACAGATTATGATGTAAAAACTACATGGGACGTTATAATAGTGTTATTACACATGTGTCTTACGATATTCATGACATGGCTAGACGAGCCAATTATGTATTAAATGAAAATCTTGAATATAAAACTAAATTTAAATAAAAATAAGACTTTAAAAGTTTACCTTGTCTGCTGTATGTTTAGCTATTAAACTGTTCGGTCACATGTTATTTGTATGTATATGAATATGTATGTATGCTCTAGGATGTTTGTTTTGAAATGTTAAACAAATAAGTCGCAGGTTTGATATCCTTGATGCTCCAGGGTTTACTATGAATGTTGTTATATCCACCGCTGGACTAGCTCTTAATAAAACTGAAGGCAGGGCAGGAGAAAAGAAATTAACCAATCACAGGTCTGCCGAGACTTCCTTTGAAGACTATAGAGTGAGAGAGAGCGACACCCAACTTCAAAGCCACATAGTCAACCACAGTGTACCTTTATACGGCTCTTTTAATCTACATCAAAGGATCTATTTACCTTAGTTTTCTGCTGCCTTCAGTTTTATTATGAGATATAGTCCAGGGGTAGCTATGACGTCAGTGATAGTAGCCCCTGGAATATCGCGGATGCAAGTTTGTAAGTAAGTGAATTCCTGTTACAAATCTGTTTTGAATGGAAATTAATAGTGATGATACCTATCAGATTGATTTTGCTTGATTTTTGAGGCCTACGTGTGTCCGCAACTTTTATCAAGTGTGAAAGCTGATCACGATTTTAAAGTAGTTTTTATTCTATTTGAAGAGGGATTTTTTCTGTGCTTATGTGTGCGTGTGTAAATTGTATAATTTTATTTATTATTTTTATTATTTACATTTATACAGATGTATAAAAGTGTTATGAAAGTTATGTATTTAAATTATACATTAAAACTAATATTTGTTATGCAATCTCTTCAATGTTGGAAATAAAACTTCCAAGTATTACAAAAATTAACACAATGTTGTTTTATTATGGTTGAAGACAGCATCCTTGATACTGCAGGGGTTCTGATCACTTTCTATCTCTTCACCCCTGGACTATCTCATAGTAAAACTGGAGACAGCTCAGGGGAACGAATCTGAACCAATCACAGGCCTGCAAAATGTTCTTTAAAGACTACAGAGAGAGCAACGCACTACTTCAAAGCCACACAGTTAACCACAGTATACCGTTATAGGGCTCTTTTTGATAAACATCAAACGACTAAATTACCTGTTCTATTCTGTTACCAACCCCTGGAGTATCAAGGAAAGGAGACAAAGGGGAGGGGTCCAAAATTGGAAAACATGGATAATAAGGATGTGTTGGTTAATCGGTTTCCAAATGTAATCAATGATTTAAAATCTTTCAATTGTAGAAGGAATAAAAAGCATTTGTTCATATGTGATGTGTAATATTGAAAGGGAATCAATTTTAGTGAAAGGGAATCAATTTTGCATAAACTGTGGTCCTGGGCCGCAGGGATTTGGTTTTATTAGTTTCATTCATCCCTAAAGAAACAATTTGGCACTTCTAAATCAATGACTAGACTAGTCTATTATGAATTTTCAGGGGTGATGAGGGTAAGTCCTCTAAACAGTCATTTAAGAACATGCCAGGTTTAGATGGTACAAGAAAGCAAAGTACCAAGAGGAAATCCACAGACCAACGATCTGTATCTGGCAACTGCTTCACATCAGATTAGAAATCATGACACAGAGGTTTGAATTTGTGGTATCAAGAATGAGGTCACAGTGGTTGAGTGGTTAGGTGTCCGACATTCAATCACTAGCTCTACACCTCTGGGTCACAGTGGTTGAGTGGTTAGGTGTCTGACATTCAATCACTAGCTCTACACCTCTGGGTCACAGTGGTTGAGTGGTTAGGTGTCTGACATTCAATCACTAGCTCTACACCTCTGGGTCACAGTGGTTGAGTGGTTAGGTGTCTGACATTCAATCACTAGCTCTACACCTCTGGGTCAAAGTGGTTAATTGGTTAGGTGTCCGACATTCTAGCACCAGCCCTCCACCTGTGGGTCACAGTGGCTGAGTGGATAAGGTATCTGACATTCTACCACTAACCTTCCAACTGAAAGCTACAGAGGCTGAGTGGATAAGGTGTCTGACATTCTACCACTAACCCTATACCTCTGCATCACAGCAACTGAGTGGATAAGGTGTCTGACATTCTACCACTAGCCCTCCACCTGTGGGTCACAGTGGCTGAGTGGATAAGGTGTCTGACATTTTACCACTAACCCTCTACCTCTGGGTCACGGTGGCTGAGTGGATAAGGTGTCTGACATTCTACCACTAACCCTCCACCTCATAGCTACAGAGGCTGAGTGGTTAAGGTGTCTGGCATTCTATCACTAACCCTCCACCTGTGGGTCACAGTGTCTGAGTGGATAAGGTTTCTGACGTTCTACCACTAACCTTCCAACTGATAGCTACAGAGGCTGAGTGGTTAAGGTGTCTGACATTCTACCACTAACCCTCCACCTCTGCGTCACAGCAGCTGAGTGGATAAGGTGTCTGACATTCTACTACTAGGCCTCCACCTGTGGGTCACATTGGCGGAGTGGATAAGGTGTCTGACATTCTACCACAAACCCTCCACCTCTGGGTCACGGTGGCTGAGTGGATAAGGTGCCCGACATTTTACCACTAACCCTCCACCTCTGGGTCACAGTGGCTGAGTGGATAAGGTCTTACATTCTACCACTGACCCTCCACTTCTGGGTCACGTTGGCTGAGTGGTTAAGGTGTCTGACATTAGTCGGTCAATGACTTTTCTCCGGGAACCACGAGTAATTTCTAACGCCCAAGACCTTTGAAGTTGTACAATCATAAAGAGGGTAAAACCACATCTGCCGTGGTCGGAAAGCAGGGCCTCGTTCATAATTATGTTAATAATAGTGGTCTATCTCATGAAATATTTTCTCATTAGGTACGAGGCCCTATGATCCGAATTAAGGTCTACGTTGCAAGTCAACTCCATTTTTTTTTACTTTTCTCACGGGAACCTTTCACTTAATAAATACATATGTTATGTATTGTGATTACTGTATTGTACCTGTCTGATACATAATAATCCTCACTTAGTGCCGGAGTCCTTGTTTATTTTATAGTCTACATTAAGTTCAGACGCGTTTATCCAGTGTATCAACAATCAACAAACAAATACATGTAGACATGAATTAGGTCATGCATGGCGTATTATAAATATAATTTCAAAACTGAAATATATTTGTTTCGTTCCGAAGGGTCACATTTGAAACAGGAATATTATCCCCCCAGGAGTACGTATATAACTACATTTATTCCACGTATATACATTTACCTACATTTATTCCATTTTAAAGATATTTTTCAATGATCTCAAATTGAAATCAACGGTAGATGACGTAACTTAAAATCCTAGATTAAAACAGTTGCAGCCATGACCGAAACCCCTGGAGTATCGAGGATGCTTTAAACCACATGTTCAATGAAGTTAAAATACAGATCTGACTGTTACATGTATCCCTTACTATTAAATGGAGTGATTATACGGATCTGTATATAAAACACATTGTGTACTGTACAAGTATTGATTAGTGTTATATACTGAATCGGAAAATGTTCTACATTTATTTACGTAACTATAGCAACAGTCATACAATTATATTCTTCATAACTGGATTAACTATAATTCAATAACCATACGTTATTGATAATGACAAATTAATTAATTGCACTTAGTGACACCGGAAAATCTTCATTGCAACTTTTCATTTTCTACAGAAGCGGAAAGGTTTCCCGACTGAAGTTAAAACATCAATTAAGGATTGTAGATATTATTTGTTAAACAGTGATACCCAGTGTGTACAATACTGTGACTATCACTCAATCACTCAGTAGATTTGATTAGATTGCAATGATTTTGCTATTGACTGACAGTGCCTGGACTATTCAGTAAATAAACAAACTTAATGTAAATACAAGCATGATATAACGATCGATAAAATACTGCCATTCATTCTAATTCGCGTGATTTTTTTTTCATTTTAATTAATTTTTTTTTATTTTATTTTATTTTTTAAATTTTTTTTTCATTTATAGATGTCTTTAGTCAGATACCTTGTATTTGTAACCCAGATCAATATTTATCAGCCTGAGACCGCCATATCAGCGGCAGTACACCGCTCGGCTAGAGAGAACTTCTAGACATTTTTTTTCATGTATTCATTACCTCATGTAAATCCAATTACTACAATAGCAAATTGTATATAACGGTTATGACCCATCCCGTAATTACATGTAATTACAAATGTACGTGTACTGACGAGATGTTGACAGGTTAAGGATGGTCTCCTCTGAGAAGTAAAAATTTTGTTGTATCAAATTTTTTTTCTCATATAGATTTTTAGAAATAGGAGTTCATACCATATTAAAAAATGGAAGAAAAACATAAGTCCTTGTGTTCGTTTTTAAGCTATTGTCACTCAAAGATACGTAGTTAAGAAAATATTAGATTTATGTGAATTTTGCCGTTTTGACCATAAACACGAGAAATTTAAGCCAAAATTTCCGAATGAGGTGTTTGACATATAACGATGTTTGTAGAATTTATTTTCCAGTAGTTTTCTTTAAAGATATACCAGTTTTGATTTATATAAGACAATTTTTTTTCTCAGAATAACAACATATGCTACCCCTAACCCTTAATTCTGAGCTAAAAATACACCAGTTTCAGCCATTTTTTGCCAAATTTATCCCTTTACATAAAAAAAGTTCTTGTATTAAACTTTTGTTAATATTTTGCATATCAATAGCGAAAAGGTCGTTCTATCTAGATCAGGCAGAAAAATGGGGGTCAGTGTGCTTACATTTTTGCCCCATTTGAATATTTGTTATTTTTCAGTATTTTAGGGTAAAAAATAAAAGTGCTCAAAATACCATTAAATGTAAATTAAAGTGACAAAAGGTAATCATTTCACACATTAATGCACAAGATTTTAATAACCACGAACCCAGTAAAGATTTACAGCAAAAATTAGCTCGATACAGCTAAAATTACTGGCGCAATAATAGTGATGAGTTCAGTAAAAACAATTTCAGTAAAAAATGGGAAAACTGTGGCTCTACTCTTAGGGAAAAAAGACACAATTTCAAAATGGCCGCCAAATGATTCATTTCTGAAAATCCCCATATAAAAAAAAAATTAAAAATAGAAATGTATTTTTTGACAAAATTTGCAACTGGCAACTTGCTACAGATATTGATAAATTGCTTTAGAAAAATCTCATAACTTCTTTGATCTTTGTAGAAACGAGACTTCAACGGGACTGAAACCTCAGAAGAGAACATCTTGAAAAAAGCTCTACGGAGAGATACATCTGTACAATTGAACCCTTTCACTGATATGACACTTGAAAATCGTACCATACTGGTAAGTATAGACAACAATGGCACCTGACATCTAACTTAACTCTGCAGGATCACCATTGCCACCAAAAGCTGTTTATAGGTCTTAATAAGCTACTTGACCACGCCTCCTTTCCAAAAGATTTCATTCTTCCTTACATCTGGTACCTCCCAACAATCGGCGTTCGCCCACGCGTGTTTGAAGAGGCTTCACCGCTGAGAATAAACGATACCAGTACTTATCATTTGAACAATAATTGGTGTTTAATCGTGTATATTTGTGTCTAATTAAGCCCCCCAAAAATATAAGATAATTCATTTTACTTGCATGCGCAATCAGTACTTCATTCCATATAGGTCATAGTGCCAAGGAATTTTTTGGGGACGATTTTTTTTGTTAAATATTTCTAGCTTGAAGTAAAAGCTCAATTTTTTTCAATGGCGGTAATGGTGTTAAGTAAATTATTTTTGTAACTGAAGAAAAGAAAAAAATACAAATTAGTCTGTTCCTCTTTTTGATAAAGAAAAATACCATTTGTCAGCGATGGGGTAATTTTAAATACGTTACATATCAATGCCGTTATACTAATTATTGTAAAATTGCGAAAAATGTAAATCAGGGTTTGTTAGCACGTATATAAATTAGCTCGGATATAAACTAGCACGGATATAAATTAGCACGTATATAAATTAGCACGTATATAAATTAGCACGGATTTAAACTAGCACGTATATAAATTAGCACGTGTATAAATTTAGCACATATATAAATTAGCACGTATATATGTATACGTATATAAACTGCCCCGGATATAAATTAGCACATTTATAAACTAGCACGGATATGATTTAGCACGTATATAAATTAGCACGGATTTAAACTAGCGCGGATATAAATTAGCGCGGATTTAAACTAGCACGGATATAAATTAGCGCGGATTTAAACTAGCACGGATATAAACTAGCACGGATATAAATTTGCACGGATATAAATTTGCACGGATATAAACTAGCACGTATATAAATTAGCACGTGTATAAATTAGCACGGCTATAAACAAACACGGATATAAACTAGCACGAATATAAATTAGCACGTGTATAAATTTAGCACGTATATAAATTAGCACGTATATATTTATACGTATATAAACTGCCGCGGATATCAATTAGCACATTTATAAACTAGCACGGATATCAATTAGCACGTATATAAACTTGCGCTGATATTAATTAGCACGGATATATATTAGCGCGGATATAAATTTGTGCAATTTTTCAATTCCGGAAATACCCGTTTCCAAACTTTAGCACTGTACATGAACTAGTGTTTAAAAGACAGCACAAAAAGTGCTGAAATATAACTTTCAGTAATAGTATGTCTACAGCATATAATATTACAATAAATATACTTAAAAAAATAATATAAGCCTTATACAGGTATTTTAAAGATGCTCCACTGCTGACAAATGATCTTTTTAACTATCAAAAACAGGAGCAGACGATTTAGTATTTTTCTTTAGTTACAAAAGTTACTTACTTTACAACATTACCGCCATTTAAAAGTTTGAGCTTCTAATTTTACTTCAAGTTAGAATTATAAAAAAAATAATTAATTATATCCCGAAAAAAAATCCATTGCACTATATCCTATATGGAATGAAGTACTGATTGCGCATGCACCAAAGGCAAAATTAATTCTTTTATTTCATTTTTTGTGTTAATTAGACAGATGTATACACGATTAAACACCAAATATTGTTCAAATGATGATAATCATTTATGCTCTGTCGGCGGTGGAGCATCTTTAAAATAAAATTCACCGATAGAAGCGTTTAGTGTCATGTACATCGAATGAACGAACGGTATACTCATTCTCGATACTCCAGGGGTTCCGATCACTTACTATATCTACCCCTAGACTATCTCATAGTAAAATTGGAGGCAGCTCAGCGGAAAACAGCTGAACCATTCACAGGACTGCAAAGACTTCCTTTGCACAATACAGTCAGAGCGAAACCCAACTTCAAAGCCACACAGTCAACCACAGTGTACCGTTGAACAATTATTTTGATGTACTTCAAAGAACTCCGTTACCTGTTCTGTTCTGTTGCCTCCAAGCTTTAAATGATACAGTCCAGGGGTGTAGAGATCCTAAGTGATTGGAACCCCTGGAGTATCGAGGATGCCGCCAACTGTGATCGACTGTACGTGTTGCTTTGAAATTGGGCGCCGCTCTCTCTATAATCTTTAAAGAACGTCTCTGCCGCCCTGTGATTGCTCAGTGTTTTTCTCCTGAGCTGCCTCCAGTTTTACTATAAGATAGTCCAGGAGTGGATACAACGTCAGTGATAGTTACCCCTGGAGCAACCCCGATACTCCAGCGGTTCCGATCATATACAACCTCTACACCCCTGGACTATGTCACAGTAAAACTGAAATTAACACAAAACAGTGGTAACTGAGTCCTTTGATATACATCAAAGGAGCCGTATAACGATACACTGTGGTTGACTGTCTGGCTTTGAAGTAAGGCGTTGCTCTCTCTGTAGTCTTTAAAGAAACTTTTAACAGGCCTGTGATTGGTTCAGATTTGTTCCCCTGAGTTGCCTTCAGCTTTTCTATGAGATAATTCATGGATTGATATCACGTCAGTGATAGTAACCCCTGTAGTATTGAGGATGGTATGTGATTGGTTCAGATTTTTTCCCCTGAGCTGCCTTCAGTTTTACCATTAGATAGTCCTGGGATCGTAAGTGATAGTAACCCCTGGAGTATCGAGGATGAATAATGGTAAGGCATTACAGTCAAATATATCTTTAGTACAAAGTGCAGTATTAAACACATTATTTTTTCTAAAGTAAATTATCCTGTCAAAGTAAAATTGCTGGGTGAAGTTGTAAACAAAGTTTGTGGCTCTATTCTTACTGCTGGTTTAGGTGAACGTTTTGCGAATGGTATCAATAGTTCCAATCGTTGATTTGGGAGAGAGGTTTGTAAGGTTTTTTTTTTTTTCTAATTTCATGGATGATTGATATATAAAACAAATGTCAAGTGATTTACAGAAATAAAAATAGAGAACTCGATTACAATACAAGATCATAATTTACAACAAATGACGTAATAAAATAATGTTTTGTTCGATTGTTCCCATGACGTCATCTTTCGTGATGACGTCATTACTATCATTTTTCTTTTCACATTCCTCCTCGAAGTCCGGCGATTTAGCACGTTGGACCTTGTTATTTTTCCTCTTTTTTAAACAGGTTGTTCACACGCTTGATGCAGTTCGGGAATTCTTTAACATCAGAAAGAGATTCGAATCGCAGTGTGAATATCGTCAGTACAATCAAAACAAGCCGCTGTATATAAGGGATATCAACAGGAAAAATGACATCCCGGCCATATTCTCTGAGACCTTTGGTAAACTGTCCCCGATAATAGACATATACACCGCCATGGACAGGAACATGGTGATGGTGTAGGATATCCGCTCCCCCGAGGAGGCAGGCAGGAGGAACACGAACGGGTTCAGGAAACATAACAATACAATGGGTATAATCAAGGATAAAGTGAAATATACAGGTTTTCGGCTTATATTGATAGTGAAACGCAGACCCCCAGGATAAGTCGAGTTCTCTACAACAGTACTGACCAATGTCCATTCACCGTTCGGAGTGTACCAATCTAAGTTCACATCTGATCTGTTGAATGTGAGAGCTCTCTCCTCCGGCATGACACCCCATTGCAACAATGCTGCTTCACAGATATGGGCATCAACTGGGAATTTTGTCATGTCCACAGAGCACGTGGTCACTATTCTCCGGCCAGGCGATATTATGCACCGACCATTGGACATTACACGCACCTCAAACTTGCCCGAATCAAACGGTTGTTAAGTCCTCGGCGGTGTGTTTATAATAAAAACACTGGGTTTCCATACCAACGAAGAGCTAACTAGTATATTTTCAATTCCCCCATAATCCTGTGGGTTCCACGATAACCGGAAGTCAGTCCATGTGTGATATAATCCCCCATTAAATGTGATCACACCTGATACTTCGTCAAAGTCCAGAATAGACAGAATAAACATCCCCGTGTCTATAAATAGGGTCTCGTTCAGGTTGTAGACGGGGTCCACGTCTTTGGAATAGTTGGTCAAGAGTGTGTTGGTCAGTCTGATCCAATCGTCCATCGTTCCGTTACGTCCATGGACGGACTGGCCACAGCTCGACAACACGGTCAGTGTGAATAGAAAATAGACCGGCCGCATAATGGAACCCTGAAATACACAATCACAGTTAAAGACCACTGTCAGTAAAACAGTAAATAGACCGGCGCATGACGGAACCCTGAAATACACAGTCAAAGAACACGGTCAGTAAAAATAGTAATAGACCGGCCGCATGACGGAACCCTGACATACACAATCACAGTTAAAGAAATTACTATCATAGCATCACAAGGAGACACATCACTCAATACCGCAGCCTCCCAACGGTGATCGTTTCTACTCTTTCTTATCTCTCACCATAAAGGCGGTGGGACGAATGATCGCCCGTTGTCAGTTTAATGTAACCGGGTGAAGTATGTTGCTTGGCTAAATTAAGAATCTTGTTTTTTCTCTTTTTTTTCTATCAAACGTTCTTCTCCCTAACGTTTATCTCACTTTTGGCCTACTGTTAACCGCTCGCACACGTGAGGTAGGCTCTGAATTATGCCTCCTGGCCCAGACACACCAACGTATATATAAAATATGGCAGTTTCTGTTCCTACATAGTGCTTAGCATTAACGGAGTGGGACGACTGGTTCGTCCGTTGTAAGTAAGTCCGTTGGGTTATGTTGCTTTGTGCTTTAGCAACATGCTTAAGAAAAAGAGCGTTATAAATATGGTAATAATATACACAATGTACCTATTGCACAAAGACACAACACAAACATACTGCAGTCTCCCAAAACACGCACCACGCACTTCATACACACAGAACACCACATCCATGGCACGCCTTTCTTAAATGACCCTGTCTGTTAATAGGACATTTATTTTAAAAGGTCTACAACACAAGAAAGTATCTTCGAACATGCAAGTTATGTCTTCAAAAATTACAGCACAGCTTGTTACATAAGTAATATTTAACTTTTGTAGATATCATTCTTAATAATATATACACCTTAAAATAAATTTGATAAATATGACAATTCAGGAAAAAAATACAAGAAATTAAAATCTTTGGGAATATTGAAAATTTAGAGCAGATACCTGTAAACCTGAACTAGCTTGTGTACTGTAGAACAACTGTAATTTCAATTTGTTTGTTTGTTTGTTTGATTAATTAACGTCCTATTAACAGCTATGGTCATGTAAGGACGGCCTCCCATGTATGCGGTGTGTTGCGTGTATGTTGTGCGAGGTGCGTGTTTCGGGAGACTGCGGTATATTCATGTTGTGTCTTCTTGTATAGTGGAACTTTTGCCCTTTTCATAGTGCTTTATCACTGAAGCATGCCGCCGAAGACTGTAATTTTAAATCTTTATGCTCTTCCTACTATCACTATAATAAAATCCTGTACATTTTACCTTGAAAAAGATTAGGTTAATGATACAGATACACGAAAATTCACCTTAGATATTTAGATGTAGATATAAAATTCGAATTTCTTATGGAAAACAATGTCAACTCCAGACATAGCCAATAATTCAGCCAAATCATTTTTTACAAGATGAGATATTTTTCTTTTCCAATTTAATTTCGTATGATATTATATTTAAATTTTATTTAATGGAATAGAAATAGAATTTTTAAAGAATAAAATTACATAAAGTCTTACCTGATAGTATGAACGTTCCTTCAGTAAAGATCTTTGTCGAAATCCAACTCTCCCTTAATCATAGGTTAATCCTACAGATGTATTAAGATAATCCAAATATATATAGATCGCACCACGTGATCAGGGTTGGTATTTAGAGCAAAGAGTAGGTACACACGAAGCTAATACATCTAGGTTATTAAATGTGACCTTAAAGTGATATGTTTCGTAATTTCGATACTCACGAATCAAAAGAGCTTTATAATATATCATTCACCACCATTTATCAATATTTTGAGAATTACAATACTCACAATGTTTTAATCTTATATGTACAAATAAAAGATCAAATGAGTTTTGGCGGTACTACCAAAAATTATTATATTTACTTCTACAGTGGGGTGAAATGAGTACATTCGATCAAACCATGAAGCCAAGTAATGGTCTACTGTATCATTTCACAATTTTACAGTGTTATGAGTACAGTAATTGTAAAGTGACTTCTGCAGGTATATGTGTTCATCTAAACAGGCGAAAACAAGAGACTTGAATACAAGACAATAAATACAAGACATGAAACAAGACATAGATACAAGACATAGATACAAGACATAAATACAAGACATAGATACAAGACATGTATACAAGACATACAATACAAGACATGAGAACAAGACATGAATACAAGACACGAATACCAGACATGAATACGAGACATAATACATGTATACATGACCTTTTAAAGAGCATAAATACTACTGCTTTTATTGGTTTTGTGGACATTGACGATGAATTTATGTTATAATTTTTTGTTAATTGCTTTTCTTATAAAAAATTAAACGAGACACCTAATAAAAATACATACAATGTCTATTTATGACTTCTCACATCAGTATATCGGCCTACACCATTGTATGCGATGAATCGCTTTAGAGTAATGTTAAATCTTCTTCAACTGTTAAACACTGCTGGAGTTCGTCGTGGGAAGGGTATAACGGAAATAAATGGACGAACTGGTAAGACTCAGTGACACGCTGAATCAAATACAGCAAAGACATCTACCATTCCACAATTTTGACGTACCTTTATCGACAAAGTCATACTAAAATTCATTGATTTTGATGAAGTATCCGGAGTTATCACCCTTAGTGCCGGTTTTACCTTGACATGAGATTCATGACAAAAGACATGTAATTACATACAAGACATAAATACAAGACATGAATACAAGACATGAATACAAGTACAGCCTGATTACAAGACAATAATTACAAGACATGATTACAAGACATGAATACAAGACATAAATACAAGACATGAATACAAACATGTTATGGAAAGACATGATACAAGAAAGGTATTGATGACAATACAAGACATGAATAATACATCACAAGACATGATTACAAGACATGATTAATGTACAAACATTCAAGACATATAATGCACAAGTGACATACAAGACATTTTCTTGAACAAATACAAGACATGAATACAAGACATAAATACAAGACATGAATTACAAGACATGGATTACAAGAAATACAAGACATGAATACAAGACATAAATATACATACAAGACATGAATACAAGACCTGCATACAAGACATAGAAAACAAGACATGATTACAAGACCTGAAAACAAAGACCGATGAATTACCGGACAATGAAAACAACGCCAAGATCCCCTGCCTCCCAGTAAATCCACCACATCCCAGCTTCACACGTCGCCTGTAATACCGAGACATGCCAAAAGACATATACTAAAGCAAACAAGACAGAGTAATCCAGGACATGAATAAAAGGCCTAATACCAAAAGGACATTAATACGAAGCCATGAGTAACAAGACATTTTACTACAATACATAAAACACACTGACCATGAATACAAGACATGATACAAGTACATAAATACAAGACATGAGAACCAGACCAAGCTTAACAGGTAACATTCAAGACAATACAATCATACACGTCATAGGAATACAAGACATGATATACAAGACCTAAATACAAGACATGAGGACTACAAGACATGAATACAAGACATGATTACAAGACATGCAAATAAAGATGACATGATTACAAGACATGAAAAAAAAGACATGAAATAAAATACATGAATACAAGACATGATTACAATACCTGCAACATGACATGAACTACAAGACATGATTACCAGACTTGAATACATAGACATGAATACAAGCGATGAATAATACAAGACATGGAATACAAGACATGATTACAAGACATGGAATACAAGACATAAAATACAAGACTATGATACAATACATGAAACAATACATGAATACAGAGACAGTGATAACAAGACAAGTTGTAAGCAAGACATACATACGAGACATGAATACAAGACATGTATACAAGACCATAAATACAAGAAATGAATAGCAAGACATGAATGACAAGACACTGATTACAAGGAAAATTAATAAAGACATGCAATACAAGACATTAATAAAAGAATTAATACAAGACATATTACAATACATGAATACAAGACATAAAAACAAGACATGAATACAAGACAAGATTACAGGACATGAATACCCGACATGAATAAAAGACATGAATACAAGACATATTACAAGACATGAATACAAGACATAAATACAAGACATGATTACAAGCATGAATACAAACATGAATACAAGACATGAATCAAGAAGACAAGTGTGATTACAAGGACATGAATACCAGACATAGACATAAATACAAGACATGAATACAAGACATGATTACAAGACATGAATACAAGACATGAATACAAGACATGAAATAAATACAAGACATGAATACAAGACATAAATACAAGACATGAATACAAATAATCATACAAGACATGAATACATGACATATTACAAGACATGAATACAAGAATGAATACAAGACAAAATACAAGACATACAAGATGAATACAAAATTACAAGACAAATACAAGACATGTTACAAGCCATAAATTTACAAGACATATACAAGACATGAATACAAGACATGAATTAGACATAATACATGTCTTGGACATGAATACAAGACTCTGAGTTACAAACATTGATACAACAAACATTACAAGACATAAATTACAAGACATGAATACAAGACATAGAATACAAGACATGATTACAAGACAAGACATAAATACAAGACATGAATACAAGACATGAATACAAGACAATTCAAGACATGAATACAAGACATTTACAAGACATGAATACAAGACATCAATACAAGACTTGCATACAATTAGAATACAATACATTTTTCAA
The DNA here is from genome assembly GCF_041381155.1 of Argopecten irradians. Lineage (NCBI taxonomy): Eukaryota > Metazoa > Mollusca > Bivalvia > Pectinida > Pectinidae > Argopecten > Argopecten irradians. The sequence goes on from NC_091146.1 coordinate 25,953,174, forward strand.
GACATGAATTGACATGTGTTTATAAAGATAACATCAATACATGTTTTACAAGACATATTACAAGACATGAATACAAAGACATGATTACAAGACATGAAATTTTCATACAAGACATCAAGGTGAATAATCCTAGTTATAAATACAATTTAATTGAATACAATCATGAAACAACAATTACAAGACATGAACTACAAGACATGTACAAAATTGCCACATGAATTACAACATTCCAATACATCATAAGCCATTTCAAGACATGAATACAAGACATGAATACAAATATTAATTCAAACATTCAATATTACAGAATACAAACAATACAAGTCATTATTATGAATACAAGACATGATACAAGACATTTACAAGACAAGGGAAAATACAAGACATCATACAAAAAATACAAATTATATAAACGTTGTACATGACATGAATACAAGACATAAATACAAGACATGCAAAGACATAGAATACTAGACATTACAAGACATGAATACAAGACATGAAATACAGATATGAAACAAGACATGAATTACACAACATGAAATTACATTCAATTACAAGTCATAAAGACATGAACAAGACGATATATTGAATACAAGACATTAATACAAGACATGAATACAAGTTTGAATAAAAATTCCCAGATTAAAGACATTATACCAAGACATGATGATTACAAGACATGAATAAAAGACATGTAATACAAGACATTACTGATTGAATACATGACATGAATACAAGACATCGAATACAAGACATCAATACATGTACAAAGCATATAGTCACATGATACACGACATGAATACAAGACATGGACATGACATAACACTGTAATATACAATGACATTTACAAGACTGAATATGACCATATACAGCAATACACAGACATATTACATAGCATGTTACAAGACATGAATACAAGCACTATATACAAGACATGACTACAAGACATGATTGAAGGGAATATCATCGATTATTGAATCACAGAATCTTTATTGACATGAATACAAGAAGTATTTACAAGACATGCATTATAACATTTTGACATGAATACAAGACATGTATACAAATCTAATGTGAACTTGAATACAAGACACGCAATACAAGACACAATAACATACATACTTCAAAGACATGTGGTACAAGGACATAAATACAAGAATCTCCATGGAATACAGATGTTGCTACCCCATAGAACACATGTTTATTTGTTATTATAATACAAAACATACAAATGATGAATTATTGACATATATACACGCCTTCACAATAACTAATCAATACATAGAATTCAATGATAATTACAAAACATCAAACAAGACATTCAAGACATCAATACAACAAGCACATAATACAAGACATAATTGAATTATATGATGCTCTTTTTTACAATACACCGTTAATACAAGACATTGAATCAATTACATGAATACTTTTTTCAAGATGAACATGCGATTACATATTAACTTTTGACACATTACCTACATTATGACGAATCAATTACATTACATGAATATGACCATACGAACAAATCAATAAATATACAATGCCCTCTACACGTTTGACATTTGTTTAAAAAATGTACAAGTAACATAATCATGAATTACAAGAATTACTGCATTGATATTATCTTTAAGTATTAACAATTACACATGTAAATACAAGAATGAATACAAGACATTATACCATATAGTTAATACAAGACATAATCCAAACATATTTAGATTTTTCAATACAATTACAGGACATGAATACAAGAATGAATACAAGACATATATACAAGACATGAAACTGTTTAAATACAAATTCCATACAAGACATGTTATACAATGTACATAATAAAATACATTGAAATATAATTTAACCAAAACATTAATACGTTAGACATATACTTTTACAATGAATAAAGACGTTACAAACACAAATTACGTTATTTAAGACTGTTTATTATACAAGACAAAACTTTTACAAGCATGATTACTCAAGACATGAGCGTTAAATACAAGAAATCTGTTTGAAAATGTGTTAATACTTTAGACTGAGAACGAAGTTAATATTAATACAAGACATAGGAATAATAATCTGTTTGACGATTGTTTTTAAGATATAAATAGTTTTAACGCGTTATTCATGTATGATTTTACATTCAATATAATCATCAACCTAAAGTTAAGGTTGCCTTTCATGATACTTTTACAAAATGTTATAAAATAAGGGGTTTAGTACCTATGGTTAACGCGTAGACCTTATTTTTTAAAAGAGTTAATTTTTTTTACATTAACGTTATATAATAATCTGTTTGACCTATAAAGTTAACGCGTAGCCCTATTCCATGATACTTTTTACATTAACGTTATATAATAATCTGTTTGACCTATAAAGTTAACGCGTAGCCCTATTCCATGATACTTTTACATTAATGTTATATAATAATCTGTTTGACCTATAAAGTTAACGCGTAGCCCTATTCCATGATACTTTTACATTAACGTTATATAATAATCTGTTTGATCTATAAAGTTAACGCGTAGCCCTATTCCATGATACTTTTTACATTAACGTTATATAATAATCTGTTTGACCTATAAAGTTAACGCGTAGCCCTATTCCATGATACTTTTACATTAACGTTATATAATAATCTGTTTGACCTATAAAGTTAACGCGTAGCCCTATTCCATGATACTTTTACATTAACGTTATATAATAATCTGTTTGACCTATAAAGTTAACGCGTAGCCCTATTCCATGATACTTTTACATTAACGTTATATAATAATCTGTTTGACCTATAAAGTTAACGCGTAGCCCTATTCCATGATACTTTTACATTAATGTTTATATAATAATCTGTTTGACCTATAAAGTTAACGCGTAGCCCTATTCCATGATACTTTTACATTAATGTTATATAATAATCTGTTTGACCTATAAAGTTAACGCGTAGCCCTATTCCATGATACTTTTACATTAACGTTATATAATAATCTGTTTGACCTATAAAGTTAACGCGTAGCCCTATTCCATGAACTTTTACATTAACGTTATATAATAATCTGTTTGACCTATAAAGTTAACGCGTAGCCCTATTCCATTCACTTTATAACTTTATATATATAATTGTTTGACCTATAAAGTTAACGCGTAGCCCTATTCCATGAACTTTTACATTAACGTTATATAATATAATCTGTTTGACCTATAAAGTTAACGCGTAGCCCTATTCCATGATACTTTTACATTAACGTTATATAATAATCTGTTTGACCTATAAAGTTAACGCGTAGCCCTATTCCATGACACTTTTACATTAACGTTATATAATAATCTGTTTGACCTATAAAGTTAACGCGTAGCCCTATTCCATGATACTTTTACATTAATGTTATATAATAATCTGTTTGATCTATAAAGTTAACGCGTAGCCCTATTCCATGATACTTTTACATTAATTTATATAATAATCTGTTTGATCTATAAAGTTAACGCGTAGCCCTATTCCATGACACTTTTACATTAACGTTATATAATAATCTGTTTGATCTATAAAGTTAACGCGTAGCCCTATTCCATGATACTTTAACATCAACTTTATATAATAATCTGCAACGCCTGCGTCACTACTCTAGCAAGCGAAGTCTTCGTTGGTAAGTTTAATGTTGAAATAATACATTCATATCACTTCACCTTCATTAATTGTCTTACGTTTTGATATAATGCTTTGATGTTTTCTTTGTTAGTGCAATGAGCATTTTGTGACACAAACGCATTTATAATGTAAACAACAATCCGATTAAAATACAGATCCTTATAACCACTCCGTTCAATAGTGGATCTGACAACATCCCATGAGAGGTCATGTTTGGATGACCTTTTCACCACATGTACTTAGATCAAATATATTTTTTACTCATTGCTACGTTAATTGATAAACGCTTTTTCGTCCCAGTATACATATACATTCAAATTTGTTGTGCTCTGTGGGCGAGATGACTACGTACACGTAAATAATTCGGATAGCTTTTGCAAACTATTTCGTCCCAAGTCAAGATTCTGGCAGCAGCAATTTGATTGGCCATTTTGCAAAGGTCACCAGAACGTAAACCCTAATGGGATGTTGTCAGATCCTCTTATCACACGTAGTGGTAATAAGGATCTGTAATTTAATCAGATTGTGTAAACATGTGTTAAATACTTTCGTCCTTTCGCCCAGGTATGGTACATATAACTTAACGTGTCGGCGATTATTAACCAAACCATGACCGTTATATACAGAATCAGTATTAAAGGTGTATAATCTCCGTAATGGCTTTTCACTTGTTTAAATGTTTATGCACCACAGTTTGATACTCATAGCTAAGACTATTATGTATCAGCACTAGGTCATATCTGTAATTTAATCAGATTGTGTAAACATGTGTTAAATACTAGTATCCCTTTTGTTATAAACAACCGTTATCTCGCGATTAATAGTGGTTTTTAGGTTACCAGTTCCGCTTTTCTCTCCGATAAAACTTTTATTTTGTTTTAAAATGTCTCATTATATAATAGTATGTCTTAGTGTTGTGGCGGCCTGCAGTATATTTATAGACTTTGGTGTGGCTCAACCAGGGGAAGTACGCAAGGCAAACATGCACCTCCAACGGACGAACGCACATCTGAAAGCCAAAAGTGATAACAGACAGAGATAACAATTCGCGAATTTACCTCGATTTTGGAACAGTGATAATAACCCCTGGAATATGGAGATGGTCATGGGCTGTCACAGTCCCCAAAAGCAGAAAGTGCCAACTTCTAGGCATTCCACAATCTACGGAGTCAGCTTATATTTATTGTTTAACCTTAGATAACAATTGCTACAAAATCAAGCACGAGCTCATGACGACATGCATAACAAGTCTACCCAAAGACCCTGCCATGTGTGTTCACCAACAACTTTAGATGAACTCCTTACAAATAAAGGTTTGACAATATGGTAGAAAGATGTGGAGAGATAAAGGTTTCGATAACATTGCAACACTATAAAAAGGGAAAGAATTCCACTATACAAGAAGACACAACCTGAATATACCGCAGTCTACCAAAAACACGTACCTCGCACTTCATACACGCTTCACATCGTATACATAAGAGACCGTCCTTACATGACTCTGGCTATTAATAGGGCGTTAATTAATCAAACAAACAAACATCAGATCTTTATGGAGTGGCATTAAGGAGCTGTATTGACAAGGCCGTGTAACACCTTTACACTAACGTATAAAAATAATTACCATTGTGATACTGATATCGTGAATTCTGATCCCAGACTGAAACCTTCCATATTCAAACATAACACATTTTTTGTGGCTGCTCAGCATGCTTGATATGCTCGAATTGTTTTAGTTTTACGTCCTATTAACAGCCAGTATCGTGTGAGGATTTGCCAGGTCTGATGGTGGATGAAAGCCGGAGTACACGGAGAAAAAGCACCGGCCGGCGGTCAGTACCTGACAATTGCCTCACAAGGAATTCGAACTCACGACCATGAGTTGGAGGGCTTGCGGTAATATGTCGGGCCATTTTAACCACTCGACCACCGCGACAGGTGCGAGTGGTATGACAGATTTGTCAGTATGAGGTGACATGTATCATTGTCTTCAGTGTTAATGAAACCTCACACACAAATCGAGTTTCAGGAAGTTATATGTATATAATATTATATCATAAAATGTTATTATTAAAATTATATAAATAATAACCAGTATAGAAGACTAAACTTTCGTTATGTATTTTTAATATTTTTGAAACACAACATTTATCACAAACTTACAAAATACATACTTATACACAAATACAGTTGAATTATTTACTGTAAACGTACTTATTTTAGCGGTAGTTTTATTTTAGCCCTTTTAGTTCGCTAATTCATATACAGTGCCAAATTGTCTAAAGGTATTTCCGGTATTGAATCACCGAATTGCCCTGACTTATATCCTCACGAATAAATCGTAATATACAGTTTTTTCGCACTTGCGCTGATATAACATTATGTTGAATTTTTTCCTGTCCGGGTTTGATTTTCCTTTAAGCATAATGAAAACAGAGAAACCAAATAGTGATTATCAAATTAAACAGAAAAGCTGTGGCAAACAATGAGTGGTCTATAAATCTCATAATGTCTCTGTGCTTGACACATAAACAGTCGGTATCTACTTCAGCGACAGGCTCTTTCGTTTCAATTGGTTCTTCAGCATCTTTAACTCTCCTTGCGTAAGAGCGCATTTTCAGTGATTTGAATTTACTACAAGACTGCGTTAGTCGCCTCAGCCATATTGGAAATTCACTAACGTCTTCGGTGGCTTCACATCGAAGTGTGAATATTGTTAGCAGGATCAGTACACTGCTGTAGATTAAACTAACCAACAAGAAGTAGGACATGCCCGCCATGTTTTCTGACACCTTGGGGAGATTATCTCCCATCAGTGTCATGTAGACGGCCAGAGACAGGAACATGGTGATGGTGTAGGATATCCGCTCCCCCGAGGAGGCAGGCAGGAGGAACACGAACGGGTTCAGGAAACATAACAACAAGATCGGTATTGTAAGCGATACGATGAAGTAGATATGTCTTCTAGTGATCTGGAGTGTGAAGTCGAGTGTTGTTGAGGGCGAGCCATAGCCCATATAGTCTGATACAGACGTCTGGGTGATGTCCCATTCTCCGTTCTGAGTGTAATACATCATAATGAAAGTAGTCCTAGAGAAGGTTAGTTTCACATTAGGTGTCTTTCCCCAGAGGACCAGTTGCATATGACACGACTGAGTGTCGACCGGGAACTTTGTCATGTCCACAGAACAAGTGGACCGCAGCAGCTTCCCGGGGTTATAGCCACAAACTCCTGATGAAGATATGGAGACGTCGAATTCATCACTTCCAAACTTACTTAACTCGTCTGCAGTGCTAATCAGATACACATTCGGTTTCCAAATTTTAGAAGAATTTAGTTGTATAAACTCTATACCGCCGTAATCACTAGAGTTCCACTGTAACCTGTAGTCGGTCCACACTAATGATATACTTGCACTTAAAGTGATTACGCCGGAGAGTTCATCAAAGTCGATAATAGAAAATAAAAGCATTGACGTATCGACGGATAGCGTGTCAGTGAAGTTGTACACGGGATATATATGTTTTGAGTAGTTTGTAAAGAGTGTGTCAGTCAGTCTAATCCAATCGTCCATTGTACCGGAACGTCCTGGTACAACTTGACCTCTTACACAAAAGAACACCATTGAGAGAATCCTCAATCCTGCCTGAATATTCATGGTGTGACCTGCAAGTAAAATAACATCTAAAAAATTCTTACATTTTGATGATGTTTGTTTGCCCGCACACGGTCGATATAACTGTAGTGAATAATGACGAATAATTTTCAACCAAAATGTTAAAAACTTCAAAGAACTTTACATGTTTTAAATAGTAAGGCAGAAGTTTCTCTTCACTGACGTCTTGTTTTTCAATTGACATTGTGATATGACCACTGTAAAAGTGGACATTTTCGCGAGGGAGGAATTTACACTAATTACGCAAAGGCCCCATGATCGCGAACATTTTTCCCCCGCGCGTAATATTTTGTACATGTATGAACTTTGTTGTTAAATGTCTAAAAGTGTATCAATCGCAAAAATAACAACACCGCGAAAGCTGCATGCATATCGCGAAAGTAAGATCGCGCGAAAATATGCCCTTTAGCAGTATTCAATGCAAAGCCAACTTTCCATGAAATACAAATTCTGCAAAAGGACCCACTATTATACATATTAAGTCTTGATATGAGGTTTTTAATTTATTTTTATAGTGGGTCGTTGTTTCACGATTTCACGGAACTTTATTTTATAATATTTAATAAACTTTGTTCGGCGAAATAATGATGGAACAATCTTGTTAGTACCTCGGGGTTATCAACATTTTGTGACCCTCGGGGAAAATGTCCCTATCTTCATGTCCACATATGAAAGAGGCCTGTAATATTTTATTATAAAAAGATTCATGATAATTATATTAATTTAAAGAAAAAATTCGTGTTAATATTGAATCATTAATGATTTATGTCAAAATTGAATCATTAATGATTTATGTCAATATTGAATCATAAAAAATAATGTCAATATATTAAATCATAAAAAAAAATTCATGTCAATATGGAAACAAAGAGATGCAAGCAAGTAATTGCGACGGTGTATGTACATTATATTTAAGTATTGGATTTTGACAAACAGATATTTGTTCGATGTACGTTACTAGAAATGTCACTAGTTCGGAGTATGCAAATTAAGTTCTATTTCCTAACAAACAGATTTCTGTTGTATACAAATGAAATATAACTTGAACCATTAAAGAAAGACAAATATGATTTCAGACTCACCTTTCTATTGTTGAAATTAGCATGGATTTTTTCCCCAGCAAGTTCTTGTTATATATCTCAAATGACTAGATATATTTAAAAAGCCTCTTAAGAAGTTGATGAACATTAATGTTTCATCATATCTCACGTGTTTTCCTAACATACCTTTCGGGGTTAACTCAAGATGAATACTGTGTTAACCAATGAACGTGTCGATAACATATTTTTCAATCAATGAGAAACCTTTTAACATACATGATATTTCCGTTGTTGATTTAAGTCGTCAAATAGATGTAGCCTATAGCTATCTATGAGATACTGACTGTTGTTCTGTTCATCTGGTGACTGCAATTGATTACAATTACAGATGTTCTATGTTGGAACCATCAACGGGAATGACAAACAATGATGTATGTTTACAATGTGCTAGACAAAGACAACAATACAACCATTGATGGCGTTTTTTAGTATGAATAATGATGTTTTGAAAGTCAAACAACCCGCAGACATTAAACGCAAAAACACTCACCGATAATACATCAAACAATGATAGAAATAGATTATATAAGGGCGCTATGTCAATACGAATATAGATTTTTCCGGAGACTCATAGACATGAATTTGGAGAATATGGTTTTTTATACCTGAATCAATTACTGTATAGTTGCTACTATTAGCGGGGTGTTATTTTCGCTAAATTCGCAGATCTGACCAAAATCGCGAAAAATTAATACCTCGCGAAATTTTTCAAAATTATGGTCACTTATTGTAGCCTGTTGTAAGAACGGGACATTAAAAGGCAAGAAAGATAATTTGTGAAAATAAAACCCCGCGGATAAGTTCAAAACATTAAATCGCGGAATTTTACACCCGCAAAAATGAACAGCTATTCAAAGCAAGGCATGCCGTCTTTAATTAAGGGGAGAAAATTATATTGTGTTAATTAAAAATTAATGAAGTTTATTAATTAACAAATAGCAAACAAAATTAACATTGGCGAAATATTTTTTTTGTTGTGGAATAAAAGCCACCAAAGCTAATATTTTTGTTTAAACTAATTGAGGAATATTATCTAATTTACATATTGCAAACGAAATATCATGTGATATTTCATCCTCGACACTCCAGGGGTTCCAATCACTTACGTTCTAAACCCCCCGGACTATCCCATAGTAAAATTGGAGGCAGCAGAACAGAACATGTAATTTAGTCATTTGATGTACATCAAAAGAGCCTTATAACGGTATACCGTGGTTGGTTGTGTGGCTTAGATGTTGGGCGTCGCTCTCTCTGGTCTTCAAAAGAAATATTTACAGGCCTGTGATTGGTCCAGCTGATTTCCGCTGTGGTGATTCTAATTTTACTAGGATATAGTCCAGGGCTGTAGAGATCATAAGTGATCGGATGGTAATATTTGTTAATATAACTAAATGGAGATTGTCAATTAACTTACATGTAAAGAAAAAATGTTATCCAACTCTCGACACTCTAGGGGTTATTATCACTGACGTTACATCCACCCCTGAACTATTTTATTGTAAAAGTTAAGACAACAGAAACACAGGCACTTTAGTCCTTTGATATACAATTACAGATGTTTTATGTTGGAACTATAAACGGGATTGACAAACAATGGTATGTGTGTTTAATGTGTGTGAGAGAGATAACAATATCACCATTAAGGCCGTTTTTAGTGTGAATAATGATGTTTTGAAAGTCAAACAACCCGATGACATAAAATACAATAACAGTTCCCCGTAACACAGACATACCGATAATACATTAAACAATGATCGAAATAGATTATATTAGGTCGCTATGTCGATTCATAGAAATGGATGTCGAGAAAATGGTCATGGGTTAGATCTGCCTTTTATACCTTCATCAATTACTGTATAGTTACTAATATTCGCTGTTTTTTATTTCGCTAAATTCGCGGGTCCATCAGAAATCGCGGAAAAAAATCCTCGCGAGATTTATCAAATCTTGGTTTTACATATTATAGCCTGTCATAAGAATGCGAAAGATAATTGTGTGTTATTCGGCACAGCAGGTTACATTTATATTGAAATTTACACGAAATAACATATACGTAGCATGTGCTCAATTATTATTATGCTCTCATAACTTGAACAGCATCAAAAACTATTCATTTTACATCTTATATTTATTTTGTGTATGAGTCCAGATTTTTTCCTTTTTGAATTCAGCTACCCTGCTGTCTCATACTGACTACCTTCACTTGTTAAGCCTCCTCATCTATCGATCTGAACTCTGTCTGGGTCATGTCCCTGCGGGTCCGCTTGTTCGCACTTTGTTATCTTAGCCTCGTGATGGTTCCTGGGCCAAGATGTCCTGATGCCACTGTTCCAGTAATATTCCCATGCCGTAGTCTTCCTCCATGACTTCTTTTGTCCGTGTAACACTCTTGTGTGTCTGACCTTGCTGTCCGCGCTGTCCCTCAGTATGGTCACTTTTGTTACCGTGAACTCCATGTTACCGATTCAGTGGAAGTGGGAGATTGGTTTTTGATCTGCACAAGCTTCGAAGAGGGTATACACTGATCATTTTTTTTCCATTGTCGCTACCGCTGTGAGTGATACTCCGGAGACAAGCAATTGCCACAAGTGTCTTCGTAGTATGCCGTACTGGTAAATCCAGGCCTTGAACATTCCAGGGAATTCACTATGACCATATTCTGCCTTCCAATCCTCTTTTTATATAATAGTTCTTGAGCCGATAAGTGTCCATTGACTCAAAGGCAGGCCTACGTAAATGATGAGAGAACTGTGAAACAATTCTGACTACAATGCCCACCAATATCATATCAAAATAACGTCATATAATTGTGTACATTCTTAACTCGTCCACGTGTTTGTTTGTGATAAGATGTTGAGGTAAAACAATCATCTAGAAGATGAAAAATCGATTTTGAGAAAAACCAGCTAACGTTTCAATGATGGAATCAGTAACGTCATATAAGTCATTTTGGCTTGATTAGCATATTCTGCAATTGCATTTTCTGACCTTGTCGGTATACAAGATGTATTTGATAGCGTAACGTCATAATTTTTAGAAAAAAACTGACTTATTTTGTGCTCATAAAGAAATGACGTAATAATAGATACCTATTCGCAAGAGAGATAACTCTGTAATATGATAGATGGAATAGAGTGGCAATTTATCGAAATATACACAATCGTATTCTCTTCCTGAGGGTATCAAGCCATGGTGACTCTGATACACAGCTAAAAAAGTAACGAATCATATGTTTACATAAAATATAACTTAACTGTGTAAAAATGATATTTATAATGATATTTTATTTCATTTAATCACAATGAGGTTTTTTTTTTCCAAAATTTGATTATATAGATATACATTTGACCATCGATACTCCGGAAAACGATATTCCGAAAACATCACACCTCATTGTACACACTTTCCTTATACAATTCAGCCATGGTGAATAGCAAGAAACCAAACTGCAACTATGAAAATAGACACAAGGGACAAAAAGAATAAAGTGTGATCTATGCATCGCATAATGTCCTGATGTGTAACGCTTAAACATTTTACATCCGGGTCATTCTCTTCTCCATCGACAGGTGATTCTTTTTCTTTCGCCTTCCCACCAACATCTGTCGACTTGGAGTAAGCACGAACGTCATTTGATAACAGTCTTCCTCTACATCGCGTTAGAAGTCGCAGCCATTTTGGAAATTCGCTGACGTTTTGTGTAGCTTCCCATTGAAGTGTGAATATTGTTAGCAGGATCAGTACACTGCTGTAGATCAAACATATCAACAAGAAGTAGGACATGCCCGCCATGTTTTCTGATACCTTGGGGAGATTATCTCCCATCAGTGTCATGTAGACGGCCAGAGACAGGAACATGGTGATGGTGTAGGATATCCGCTCCCCCGAGGAGGCAGGCAGGAGGAATACGAATGGGTTCAGGAAACATAACAACAAGATCGGTATTGTAAGAGATACGATGAAGTAGAGATGCCTTCTGGTGATCTGTAATGTGAAATCCAGAGTTCTTGAAGGTGAACCATAGCCCATGTAGTCGGATACCGAAGTTTTATCAATGTCCCATTCACCGTTAGGTGTGTAAAAGGTTAGAAACATATCCGGTTTAGTGTAGGTTAGCTTCAGGTTTAAATAACTTCCCCAAAGCATAACTAAGATGTGACAAAATTGCGTATCAACGGGAAATCTCTTCATGTCTACAGAACATGTGGACTTCATCAACTTCCCGGGGGCGAATTCTACGTATCCAGAATTTCTAATTGTAACGTCGAACTCGTCATCACCGAAATGACGTAAGTCATCAGCCGCTGAAAGCATGTAAACTTTCGGTTTCCAGACTTTAGATGCGTTCAGATGAATATGGTTTATCCCACCGTAATCATCCGGATTCCAACGTAACCGGTAATCATTCCATACCATGGCCAAGCCGCCACTAAGGGTGATAACTCCGGATACCTCATCGAAATCGAGCACAGATAGTAAGAACATCGAAGTATCGATGTGAAGTACGTCACTGAAATTGTAGACGGGGTAGATGTCTTTGCTGTAGTTTGAAAACAGCGTGTCTCTCAGTCTTAGCCAGTCGTCCATTGTTCCGTTACCACTTCCCACGACGAACTGGCCAGCCGTGTTTATCAGAAAGAAGATTGACATTGCTCGGAAACGATTCATCGTTATCAATGGTGTATGAGAAATATACCTGTAAATAATGATGTGAGATGTCATAAATTTATTGCAGTTTAATCATCGGAGACAGTTGTAAATATTTCTTTCTAGGTCCTCAAATTAAATGTTCTTGACCAAAGCAGTGAGATTGAAAATGAACAAGTATGATAAAATAGTGGTGCAGATAAGTGCATATTTCGTGCACATTATGATAAAAGCATGAAACTTGGCACAAAAAAAAACATATGCCCTTAATCCTTCTCAAACAATGTTTAAATGATTGAATGCATTATTGACTTTATTGTTTTTTAAAGATATTATTTATCGACATTTTCTGATGATGTCAATGGCGGCCATTTCTCAAGATGGCCGCCAACATTAATTAAAACCCCGTAATAGATTGATTTTTAGAGGATTTATTCATTTTTTAAACTTAAATGAAACGATAATGATACTAAAATATTGAAAATGAATTAATAACACTTAAGTTTCTAAAAAAAAAAATTACAGACATTAATACGCCATCACTGGCGGCCATTTTTCAAGATGGCCGCCAAAAACATTTGAAAACCCCATTTCAAATTAATTGTAAAACCCCATTTCAGATTTATTGTAACCTTCTTCTGAATTTTTTCGCCCTTAAACCTTCTCCACCAACGTTTAAATGACTGAATGAATTTTTGTCTTTATTATTTTTTTAAATGTAGTATTAAGCGTCATTTTCTGATGACGATAACGGCGGCCATTTTCCAAGATGGCCACCAACATCGATTAAAACCCCGTACTAGATGGATTTTTTTTAGAGGATTTACTCATTTTTAAACATTTGTTCCTCCACAAATGATACTAAAATGATACTTAAATGTTGAAAATGAATTAATAAACATTTTGTTTCTAAATAAAAAGAATTTACAGGCATAAATACGCCGTCACTGGCGGCTATTTTCCAAGATGGCCACCAAAAACACTTGAATAGCCCATTTCAGATTGTAAAAGCCTTTTTTTCTCCGTTTCATCATTGATCCTTCTCAAACAATGTTTATATGATTAAATTAGTTATTGACTTTATTATTTAAAAGGTAGTATTTAGCGACAATTTCTGATGACCCCAATGGAAGCAATTTTCCAAGATGGCCGCCAACATTGATTTAAACCCCTTGATTGATTTTTAGAGAATTTTCAGATTTTTTTCTTACTGAAATGTTAAAAATAAATGTTTTTATCAATATAAATATAATTTAAAGACGTTAATATGAGCTCAATAAACACCATGACTGCCACATTCTACTGTTACAGATTAATTCTTGGTCATTTTCCTCAACTTTTGAAACTTCTCAAACACGTTTTGCAGATTGGCCATATAAAAAAACAATTATTAGGGCTTCGGGTGAAAGACCTATTGGTGTTTTTATTCTTCTGCATCTAAAAATGCATAAATTTAAACGATCTCCGAAATGGTAAAATAATGTAAATGAACGTGTCACCATTGTGTATGGCATGAGTTGAAGGCGTGATAGCAGCCATTTTATCTTGGTCAAAAATTCAATATGGCCGCTCTGAACTCACTTCCTGTTTTTAACTTAGGGCAACTTCTGGTTGGAAATAATGGTCAAATTTCTAAAGTGGAATTCTTCGAAAAATTAATTAAAAATCTTCTTTGTCAAGTTCTGGAACGCCAATATACCTGTTATTGCATGACGAGCAATAATAATAATATAAAGAACTACTAAGTTTGACCTTCATTCAATGTGACTAGTCCCAACACACCTACAACTTTCAAATGGCATTTTGTCAAGTTCTGGAATGTCTAGAGATCTGATAGGGAGTCTACAGCATGCTGAAATAAATGAAGGTCTACTACAAATTATTTTGTTAATATGAATGACCTTGACCTTTGTTTAAGGTCACATATGCTTTGGCATAACCTTAAATCTTTAAACCACTTCTTGTCAAGTTCTGGAAAGCCTAGAGAAATGTTATTGGGCCTGTAACATGCTGATATAATGGGCTACCAGGATTCTTAATATGGATGACCTTGACCTATTTGTCATTTTTAAATTTCAGACTTCAGTCTTCAATTCTCTTAATTTGATGCCCAAATTGTTTGTGATTTCTACGTAGATAACTAGGTACTACATTTGAATGTGATTGTATCAACAAACCTTGATAGCATTAGTATAAAGCTTAGCATGATAAAAAATAGATGGTTATGATTATTTTGAAAATAATGTATGTTTTCATCTTTAAACTGTCAACCTAATACTGTACCAGAGTTTCATAGTGTACATTCATGTACATGTATGTGCCTTTAAACAGATCATATGCTTTGGCATGTATTTCTAGGTCGAATGTCGAATCATAAATAAAGGATTAAAAAACATTCAAAGTACATAGTCAATGCTCTCTATTGGAAGAAAAATCAATGCAAGCAATTATACTTGAGGTCAACTTGTTATAGAATTTGTTTTAGGTAACAGAAAAATTTGTGTTTGCATTCCATTAGAATACAATCTGATTAAAATACAGATCCTTTTAACAACTCCGTTGACACCATCCCTTAAGGGGTCATGTTCAAATGACCTTATACCATCTGTACTTTAAATCAAATGCATTTCAGTAACTTGGTACATTGATTAATAACGCTTTTTCGTTCCATTAAACATACAACGGACAATTAGCTTTGTTAAGCTCTTTGGGCGAGATGACTACTTGTACATACACGAAAAAATAATTGTGACAGCTTTTTCAAACAGTTTCGTCTCCAGTCAAGATTCTGGCAGGCGAGATGACTACGCGCATATACACGAAAAAAATAATTATGACAGTTTTTTCAAACAATGTCGTCTCCAGTCAAGATTCTTATTCTTATTATTGATCTAAATTGAGGTTTTTGAAAAAAAATAGCCGCCATCTTGGAAAATGGCCGCCAGTGACGTCATAAGGCTAATTCGCGATGGCCCAGAGGCCAAAAAGAAAAAGTTTTCTTTTGGCCTAAACTTCATTTGTGCCAAGTTTCATGCTTTTATCATAATGTGCACAATTTGGCCATATTTCTGCACTTATCTGCTCCACTAAAATAATCGATCGTCAGTCGACCACCAAACCAATTATAACTAATTAAAAAAGCAAAAAGAACAAAAAAACTAAAACAAAAAGAAAAAACAGAAAATTTATGAAACATACCAGGTGTGCTGTTATTTGACAATTAACAGAAATGCGACAGAAAATGTTACAATACTGAACGCTCTTGTTCTCTGCTGTGATGTGGTCTTTCAACAATTTTCTTAAATAATTGTAAATTTTTGATTATATATCTTTTTTCGTTCGTAATTTTTAAAAAGCCCCTCCTGATTCATAAGTATGAAAAACACTGCACATATAACTTTTAAAAAATGTTCCAATTTGGCTAGCGTTATGCTATGTACTTAGTACTTACCCCTGCTGAAAAATCTTTGTTCTATTCCTACATTCTGTGATAACTGATGCTACACCAACTATGCGGGATACACTATACCATTTTCAACGTTATCGCTGCTTTTAAGTTGAACAATTGGCCTTTACAGTATTATAATATCAGCAAACAAGCTATCACTGGGGTGGTTTTTCTAATGACAAAGTAACAGTAAACCTATTAACAATGGCGATTCATCAGTTTTGTCATTTATATGACTACAAATGCATTAATTTCCAATCATCATGGTCCACCGACTACAAAGCCACCACTTATATTGAATTTATTTTGATGTTACAATGTATTGCATGGAAACTATGACCACAACAACACAAAAGGCTTTGGTTTCAGTTCGACCTACAAGCAATCAATGTGAAAATATGAGTTTTCATAACGAAAATTATGAAACAATAGGTTTGACGGACCAAAAATCGATAGAGCCCCCAATAGCCGTGTAAATAAAACATCTGTATAGATTGTAAAAGGGCATTAATGATAAAAAAGAGACGTACTTTGGACATTTATAGTGTTACATTAACTAGAATCGATCAATTTAAATGCCGTAGCCGCCAAAACATACAGACATTCACACACTCTAAATATTTTGTCATATTGTTATATACTTTCATTTTCACTGCACAGTACCTATATGTTGGTACTAAACCCAATGTATGATAATTTCCAGTTTTGGCCTTTATTGACATGTTCGATTGGCCAAAAAACAAGAGGATGTTGTTACACTGAACTTTGATATGTGACTTGTCTTCGACGCTATCGCAATGAAATAAATGTGCTAATAAAAAGTACATTTGGTCCATTTTGTGCATTCAATGATTCAGCGTTTTCATGAGTATAAATTATCCAACAAGAGTATCAACAATAGCATGAATAAAGAAATTGACTCTCTATTAAAACTCCGTTTTCTTGCAAAATTATCAAAAGTGCTCTAACATTTAATCGCAGCGTAGTAGGAACATCACCAAAGACACAGCTGTGTTTGGCAAAAATACAGTAGGTGTTTG
Organism: Argopecten irradians; assembly: GCF_041381155.1. NCBI lineage: Eukaryota > Metazoa > Mollusca > Bivalvia > Pectinida > Pectinidae > Argopecten > Argopecten irradians. The sequence goes on from NC_091146.1 coordinate 25,970,735, forward strand.
CATAAAGACATGACGAATTTATAATTTCTTATTAACTTACAAGCTGCAATATTAATTAATTCGATTTCAGTGTTATTTTTTAGAAAAATTAGCACTTTAAGAACGCTTTAAAATCATCAAAAATTCACCGTACAGTTCATCTCATCCATTCTTAATCATATATATTTAAGCCCGGGGGACCCCCTGAGCCCCCTCCCCCCTCCCCCCCCCCCCCCAAAAAAAAAACAACAACAAAAAAACAAAACAAAAAACCGCGCCTTCGGTACTCGGACTACAATATCCATGCACGTTGATTTCCTGATAGCGATGCCACTTGCCACAAATAAAGCTTATTACAGATTCATACATATTCACTTACTCTCTTTCAGTTGGGGAAGGAGGGGCAACTAGAAAATAAATCGAAAGTGTAAAGATTTAGAAAATCATTGTATAAGGTCCCAGTGTTATTTGAAGTACAACCGTAGATCAGTTCTTCGACACAAACAATAACTAGTTAATCTTATATATGTGCATGTTTTCTTTTTATGTTATATCTTCTTGGAAGTGGAAACAAGTCTAAGTATACTAATATTAGAACTCGGAGAAAAATATTTATCTTTGATTTTTTATTAAGTGTCCGGTATCCTGGATAGGTTTTTAATTTGCGATCGAAAGATGAAGGGCTTATGACACAAAATGAAATCAAGTACCATACTTATTTAACCGCTAAATCATCGCGGCAAGATTTTAAGTTTCTGTGATTAGTTAAGGGACATCCCTCTGTTTAAAACACTTCGGAGAGAATTGGATTTCTAAACATAAAATAAATACAACATTAACTGCACATATTAAATAATTCATATCAGTAATAAAACCATTACTAAACGTTGCAGAAATAGAAGTTACTTTTAACAGCATCGCTTCTCACATTATTTTTTCTTAATAAATTACAGATTGAGTTCACGAATTTTGAGCACTTAAATTAGTATAACATATAAAACCACAAATAGACCTGAGTATTGATTATCATTTGTTCAGAAAATTAATCGTTTTTCCCTTTGTTTTATCTAGAATAACCGGATAAGATGTTGCGTCATATGATAATCTTAATAAACTTTGATTAATTAGTTTACATTTTACTTTTCCCACAGATAAGATATTTCCTTTAAATTCATATTAAACTAAAAGACGTTTTTGGTTTTATATTGGTTTCAAGACTGATCCTTAGGCGGCAAAGACAATATGCTCGTCAGCAGTCAGCGGACATTATGAAATTTTACAATGAAAAGTAAACAAAGTCCGATCTCTATTTATTTGCCAATGTTAATTTTGTTTGCTATTTGTTATTTAATAAACTTAAGTTTTAATCGACACAGTATAATTTTTCACGTATTTACAATTGTTGTTTTGTATTATGGAACAGACCTTGAATTTTATTTATGTCAATTGTGATTAGGGTGAAAACACATTTAAAATTGACATTATCTACTGTTTATTATTTTACGTAACACTTCAATGTGTGGCTTTGTTTACAGCAGTGTTATGTAAGGTACTACCCAAACATCCACGTGAACCTGAGTTCACCTGAAGGACCATACACAACAGTAGATTCGGGCAAATTGGTTGTGTTTCGGGCATATTCTGATATTGAAATATCAAGGTGTGCCTTCATCAGTGATCCCACCTAGTATTTTATATTGTTTCAATATGTTTAGTATTGTTGTTTGCCTTTGTGTAGCTACTGTGACCGGTTTCCGCGGACCAGTAGTGTACTGTAGACTATAAATCATGCAACACGATCTCATAGTTTATATACCAAGACCGATGTCCCCTCAGTATTATGTTGATCGTGTGCGCGCGAATCAATCGCAAAATGTGTTTTTAGTTCAAGCATTTCGCTCGTATGTTGTGCGAACGTGATGGTTCGTCTTATTATACATGTATAGTTGCATTATGCATGTATATTGTAGCATGCAGTGCATTTCAACTTATTAGCTAGTCTGAAATGCGATCATGAGAAACAGTTCATGAGTAATTGGAAGGACATTAATAGGTATGTGCCTGGTGTTTAGGCTCCTCCTACAAGTCATTATCGACCAATGGGATGAGTGGATAACTATGGTCGCACGTGTTGCTGTTTAGGATTGCGCTTACATCATAGTTGGTTTGCATTATCATAGATTTAATAATTCAATGCAACAATCAAAACTAATGCATTCATTAATTAATGAGTTGCAATATTATATGGATCGCTCTGTGTATTTCGTCAAGTTCCAGTTTACGTGCTGGCTTGACTGTGACAAGTCCATAATTTATTGGGGAGTAGGTGTCAGGGCTAGTCCCCCTGCATGAGTTTCAACCACCGTATCTAATTTTAAGGCCATTAGACGAGAATATTCAACGACTGTGTTTCTAAGCTAAAGAAACAAGGACTGCAGTCTGTTACCAGCAGCCTTATAAACACATGCAAAACATGTATCCAAACAAAAAACACTGAAATAAGAAAATTAGTGGAGGAGGTGAAGCAATCACTCACTTCCACACATGACCACGAAGGAACGCAGAAAATAAGGGCTGAATTTTTTCGCCAGCTTGAAGAAAAAAAGCAGCACTGGCAACACGAATTTGAACGATTCAAATTCAAGCCCAGGTCGGAAAAAAGAAGACCACAAGGGGATAAGAGGACACCCTACAAAAAACCATGGAGCTATCGCCCAAAACAACAGGATTTAAAAACAACATCACCCCAATCTTCAGTGGTTGAGGAGCTGAAAGCTTTAGCCGAAAAACTGTCCCGCCATTAAAGGGAAAATGTGAATTATAAAGACATGGCTAATCAGTGTTTATTCAAAAGGATGTTTCTAATCTATGTTGAAACCACATTGGTGAAATTTTTGTCAACTAATGTTTATAATACATCAATTTTCCATACATCATTTCTGTGTTATAGTGTTCGTTGAAATCAGGTATGTTTTAATTAATAAGACGAGCTCTGACTCGCACCGCAAGGCATCATAGATAAGACGAGACTACTCGCACATGCCATAAAATACAAGACCTATTTATAAGACTCCTACATTGGAGCAAGTCACTGAGAACGAATAGCTACGTTCTCTATGTCCATATTCATATGAAATATAAGATATAACCAGACCATGTTATACTCCGTTTGGAGTAATCATCTAAATTATAACCACAACAAAAGGTTAAATTATTGATGTATCTGTATATATATATACAACCAATAAATAAGTTGTAAACAAAAATAGAAAGTATCAAAATGTTACTTGCATACTAAGAAGAGAAAACAAGTCTGAAGGGCCAAATTTGAACTACACCTTCTCTGATTGGTCAAATCCAAAACCATGAAATAGTAATAATAGCGACAAGCCAGCACACTACTGTACTCCGCCCAGTCATAATGGCTAACCGGCGACTAGATAAGACGCGAAAGCGCAGAAAGTCCAAACAAAGAAGGTCTAAATCTAGAAAATCCCGTAGGGAGAGAGCTTCTCAATTCAAATATACAGAAGCCAGAAAATACATAAAAAACTTCTCTGACCATAAGTTATCTGACAATGAAGTCATATTATTAGGCCGCGGGCTTAAATTCAGCCCCTTGCCAAAAAGTGTAAAATCAACAAACGCACTTCTAATTGACTTCAAAGAACTTGCGCGCAAAATGCGGTGCCGATACCTGTTCGGCAATTTTAGTTCTGATAAACAAATTCATCCATTCTACCAAAATACGAACTTTGATCCAAAGTACTGTGGGAACAATGCAATTGAAAACTACATATTTGCCACACAAATGGAGATAAGCAAACTTACAAAAGGCAAACAATGTCACAATATGTCAAAAACAGACAGGATGGCCTTAATTAGCCTATCAATGAATAAAAACATTGTCATTAAAAAGGCAGATAAATCAAATATGATTGTCATAATGAACAAAGAAAATTACATGGAGGAAGGACTCAGACAATTACAAGATGATAAACACTATGTTCCGATTGAGAATCACTCTACAGAACATATTATAGAAAAAATCATTGAGAAAATTAACACAATGTACAATGACGGGTCCATAGATAGTACCACATACAAATATTTGGTAGACATGAAACGAACTGGACCCGGAAAGTTGTACCTTTTACCGAAAATACATAAACTCCAACAGGATGATTTTGATAAATATGTAGGCCGTAAAGCCCTACTGAATCATCATTTGATACCGAGTCGCCCAATCATATCACAATGCAACTCGCCAACTATGAAAATCGGTAGATTTATCGACAACTTTCTTGTTCCACTAGTACAGAAACAAGAAACATACTTGAAAGACACTAAAGACTTTATCAATAAAATTGAAGGAATAACACTTCCACCAAAGACAATGTTAGTCTCATATGACGTAACAAGTATGTACACGAATATGACTTTCGGAGAACTCCTCGAAGCAGTAGAGAGAGCTATCCCAAGTGAACACAAAACCGATACTCTACCAATGCCGCCAAGGGAAGACATTACTTATCTTCTCAAAATATTATTGGAAAACAATGAGTTCCAATTCGGCAAACAATACTACAAACAGGTCATAGGCGCTGCAATGGGGGCTGTACCAAGTCCCGAAATATGCGACCTCCGAATGTATGAAATCTTGAAATGCATTATAGAAAGATATCCATATCGGAATAGCATACTCCTACATTACCGATACAGAGACGATGGATTCATGGTATTCGCTTGCTCTCATGAACAAATTAAGCTATTTTTCGAAATCGCTAATGCCGAGCATGAATACCTCAAATTCACGTATAATACTTCAGAAACAGAGATGATATTCCTAGACACCAAAGTCTACAAAGGAAATAGATTCAGGGCTTCCAATATCCTTGATATCCAAATGCACATTAAACCTACTGAGACTTTTCAATACCTTCACCGGTCAAGCGCTCATCCAGGTTTTGTATTTAAAGGACTTATAAAGGGCGAATGTATACGCCATATGAGAAACACATCTGATCCAAAAGTTTTGGAGACCAACCTCAATAAATTTAAACAAAGACTGCGTAAAAGAGGCTACTCAATCAAAGAGATAGAAACCTCTATCAATACCAGTTTATCTACCTGTCGGCAAAAACTTCTCGACAGCAACCATACAGATAGACATATGAATGTGCCTCTGGTGATGATAACGAAATATAATCCAGATAGTCGAAAAATCAGACGTATCATTACGAAACACTGGCATTTGATTACTCAAAGCACTGAATGCTCAGAAATATTTCCAAAGCCGCCTATGGTATCATACAGAAAGAACAAAAATCTTTCAGAATATCTGACATCATCAACGATCTCGTGATAATTAAACAAATATGAACAAAAAGAAAATGACGAAAACACGAACCGGTATAAGACTCTTGACAGAGAGCCATCATTAAAATTGACAACCCATGATTTGATCATACAAAATAATATTTAAAAACAAACAAATAAATGAATATAAAACCAGTTACGGAAAGAAAGCAAAATAAACGTAATGATAGAAGACTCAAAACAACGAGCATTAATTAATACATTAACCCGCGACTGACCACAGTCTCGAGTTTATTATGTCGGCTAATCGGCTGCTATTGAATCTTTAACAACCGAGATAAGATAACGGTAGCTCATAATAGCCATCGGGTTTACCCCCACCACACCAAACGTGCAGTCTAATGGCCTTAAAATTAGATACGGTGGTTGAAACTCATGCAGGGGGACTAGCCCTGACACCTACTCCCCAATAAATTATGGACTTGTCACAGTCAAGCCAGCACGTAAACTGGAACTTGACGAAATACACAAAGCGATCCATATAATATTGCAACTCATTAATTAATGAATGCATTAGTTTTGATTGTTGCATTGAATTATTAAATCTATGATAATGCAAACCAACTATGATGTAAGCGCAATCCTAAACAGCAACACGTGCGACCATAGTTATCCACTCATCCCATTGGTCGATAATGACTTGTAGGAGGAGCCTAAACACCAGGCACATACCTATTAATGTCCTTCCAATTACTCATGAACTGTTTCTCATGATCGCATTTCAGACTAGCTAATAAGTTGAAATGCACTGCATGCTACAATATACATGCATAATGCAACTATACATGTATAATAAGACGAACCATCACGTTCGCACAACATACGAGCGAAATGCTTGAACTAAAAACACATTTTGCGATTGATTCGCGCGCACACGATCAACATAATACTGAGGGGACATCGGTCTTGGTATATAAACTATGAGATCGTGTTGCATGATTTATAGTCTACAGTACACTACTGGTCCGCGGAAACCGGTCACAGTAGCTACACAAAGGCAAACAACAATACTAAACATATTGAAACAATATAAAATACTAGGTGGGATCACTGATGAAGGCACACCTTGATATTTCAATATCAGAATATGCCCGAAACACAACCAATTTGCCCGAATCTACTGTTGTGTATGGTCCTTCAGGTGAACTCAGGTTCACGTGGATGTTTGGGTAGTACCTTACATAACACTGATGATAGGTACCTTAATTTTGTTTGCTATTTGTTATTTAATAAACTTAAGTTTTAATCGACACAGTATAATTTTTCACGTATTTACAATTGTTGTTTTGTATTATGGAACAGACCTTGAATTTTATTTATGTCAATTGTGATTAGGGTGAAAACACATTTAAAATTGACATTATCTACTGTTTATTATTTTACGTAACACTTCAATGTGTGGCTTTGTTTACAGCATTCTCTATACTCCAGGGGTTCCGATCACTTACGATCTCTACATCCCTTGACTATCTCTTAGTGAAATGGCAGTTCAGGGGAAAACATTTGACCAGTCACAGGCTAGCAAAGATTTCCTTTGAAGACTACAGAGAGAGCGACGCCTAACATCAAAGCCACACAGTCAACCACAGTGTACCCGTATACGGCTCTTTTGATATACATCAAAGGACTGAATTACCTGTACTGTTCTGTTGCCTCCAGTTTTACTATGAGATAGCCCAAGGATGTAGAGATTGTAAGTGATCGGAACCCCTACAATATCGAAGATGTGTTTGCAGAGACCATGGACAATTCCCCTGACTTGTTTATACTCCTATTTTGACTATTGAGACTTTTGTTGATCGTTATGTGGTGAGGATCAAGTTATTTAATACTCCGATTTCTGGTCTTATTATTCTGTCTTTCTATCGTAGTTTTATATTAACATTGTTCTTGAGGCGATGAGTCTATACAAATTGAAAGTAGACCTGCAGAATAGTTCATGCTATCTAGATCTGATATCCGGCTACAGATAGCTCTCGACTACAGTGGTTTATTTGTGCTATTTCAATATATTCTTTCATGAACCCAAAAGAAGTTGTTCTGTATGCTTAGATAAGATTTTTAGATGTTTATTGTAGATTTTCTTACAGTGATTGGTTATCTAAAACTCAAGGAAGACGTAGGGAATACCAACCCAAAACATGCTAAAAATAGACCGTCATATAAACTGTACTACTAAACGAAAGCTGGGCGAAAGCGAGGCTATATTGAACAACAAAGTTGCTGAGACGGCAAGGAACATCGTTTACTATATTCTTATATAATAATAAGCTTTTCTAATATACGACCTTGATTTATAATGTATATGTCATATTTGTTAGTATTCGTTATAAAACAAGTTGTGTTTAGCGTAAGAATGATATGATTCGAAAGTCAAACGAGAGTTTTCATTGGACAGAGCATCACTAACGGAGGTTCTGGACTTAATTGCACATGAACATCACGCAAGTGTAAAGTGGTAAATTGCTCCCGTCTCTTGCATTGCAGCGAACCATTTAAATTTACATTGTAATTCCTTTCCCAATTGCGCGCGTTGCTGGCGCTTGTCGTACTCCGTTTTCTATCGGAATTGGTTTGTGTTCGCTTCACCCACGTTTTCGATCTACCAAGTGTTTACATTCACTTAATAAATTTGAGCAGTGCATTGTGGGAGGTAACTTAAGTTCAATGCGACTATTGCAGTTTAATGTCCTAATATATAACAATAGGACAATATTTTTGGAGTGTAAGTTTTTGGAGGCTGCGGTATATACATGTGTTCTCTCCTTCAGCATTTGAATTGATAAATTCTAGTTAATATAGCACTAAAGATGTCAAAATGACGTCTCTTTTCATTGTTCTTGCCCTTTTCGATATAATATATAGAATGTTTTCCTAACACGATTTCTGAGGTCTTTATTGATTTTTTGTTCTGTCCAACCTATTATTTCATAATTACCATTGTAAACAATATCATTTTAACATTGATGGCTTGTAGGTCGAACTGAAGTCAAAGCCTTGTGTGGTAATGCGGTTATCATTCCCGTCCATTACATCGATACATCGTACTAAATACAGTATAAGCGGCGGGTTTGTAGCCAATTGACAATATTATCACTACATGGATCTGTTGACATGTTTAATAACAAAACTGAAGAATCGCCATTGTCCAAAGTTTACTATTACTCTCTCACTTAGTAAAATCAATATAGTGATATTTTGTATGCAGAAATTACGATATTAGTAGGACCAATTGGTCCAGTATATATAGATGGTAATGTAGGAAAGTGGTATGATGTGTCCCGCCTTGTTGGAATAACGTCAGTTATCCCAGAAACTGTCGAAGAGAAGAAATAATAGATATATCAGTAAAGGTAAGTGGCAAGCGTCACGCTTGCCAACTATGAACTTTTTAAAAAGTGGTATGTGCCGTATTTATTCATACTCACGAATCAGGAAGAGCTTTTAATACGTTTATTCACCGCCAAAATTACCAGCATTTTGAAAGTTACACTTCTTACAATGCATAGGTTTTAAGTTTACAAAGTGAGTTGAAGTTATATGCATCGTTCTTTTTCCATACTCACGAATCAAAGCGAGCTTTCAATATGCTAATTCATCGCTAAAACAATTTGAAACATTTTTGAAAACTACAATACTTTTAATTTAACGAAGTCCATGTCACATTCTTATATCGATATCACTAATTTCAAAGTGACTTCTTCAGATATATTTTCCACTAAACGTACAAAAAGATAAAAATAAGAATATTAGAATGCATAAACTCTGTTTTGTGTGTCTATAACGAATCTTACAAACTTGTCCGTGCATTTAAATGATCTGTACAGCTTCATTCATGCAACATATGGTGTTCAATATATTACTGAATAAAAATAGCATGTCAAAATTTTCTCACAGTTATGGCACATAAAAATATACGGAGTGATTGGATCCAGATTGTTCTTTAAACCTTCTACAAATAGCTAGTATATGTCCTTGGTTTTTATTTCGTGCTTTGCTAACATGTTATCCTTGATACTTCATGGGTTCCGATCACTTACGATCTCTACACCCCTAGACAATCTCATTGTAAAATTTGAGGCAGCTCAACGTAAAACAGCTTAACCAATCACAGGCCTGCAAAGATTTCCTTTGAAGACTACAGAGAAAGCGACGCCCAATTTCATAGCAACACAGCCAATATGTTCTGTTCTGTTGTCCCAATTTTACTATGAGATAATCCAGGGGTATAGAGATCGTATGTGATCGTAATCCCTGGAGTATCGAGGATTAGAGTATATAGAGTCAGTAGAGAGTATATAACAACGACTGATTGTTTGATATCGGATTTATTTCATGTATTTGTAAGTTTATAAAATAACTAACGAGTGTGAAATAAATTCCATATCCAATAATCCCCGAGTTATGTTATCCGTTTCTACCACAATGAAATAATCTACAATAAGGTCAAGATACCGACAGAAGCAATAAGTTGTAGTAACATCATCAGAAGTAAATATTTAAAAAAAAATAATTGGTTAAAGATGCTCCACCGCCAACAGATCATAAACGATACTCTAAATTTAAACAATAATTGGAGATTAATCGTGTATATAAATGTCTAATTAACAAAAAAGTTATATGAAATAATTCAGTTTGCTTTTGGTGCATGCGCAGTTAGTACTTCATTCCACCATTTTTTTTCGGGTGCAATTTATCATTTTTTTATATTTTGATCTTGAAGTAAAATGAAAAGCTCAAATTTTTCGATGGCGGTAATGGTGCAAAGTAAGTAACTTTTGTAACTGAAGAAAAATACTTCTTCGTCTGTTCCTGTTTTCGATTAGAGAAAAATATTGTTTGTCAGCGGTAGCGCATCTTTAAATTATAAACAATTGTTCTGTGTATTCATACTGATCTAATGTTATTGTTTTTTGTTATTTCAAAATTATATGTGCCATTACTAGACTAACATATTATGTTTTCACTTAGCGACTTAGGAAGTGGAAATAACGACATAATATCCTATTATAACGACTGAGTTTTGTCGTAATAATGACTTAGTATCTCGTAATAACGACTTAATCTATGTCGTAATAACGATTAAGTATCTCGTAATAACGACATAGCTTAGTCGTTATTACGACATATTAAGCCGTTATAACGACATAGGTAAGTCGTTATTACGAGATACTAAGTCGTTATTACGACATAGATAAGTCGTTATTACGAATAACTAAGTCATTATTACGACAAAACTTAGTCGTTATAATGAGATATTTTGTCATTTTACGACATCCTAAGTCGTTATTACGACATAATATTTTTTCAATGTGACACTAAAGGCTTCTGTAGTTTTGTGGTCGATTGACGATGTATTTATATCATTATTTATTTATTTTTGATATTCCTGCTTTGCTCTAAAAAGTTAATTTGAGAACCTGATGAAAATACTTCGAACTGTCTACGAAGTTAAACTTCAATAAATTTATGACATCTCACCTTATCATTTTCAGGTATATTTCCCATACACCATTGATAACGATGAATCGCTTACGCACGCTGTCAATCTTCTTCCTGTTAAACACTGCTGGCCAATTCGTCATGGGAAGTGGTAACGGAACAATAGACGACTGGCTAAGACTGCGAGACACACTGTTTTCAAACTACAGCAAAGACATCTACCCCGTCTACAATTTCAGTGACGTACTTCACATCGACACCACGATGCTATTACTTTCTGTTCTTGATGTCGATGAGGTATCCGGAGTTATCACCCTTAGTGCCATTTTGAACATGATATGGAATGATTACCGTTTACGCTGGGATCCCGATAATTACGGGGGCATAAAACAAATACAAGTGAACGCATCTAACGTCTGGAAACCGAAAGTTTACGTGATCTCAGCGGCTGATGACTTACGCCAGTTCGGCGACGATGAGTTTGACGTGAAAATTAGAAATTCTGGATACATAGATTTCAGCCCAGGAAAGTTGATGAAGTCCACATGTTCTGTAGACATGAAGAGGTTTCCCGTTGATACGCAAGTTTGCCATATCTTAGTTACGCTTTGGGGAAGTATGTCAAACCTGAAGCTTACCTTCACTCAGACGAATATGTATCTGTCCTACTATACACCCAACGGTGAATGGGACATTGATAAAACCTCGGTATCCGACTACATGGGCTATGGTTCACCTTCAAGAACTCTGGATTTCACATTACAGATCACCAGAAGGCATCTCTACTTCATTGTATCGCTTACAATACCGATCTTGTTGTTATGTTTCCTGAACCCGTTCGTGTTCCTCCTGCCTGCCTCCTCGGGGGAGCGGATTACACCATCACCATGTTCCTGTCTCTGGCCGTCTACATGACGCTGATGGGAGATAATCTCCCAAAGGTGTCAGAAAACATGGCGGGCATGTCCTACTTCTTGTTGATATGTTTGATCTACAGCAGTGTGCTTATCGTACTGACGATATTCACACTTCGATGTGAAGCCACGAAAGACGTCAGTGAATTTCCAAAATGGCTGAGATTGCTTACGCGAAGTAGGGGAAGACTGTTATCAAATAACATTCGTTCTTACTCTAAGTCGCCAGATGTTGGTAGTGAGGCGAAAGAAAAAGAATCACCTGTCGATGGAGAAGAGAATGACCCGGATGTCCAATGTTTGAGCGTTATACATCAGGACATTATGCGATGCATAGATCACACCTTATTCTTGTTGTCTTTTGTGTTTATTTTCATAATTTCCGTTTGGTTTCTTGCTATTCACCATGGCTGAACTTTACGGTAAGTGTGTACAATGAACCCATGATAATCCGGACATTTGTGGCTGCCGTCCGGATTCGAGTTCCGATGATGACAGAATTTGTTTTACTCTAGTTAAATTGACAATTCAGTCTAAGAATGCACTTAAATTTGCACATATATCTGGAACAAACCAGCTCTAACAGAAATTCGATTAGTTGCTTTTTTGTGATGTAATAGAAAAGCCAACTGTAGTGAAATGTTCAAACTCGCTTACTGCCCACCATTACACACAGTGGTCGGATGTCTTTTATGCCGAACCCTGGCCCTAGTGCAGTAAAGAAATTTGTGTCTAGGACTACTCAAATCATTCTTACAGTAGTGTGTTTACCTTATTAGACCAATGTTCTTGTCTAAAAATAATTTCATAATTTCCTCAGTGGTTATATATTGCATTTCTGTAACGTGCGTTGCTTTGGCTCGGGTATGGGTACAGCGTACATGTAACCGTTTGAATGTATTGATCTTCAAAGGTATCAATCAAAATACTTCACAATGTCGTGAAATTTGTCAATATTTCTTGTCAGATGTTTCATAATGTAGAACAATACATTTATGTCATTTTAGGCCTCGTTGTTCTGTAACAGAATAATCAAATCTGTTCCCTGCCATTTCCGTCTGGATTGTGAGGATTCCATAATATCGCTGTCCGGATTATCGAGTATCAGCTGTATATCATGCAAATATCAATCAAATGTTAGAAAGAAATTGTGATGATGTAAAATATCCCTTTTACATATTAAAGTTTTCTTTTATGTAAAATTACAATTCGTTACGTTTTTAATTGGATGCATATCAGAGTCACCATGGCTGGATACCGTCAAGAAGAGAATACAAATATGTATATTTAGATGTACTTGTCACCTTAGTGTTTTTATGTTCCCACGATTCATATACTGTAAAGCAACTTTCATTCGGGTGTGATTCACTTTAGCAAATTTCGAGATCCAAGTAAATTCGCGAAAGTTGATCTCCGCGAATTAACATCTACACCATTAATATTGATAGGAATTATCTTCGCGAACTTTTGAAATAGAAATCGCGAAATGTAATTACCGCGACATAACGTTGGTTTACAGTAGACTTACATATTTGCCATCATCATTTAACTTTATACAGATTATGTAAGCGCTAAGCAAAAATTACAGTGTTTATCATAATAATTGGATCACGAATCATAACCGTTAGACACAAATATATAATATTATGATGTTGTTTTTATTATCTAAATTTTAAAAATATTTATATAAATATTTAAAATTTTGAAATAGTCTGTTGGATCTAATTGAATGTAAATAGGTTGTTTTATTTTTGTACAACAGTCCAATAACTTCATTATTCATACATGTATTTGTAATTTCATTATTTCGACAGGAGAAATAAACTTTGGACTTGATCAGGTACACTGCGTGCGAATCCATAACGCTCGGTTAATCCCCCAATCGTTTCATAGAAACACTGGTAATACTGTATGTCATTTAGTGTACATCAAAGGAATTGTATAACAACACCCTGTACAATTGTAAGTGACTGTGTGACTTTAAAATTGGGCATCGATGTCTCTGCAAGCCAGAGATTTGTCAGGTTTTTTTCCATCTGAACTGCCTCCAGTTTTACTAGGAGATAGTCCAGGGTGGAAGTTGGTACTTTCAAGCAGAGGAAAGGGCATAACTGTTGTGAATTTGTCAGTTCAGATTCAAGCTACAATTGATACAATTCATTTGGGGGTAGGTGTCACTATCTTGTTTTTCCATCAGGTCGTGAAAAATAAAAATTAAATCTATCTAAAATTCGTATATTCAAAACTTCTAGACTAACACCTCCTGACGGTATAATTATCCCTGGACTTTATCATAGTAAAACTGAATGCAGTTCAGGAGGAAAAAAATCCTGACCTATGACAGGCTTACAGAGATTTCATTTGAAGATTACAGTGAGAGCGATGCGGAATTCAAAGCAACTACAGTGTACTGTTAGAAAATTCCTTTGATGTACATCAAAGGACTAACATGTGTTTTCTCTTGTCTTAAGTTTTACGATGTGATAATTCAGGGGTGGATATAACATCAGTGAAAGTAACCCCTGGAGTGTCGAGGATGGAATAACTTTTTCTTTATTTGTTAATTAAAGTTAAGTTCATTAAGTTTCGTTCACAAATATTACATAAAATCCCCTTACTATATGTAAATCAAATAAAGTTCCTTAATAAAATATGTTAATACATGCCCCTAAATAATACATCGGAGGGGAGTTGCGATCAGATAAATCAGCGTAATCGCAATAACGTATGAATACAAACAGTGCAGGATCGGACTTCTTCCCGTCCACGCTTGGATAAGATGTTGCGTCATATGATAATCTAAATAAACTTTAATTAATTAGTTTATATTTTAATTTTTCCACATATAACATATTTCCTTTAAATTCAAATTAAGCTAAAAGACGCATTTGGTCTTATATTGGTTTCAAGACTGATCCTTAGGCGGCACAGAAAATATTATGCTCGTCAACACTCAGCTGAAAGTATGAAATTTTACAATAAAAATGTTCAATCTGTATTTATTCGCCAATATTAAGTTTGTTTTATATTTCTTACTTAATTAACTTTCCACAATAAGTTTTTTTTTACAATCAATGTTTTGGAACAGACCTTTCATTTTATTTATGTCAATTATGTTTAGGGTGAAAATACATTTAGAATTGACATTTCATACGACTTATTATTTTACATAACACGTCAATGTATTGCTTTGTTTACAGAGACCATGTACAAGAGCCTTGGCTTGTTAATACCCCTATTATGACAATTGAGACTGTTTTGTTGATGGTGAAGACGTAAGGATCGAGTTGTTTGATACCCCGATTTATAGTCTAATTATTCTGTCTTTCTATCGTATTTGTATACTGACATTGAGCTTGAGGCGATGAACCTATATAAATTGAAAATAGACCTCCAGAATAATTCGTGCTATCTAGATCTGATATCCTGCTACAAATAGCTCTCGACTTCGGTGGCTCATTTGTGCTATTTCAATATTTTCTTCCATGAACCTAAAATAAGTTGTTGTGTGTGCTTAGATATGATTTTCAGAAATGTGTTCTAGATTTTATTACAATGATTGGTTATCTAAACATCAAGAAGGACGTAGGAAATACCAACCCAAAACATGCTAAAAATAGACAGTCATATAAACTGTACTACTAAACGAAAGCTGGGCGAAAGCGAGGCTATATTGAACAACAAAGTTGCTGAGACGGAAAGGCACATCGTTTACTATATTCTTACATAATTAGAAGCTTTTCTAATTTACGATCGTTGACATATAATGTATAAGTCATATTTGTTAGTATTCGTTATAAAACAAGTTGTGTTTAGAGTAAGAATGATATGATTCGAAAGTCAAACGAGAGTTTTCATTGGACAGAGCACCACGAACGGAGGTTCTGGACATAACTGCACATGAACATCACGCAAGTGTAATGTTGTAAATTGCTCCCGCCTCTTGCATTGCAGCGAACCATTTACATTTACTTCCTTTCCCAATCGCGCGCGTTGCTGATGCATGCCGTATTCTGTTTTCTATCGGAATTGGTTTGTGTTCGCTTCACCCACGTTTCCAAGTTGACATTCACTTAATAAATTTGAGCAGTGCATTTTGGGAGGTAACTTAAGTTCAATGCGACTATTGCAGTTTAATGTCCTAATATATAACAATAGGACAATATTTGAGGTGTGTGAATGTGTGTAAGTTTTTGGAGGCTATGGTATATACATGTGTTCTCTCCTTCAACATTTGAATTGATCAATTCTAGTTAATATAGCACTAAAGATGTCAAAATGACGGCTCTTTTTATTGGTCTTGCCCTTTTAGGGGCATCGATATAATCTATCGGATGTTTTCCTAACACGATTTCTGCGGTCTCTATTGATGTTTTTGTTCTGTCCAACCTATTATTTCATAATTACCATTGTAAACAATAACATTTTAACATTGATTACTTGTAGGTCGAACTGACATCAGAGCCTTCCGTGGTAATGTGGTCTTCATTCCCGTCCATTACATACTAAATACAGTATAAGCGGCGGGGTTGGAGCCAATTGACAATATTATCATTAAATGGATCTGTTGACATGTTTAATAACAAAACTGAAGAATCACCATTGTCTAAAGTTTACTATTACTCTATCACTTAGTGAAACCACTACAATGATAGTTTGTTTGCAGATATTACAATATTAGTAGGACCAGTTGGTCAAGTTTATATAGATGGTAATGTAGGAAAGTGGTATGATGTGTCCCGCCTTGTTGGAATAACGTCAGTTATCCCAGAAACTGTCGAAGAGAAGAAATCATAGATATATCAGTAAAGGTAAGTTCATACCATTACGCTTGCCAAATTTGAACTTATAAAAAAAAGTTATATGTACCGGGGTTTTCCATATTCATGAATCAGGACGAGCCTATAATATGTCATTCACTGTAAAACATTACGAATATTTTGAAAATTATCATTCTTACAATTCATAGGTTTTAAGTTTACAAAGTGAGTTAAAGTTATATGCATTTTTTATACTCACGAATCAAGACGAGCTTTTAATATGTTAATTCACTGCCCAAAAAATTAAACATTTTTGTAAACTACAATACTTTTTAATTTAACAAAGTCAGTTAGAATTTCAATATGAATTTTGGCAGTACTGCCAAAGAACGTGATATTTACGTCTACAATGCAGTGTAAAGACTACACACGGCCAGCCAAGAAACCAGGTTTTGGATTCACTATTCCTAAAGTGACCTCTTCAGATATGTTTACAGCTTAACATACAAAAAGCAGAAAAACGTGAACTATAACTATGCATCAATTCTGTTTTTTAACAATATTTTTAAAAAAAGTCCTACATGTTTGACCGTGCATTTGAATGATTTTTACAGCTCATCAAAACATATGGTTTTAAATAGATTACTGAAGAAAAATAGCATATCAAAACTTTTCGAAAAGTTGTAATTATGGCACATGGTTGTAAAAATAAATGATACTGAGTACTTGAAAACTGTTCTCTAAACTTTCTACAAATAGCTAATAGATATCCTTGGTTTTTATTTCGTGATTTGCTTACATGTCATCCTCGATACTTCAGGGGTTCCGATCACTTACGTTCTGTTTTCCCAGTTTTACTATGAGATAGTCCAGGGGTGTAGAGATCGTATGTGATCGGAACCCCTGGAGTATCGAGGATTAGAGTATATAGAGTCAGTAGAGAGTATATAAAAACGAGTGGTTGTTGGATATGGAATTTATTTAAGTCTTTTGTAAGTTTTAAAAAATAACTTACGAGTGTGAAATAAATTCCATATCCAATAATCCCGAGTTGTGTTATCCGTTTATACCACAACAATAAACAATAAGGTCAAGCAAGATAACGTTATTTACCGACAGATGCAATAAGGTGTAGTTATATCATCAGAGGAAAATATTTTTAAAAATTAATTAGTTAATGAATGTATCCAAAACAAATCATTTTAATTATGAACGATTGTTCTGTGTATTCCTACTCACCTAATGTTTTTTTATGATTTTCAGATTACATGTGCCATTACTGAACAAATATGTTATTTTTTCATATGCAATCTGATTAATGCAAACCAATAGGTGGTATAATTTTATCTGTGAAAACCACTCAAATGGACAAATGGACAGACAAACATGCATGATGCCTTATAACCATTAGTTACAACACAACATCTATACACTGTAAACATTTCAAGTATGTATGCTTTACGTATGTTTGGTTAAAAAATATATCTGCAGAAGCCGCTTTAGAATTACTAATTATTCGCATTCGAAAATGAATCATTAACCGTTAAAATATACAAAAATAACAATTATTTTAGAAAATCCACAGCAGAGAACCAGAGGGTTTAGTATAGTTACATTTTACGTTGTATTTCTGTAAAATGTCAAATAACATCAAACTTGTATATATATTAGGTACATTTTATGTATTTTAGAAGTTTTTCGAACTAGCTTTTATTGGTTTTGTGGTCGATTGACGATGTTTTTATGTTATTATCTTTTTATTTTTGATATTCCTGCTTTGCTCTAAAAAAAGTTAATTCGAGAACCTAATAAAAATACTTCCAACTGTCTATTTATGACATCTCACATCATTATTTACAGGTATATCTCCCATACACCATTGATAACGATGAATCGCTTCAGAGTAATGTTAATCTTCTTCCTGTTAAACACTGCTGGTCAGTTCGTCGTGGGAAGTGGTAACGGAACAATGGACGACTGGCTAAGACTGAGAGACACGCTGTTTTCAAACTACAGCAAAGACATCTACCCCGTCCACAATTTCAGTGACGTACTTCACATCGACACTTCGATGTTCTTACTATCTTTCATTGATTTTGATGAGGTATCCGGAGTTATCACCCTTAGTGCCGGTTTGACCTTGATATGGAAGGATTACCGGTTACGTTGGAATCCCGATAATTACGGAGGGATAAAGCAAATACAACTGAACGCATCTAAAATCTGGAAACCGAAAGTTTACGTGATCTCGGCGGCTGATGACTTACGCCAGTTCGGCGATGATGAGTTTGACGTGATAATTAGAAATTCTGGATACGTAGATTTCAGCCCAGGAAAGTTGATGAAGTCTACATGTTCTGTAGACATGAAGAGGTTTCCCGTTGATACGCAAGTTTGCCATATCTTAGTTATGCTTTGGGGAAGTTTGTCAAACCTGAAGCTTACCTTCACTCAGACGAATATGTATCTGTCCTACTATACACCCAACGGTGAATGGGACATTGATAAAACCTCGGTATCCGACTACATGGGCTATGGTTCACCTTCAAGAACTCTGGATTTCACATTACAGATCACTAGAAGACATCTCTACTTCATCGTATCTCTTACAATACCGATCTTGTTGTTATGTTTCCTGAACCCGTTCGTGTTCCTCCTGCCTGCCTCCTCGGGGGAGCGGATATCCTACACCATCACCATGTTCCTGTCTCTGGCCGTCTACATGACGCTGATGGGAGATAATCTCCCCAAGGTATCAGAAAACATGGCGGGAATGTCCTTCTTCTTGTTGATATGTTTGATCTACAGCAGTGTGCTCATTGTATTGACGATATTCACACTTCGATGTGAAGCCACGAAAGACGTCAGTGAATTTCCAAGATGGCTGAGATTACTGACGCGATGTAGGGGAAGACTGTTATCAAATGACGTTCGTGCTTACTCCAAGTCGACAGATGTTGGTGGTGAGGCGAAAGAGAAAGAATCACCTGTCGATGGAGAAGAGAATGATCCGGATGTCCAATGTTTGAAAGTTTCACATCAGGACATTATGCGATGCATAGATCACACCTTATTCTTGTTGTCCTTTGTGTTTGTTTTCATAATTTCCGTTTGGTTTCTTGCTATTCACCATGGCTGAACTTTACGGAAAGTGTTTACAATGAACTCTCGGTAATCCGGATATTTGTGCCTCCCGTCCGGATTCGAGGTCCGGTGATGACAGAATTTGTTTTACTATATTTAAAGGGACAATTCAGTCTTAGAGTACACTAAAATTTGCACATATATCTGGAACAAATCAGTTCTAACAGAAATGAGATTAGTTGCTTTTTGTGATGTGACAGAAAAGCCCACTATAGTGAAATGTTCAAACTCACTCCATTACACACAGTGGTCGGATGTCTTTTATGCCGAACCCTAGCCCTATTGCAAGTGCAGTAAAGAAGTTTGTGTCTAGAACTACTCAACCCAAATCGCTCTTACAGTAGTGTTTTTACCTTATTAGATCCATGTTCTTGTGTAAAGATAATTTCATAATTTCCTCAGTGGTTATGTATTGCATTTCTTTAACGTGCGTGACTTGGGTTCGGGTGTGAGTACAGCGTACATGTAACGTATTGATCTTCAACGGTATCAATCTTCTTCACAATGTCGTGAAATATGTCAATATTTCTTGTCAGATGTTTCATAATGTAGAACAATACATTTATGTCATAGTGTGCCTCGTGTAACAGAATAATCAAATCCGTTCCCTGCCATTTCCGTCCGGAGTGTGAGGATTCCGGAATATCACTGTCCGTATTATCGAGTATCAACAATATAACATGTAAATATCAATCAAATGTTAGAAAGCTATTGTGTTGAAGTAGAATATCCATTTTACATAATAAAGTTGTCTTTTATGAAAAATTACAATTCGTTACTTTTTAATTGGATGCATATCTGAGTTACCATGGCTGGATACCGTCAAGAAGAGAATACAAATATGTATATTTAGATTTACTTCTCACCTTAGTGTTTTTATGTTGCCACTATTCATATAGACTTATCTATTTGCTATTATCATTTGATTTTATAGGCATTATTTAGACTTGTAAGCGCTAACCAAAGTAACCGTGTTTATATATAATAAATTGATCACGAATCATAAGCGTTAGGCACTAATATTATAATGTTGTTTTTTATTATTTTATGTAAGATCATAATTTCGAAATATCTGTTTGATCTAATTGAATGTTAATATTAATTTTATTTGTGTACATCAATCCAATAACTTCATTATTCATATAGAATTCTACGTATTTGTATTTGAAATTTCACTCTACAGCAATTCAAAAAAAAATTGTCCCACTTTAATATAAAAACGATGAAAAAATGAAGTCGTTCAAAATAACAACGGTATAGATTTTTTTCTGAAAATTTCACACACACATCTCTATCAGAAGTTGAATAACGACATGTGAAACTTTGGTATCACCTATTTTCGTTACGGATGTTAGGAAATATTTTCACTAAGCATAAGAAAAATCCCTTTATATAAATTTCCATATAAGCTATATTTATACATGTTATGGAGGTCTAATCATCTGATGATGCATTGGGTTATTTGATAGCAACTGGAATTTTACTTTGGTATCAGCTACAAGTGTTATATATTATGTGATATTTCAAATTTGTCATACTTTATAAGTATCAAGCAAAACAAAGGCAACAAAACTCTATATATCCAGCATTTCAATTTGAATTGAAAATTAGCCTCGACTATATTTAGAAAGTATATTCAAACATTCAAACGATTTGATTTGATGCATCATTCAAACCATATTATGCATTGTTACGGAAGTCATATATTTTATTTATCAATCATTAATTCCACATTAAAAAGTTAGAGAAAAAACATCATCGTCACGGGATTTATTCATATTTTGCAATATGAATATTTGGACAAACGAAGAAATGGACTGGCATATTATTCTTTTTAGAAAGATCGATGGGAACAATGAATTGAACGACGTTTGATCCTATTTACAAAGAACAATAAACTTCTGTGTTTAAAACGTTGGAAATGTGAAATCAATGGCCAATAGACAAACATATACGCTCCAAACCCTTGCCAGAATATGTTCATAGAAAGAATTTCTGATGAAAACTCATTCAAGCTATTTTTCCCGCAATTTCAATGTTTCTAACATCCGTAACACTATTCATAAATAACCTACATAATGACTAAAATAATCAAACTACGTTATATTGTATAGATATTGATGGTGTAACTATAACATACCCGTCGTATTGTTCAATAAAAATACAATTTAGTGTGGCTTGTCTAAATTTTGATCGTTGTATAGTAATTTTCAAAATATTTACGCCAAATTATTTCTCTCTAACATCCGTAGCGCAAGCTGATAGTAAGAGGTAACATAAATCACAGTAAATTATTTCTATTATGGATGCTGTAATTACAGGTACTTTTTAATTTTTAAGAGACATTATGCGTACAAAAAGTGTTTGAGATCATATTGGGAGCACAAATAAGTCGTTATAGAATATACTAACATCCGTAACATTTGGTCCGACTATTTCTAACATGTATAATTCCTCTGAGCTCTGTAATTTTGTAGTTCAATTCGTTTTTATGGACTGGATACGTTTATTTGTTCACAAATATTGATATGCAACAAAGCATTTGTGTAAATTCACATAGTCAAATCTAGATATGTCAGTACCTATACACCTAGTTTTCCTTTCCATCCATCATATTTTACTAAATCGCTACTTCATTCTAACAAAAATCATCTACTAAATCTATTGGTGATGTTCAAAACAAATGATTGGACAGGTAAAACGATTCTTTAGGTTGTTCATCTTTGCCAATAATACTTCGTTACGGATATTGGACGTTATGGAGGTTAGAAAACACATGCTCCTTTGAGAATCATTCGAGATAATTCTGATCAAGAGTCATGTTTTTGTTATGATTTTGTTCCTTTACCATAGCATGATTCGAAAATGTGAGCAACTGATCCATACACGTTTTAATTTTATCAAAAAAACATGTTACGGATGTTAGCGTCTTAAATACGACACTCAACCTTGAAGAGGATTCGGACAAATATTTTTGAAATAGTCATTCCGACTCTAAATTTGGGATTGGGTCTTATTATTTAACTACTGTTTAATGAGAAAAGTACATATAACCATAGTATTTTTGCAGTTAAATTTTATAATTTATTATCCTTAATTTCAATTCGGATGTTATGTGGAGTTCGGTGACATTTTGAAATATGCTATACAAAAAAAATGTATCTGACGATCCATTTTAAAGTGAATAGTCGGGCAAAGAATACCAGTCTAAATGCGTTCATTGGCCTTCCAAAAATTCACATATATTAATTCGACGGTCAAGTTCTGCTTACGTTTCCCAGTTCTGACCATTAAAAGAAAGAAAAGTTGAAAGCATTGAAAGCGAGGCTGCGTGGAAATGTAACCACGGACATAGTCAGCCGGGAGGACGTTTTAGGATTCCAATACTTTTAATTAATTTCTTCGTACGCAGATAGATTCTGACAAGAGATTTTATTTTTCTATTTCATAAGAAATTATACTGGATACATTCACACCATTTTAACCGACTTTAGCCATCCTTGCCCGACTGTTCATTTTAAACAAAAAGTATCAGATTCTATACATATGTCAAAGTCTTGCCACCACCAAAAATCATTATTTTACCAAAGAGAATATTGAAATGTAGTAGATCTTAATTGTCCTATAAGCAAAGCGACATCGAAAAAGGCGATTTCCAAGCTTATTCTAAGCAACAGAGACCAGAGATGGTGGCGGAAATAACCCCATTCCTATTTTTTCATGTAGCCTAAGACCGTCGTCTTACATTTAGGACAACAAATTACATACAACTGACAACATCATTGTGAAATCTGCAAGCGGAAGCTGCTAAAAATTTTGAAAAAAAGTGGGACCATTTTTTTGGAATGGCTGTCTTTCGACAGCAGCAGTAAAATTTGGTCGTGGTCCAAGACTTCTGTTTTTATTTAAAAGGTAAACTGCGTAGTGCGTGTCATGGTGAACCATAAAGCTCGGTCAGTCACAGAAACACTGGTAATACTGTTCTTTGATGTACAATGTACATCAAAGCAATTGTACAACGGTACACTGTGGTTGACTGTGTTGCTTTAAAGTTGGGCGTCGTTCTTTCTTTAATCTTCAAAGGAAGTCATTAAGCTTGTGATGGGTCAGTTTTATTTCCTCTGAGCTGCCTCCAGTTTTACTAGGAGATAGTCCAGGTGCGGAAGTTGGTACTTTCAAGAGGAGGAAGGGGCATAACTGCTATAAAATGTTCATGTCAGATTTAAGCTACTATATAAATATTGGTACAGTTCCTTTGGACGTTGGTGTCACTATTTGTTTTTTCATCGGGGTGTGAAAAATAAAAATAAAACCTATATGATATTCGTATATTGAATATTCTAATTTACCTCTTCTTTATCAATCTCCTGGCTATACATTTACATTTTAGAAGTTAAAAGCCGTTTTGAACTGAACTTAGTTTATTCAATAAAGAAAAGAAGTCAACGTTTATTTTTCTTAAATAATCGCATAACCAGGAAACCATTTATCACGAATTGAAATCGTCTTTAAAAAGCAGTTAAGCGTCTCGGAGAAATTTCTGGAAATATATTTCCGAACATTGTCGAAAATTTCTGGGAAATGTTCGGGATTAATGTAATTAATGACTATATATATTGAGTCAATGCATACTAAGGGACACAACTCGTGATGGCCTGCGTCACATTCAGAGTCAATCGCAACATCTCGGAGTAATTTCCGGCAATCTTCGGAATTATCCGAAGTGTTGTGCAATATTTCCAATGATTGTCGAAATTTCTCAGAGGTGACCTGATTGATTAGGAGGTTCTGTGATAATTTCTCCAGTCATTCGAGGTAAAACCAAGAAAACAAGCAAATTCGTGGAATTTCCATTTCATGCTTTCAGTCAGACTTTTTTTGTATTAAATCAAAGGGCCATAACTCTGCTAATAAAGATCTGCCAAAAGTGGCGATCGAACTTGGCTAAGCCCTTAAGGCATTTAACTTTGTTACCAAGTTTTAACAATATTAGTTTAAAACATCTGTTAGTTTTCACACAGAAACTGCAGAAAAATGATATTTGTAGTAAATAAAAGGGCCATAACTCTGATAAATAGCATCCGCTCAACCTGATCAGGCACTTAAGGCATTCAACTTTGTTACCAAGTTTGAAGAAATCGGTTAATATTTATAACAGTTATTGTACGGAAGTGAAACTGACATATTTTTACTTAAGCAAAGGGCCATAACTCCGCTAAATCAGGTCCGTTGAAAGTCGCGATCGAACTTGACCGAGCCCTTAAAGGCCCACTACCTTTCCGGAGCAAAATATAATGATTTCTTAAAAACATTAATAACAATATAAAATATATACCGATGGCCTAAGAAGAGGTTGTAACACCAAAGATATGCAAGATTTACCGCGTAGTATATGAAAACAGCGGAGAGTCATTTCACTGTTTTGCCGTCTGGCGCAGAGATAGTCAACTACCGCGCGGTATTTAGGACGACGGCGGGAAACATAAGACGACCCGCGTTATAAAAAGTAACATTTTATTAATTTTGATTAAATTGTTCAAAAAGGCTCACTACCTTTCCGAAACGGCTTTTAGTTTCTAAAATGGGAAAGTAAAACGAGATCGATATTTTTGTATAGTCGCTAAAGTTATTAACTTACCGTTAATACTACACGTGTCATCACATTCTAAACAATTTGATTAAAATAAATAAAATGTTAATTTTCATAACGCGGTTCGTCTTATGTTTCCCGCCGCGTCGTCCTAAATACCGCGCGGTAGTTGACTATCACTGCGCCAGACGGCAAAACAGCGAAATAACTCTCCACTGTTATCAAACATTACGCAGGAAATCTTGCATATGTTTGGTGTTGTAACCTCATCTTAGGCCATTGGTATATATTTTCTGATGTTATTAATGTTTTTAAGAAACCTTTATGTTTTCCTCCGGAAAGGTAGTGGGCCTTTAAATGGGAATGTATAACGAAATTGATAATTTATACACTCAAAAAATTTATTAACTTACCGTTAATACTACACTCACTATAGCCTTCTTAACAAACTAATTTAAATAAATTTAATATTAATTTTCATAACGCGGGTCGTTTTATGTATCACGTCGTTGTCCTAATTACCGCGCGTCAGTTGATTATCACTGCGTCAGACAGCGAAACAGCGACATGAATCTTCACATAGTTTTCGTAGGGAATTCTGCGTTTGGTTGGTTTAATAACATCCTTTTAGGCCATTAATATACATTTTCGTACTTTGTTTATTTTTTAGAAACTTTAATTTTTTGTTTCGTAAAGGTAGTGGGCCTTTAATTGCTCAAAATTCGTGAACTAAATCTAAATGATCGCTTCTTGTAATTTATTAAAAAAATAACAGGGGAAGTGATGCTGTTCGTTCTCTCCCTTAGTAACATCTACATAGCAAAACACGTAAGATATACAGTGTTGTTTATGATATATATACAATTATCGACCTATTTTCAGGTGGATACGGTGAGTTATCAACCCGAGTAGGTGATATATCCCGAGGCCGGAGGCCGAGGGTTATATCATTTTCGAGGGTTGATAACTCACCGTATCCACCTGAAAATAGGTCGATAACTGTTTTATTATATGACACTTACATGATATTAACCCGGCTCTTCAAAAAGACTAAACTACAAAAAAAGGACGATATCTGCAAACTTTCTGTTTACATGTAGTATATGGTTAAATATCCAAATGCTTCTTGTTAACGGTGTAGACTGGTAGAACCGGAATATTGTACCAACTGCAGCCCGTCTGGCATTCTTGAACGTTTTCCATAAATTGAAGTTTGCAGTTGATCACCGTTGATCGCAGTAAACTTGCTGCCTTCCGCCATATATGTTGCCGACTATAATAATGACGTCACAACAGATTATCCCGACGTCATTGAATGAGGGAAACTCCCGTTACGCTATATTTGGGTACGACTCGACGTCAAAAGTGATTATGACGTCACATCTCAAGGGAGTTTTCCTCGATCTATTTTTGACACAGGTTACTGGACTCGCGAGAGGTATCTGGACTGAGTCCAGTAACCTCGCGTGCTTTTTGCCGCCGATTTCGGGGTTGATATCGCAGTTGATGAATACTTTTGAGAAACTTATTGGCCAATCAAAATACAGCAAAAGCACCAGTCATATAATAAAACAGTGTAAACATACATTATAATTATTAGATGTAAAGTTTGAATATGGAAGTTTGTAGTTACAGATATTTTTCAATCATGTTTAATTGTCAAAAACGGTATGTATATAAAAGATAATTTCCAGGTTTCGAAAGGTTGTTGGTACTGAATCCAGTATTCAATGAGTTCATAATTCCAACCATTATTCTGAATTTCATTTTTTCCATAGTGTTTAAACGGAGCGATATCCCTTATCTAATTAGAATAAAAAATATACTGCGATTCTCGATGCTTTAGCGGTTAAGTAAGGTTCTCGATTTCAAAAATGACATTTTTCTGTCACAAGTCTTTCATCATTTGGTCGCAAATTTGAACCCCTCCGAGATCCCAGAAACTTACAAATCAAAAGTTGATATTTTTCTTTGAGTACTTATATTAGTATACTTACCCTTAATTCAGCTTCCAAGACGATATGGCATAAAAAGAAAGAAAAAAAAACCATGCACGTGTATTAGATACTTAGTATTTGGGTCAAAGAACTGATAAAAGGATGTATAGTCGCTAAAGTTATTAACTTACCGTTAATACTACACGTGTCATCACATTCTAAACAATTTGATTAAAATAAATAAAATGTTAATTTTCATAACGCGGGTCGTCTTATGTTTCCCGCCGTCGTCCTAAATACCGCGCGGTAGTTGACTATCACTGCGCCAGACGGCAAAACAGCGAAATAACTCTCCACTGTTATCAAACATTACGCAGGAAATCTTGCATATGTTTGGTGTTGTAACCTCATCTTAGGCCATTGGTATATATTTTCTGATGTTATTAATGTTTTTAAGAAACCTTTATGTTTTCCTCCGGAAAGGTAGTGGGCCTTTAAATGGGAATGTATAACGAAATTGATAATTTATACACTCAAAAAATTTATTAACTTACCGTTAATACTACACTCACTATAGCCTTCTTAACAAACTAATTTAAATAAATTTAATATTAATTTTCATAACGCGGGTCGTTTTATGTATCACGTCGTTGTCCTAATTACCGCGCGTCAGTTGATTATCACTGCGTCAGACAGCAAAACAGCGACATGAATCTTCACATAGTTTTCGTAGGGAATCCTGCATTTGGTTGGTTTAATAACACCCTTTTAGGCCATTAATATACATTTTCGTACATTGTTATTGTTTTAGAAACTTTATTTTTTTGTTTCGTAAAGGTATTGGGCCTTTAATTGCTCAAAATTCGTGAACTAAATCTAAATGATCGCTTCTTGTAATTTATTAAAAAAATAACAGGGGAAGTGATGCTGTTCGTTCTCTCCCTTAGTAACATCTACATAGCAAAACACGTAAGATATACAGTGTTGTTTAAGATATATTATACAATTATCGACCTATTTTCAGGTGGATACGGTGAGTTATCAACCCGAGTAAATGATATATCCCGAGGCCGGAGGCCGAGGGTTATATCATTTTCGAGGGTTGATAACTCACCGTATCCACCTGAAAATAGGTCGATAACTGTTTTATTATATGACACTTACATGATATTAACCCGGCTCTTCAAAAAGACTAAACTACAAAAAAAGGACGATATCTGCAAACTTTCTGTTTACATGTAGTATATGGTTAAATATCCAAATGCTTCTTGTTAACGGTGTAGACTGGTAGAACCGGAATATTGTACCAAATGCAGCCCGTCTGGCATTCATGAACGTTTTCCATGAATTGAAGTTTGCAGTTGATCACCGTTGATCGCAGTAAATTTGCTGCCTTCCGCCATATATGTTGCCGACTATAATAATGACGTCACAACAGATTATCCCGACGTCATTGAATGAGGGAAACTCCCGTTACGCTATATTTGGGTACGACTCGACGTCAAAAGTGATTATGACGTCACATCTCAAGGGAGTTTTCCTCGATCTATTTTTGACACAGGTTACTGGACTCGCGAGAGGTATCTGGACTGAGTCCAGTAACCTCGCGTGCTTTTTGCCGCCGATTTCGGGGTTGATATCGCAGTTGATGAATACTTTTGAGAAACGTATTGGCCAATCAAAATACAGCAAAAGCACCAGTCATATAATAAAACAGTGTAAACATACATTATAATTATTAGATGTAAAGTTTGAATATGGAAGTTTGTAGTTACAGATATTTTTCAATCATGTTTAATTGTCAAAAACGGTATGTATATAAAAGATAATTTCCAGGTTTCGAAAGGTTGTTGGTACTGAATCCAGTATTCAATGAGTTCATAATTCCAACCATTATTCTGAATTTCATTTTTTCCATAGTGTTTAAACGGAGCGATATCCCTTATCTAATTAGAATAAAAAAATATACTGCGATTCTCGATGCTTTAGCGGTTAAGTAAGGTTCTCGATTTCAAAAATGACATTTTTCTGTCACAAGTCTTTCATCATTTGGTCGCAAATTTGAACCCCGTCCGAGATCCCAGAAACTTACAAATCAAAAGTTGATATTTTTCTTTGAGTACTTATATTAGTATACTTACCCTTAATTCAGCTTCCAAGACGATATGGCATAAAAAGAAAGAAAAAAAAAACATGCACGTGTATTAGATACTTAGTATTTGGGTCAAAGAACTGATAAAAGGATGTATTCCAAATAAAATTGGACCTTCTAAACGAATTTCTGCCGGATACGAATTTCTTGAAGTAGTAAAATCCGTAAACTATATACAGTAAAAAGTATGAGATCAAAAGATACTTTTAAAATCATAATAATTAATTTTTCTTTGTTTTCATACCAAATCTGATTGGCCATTTTTTTTTTTTTTTTTGCATTTAAGCATTGATGTCACTATTTTTTAATTTTATCGGGGTATACCCCGATAAAATTAAAAAATAGTGACATCAATACTTATAATTAATTTTATACTCTATTTGATAAAATGAAGTATGTTTAAATGTAACATTATAGTGGTTTTTCAAGGGATTCTTTTTTCCGAATCAATACGCAACGTCAATGTCTCTATTGTGACGTCACGATAACGTCGGGGTTTCGCGCCATTCTCGGATTTTTTTTTTTTCATAGTGGTATGCAAAAAAAATATTGGCCAATCAGAAAGCCAGATTTGGTATGAAAACAAAGAAAAATTAATTATACCACTATGAAAAAAAAATCCGAGAATGGCGCGAAACCCCGACGTTATTGTGACGTCACAATAGAGACATTGACGTTGCGTATTGATTCGGAAAAAGAATCCCTTGAAAAACCACTATAATGTTACATTTAAACATACTTCATTTTATCAACTAGAGTAGAATCTATAAAATTAATAATAAGTATTGATGCCCCTATTTTTTAAAATTAAAAAATAGTGACATCAATGCTTAATTTTTATGTAATTAATGTATCGGTGTGATTGTAGGGTCAACTCTGACATTTTCATGATATTCTGGGCTTTTCATGTATTGATATAAGAATATTTTACCCCTTGCATGTATAACTAAAGTGTGATTGGAATCAACTTCATATAAAACTTTTCTCATTAATTTTGAAAAAAAAAACCCCGATAAATGCATACATGTACTTATAATGTCCAATAAAAGTTTATACAATGTACATTTTGATATACATTCCGTTACCATGGCGACGTTTTATAGGTATAATCGAACGTACCATACTAGTTACATATAATTACTACAAAGGTAAACACTAGCTGTCACTCAAACTGACTTTTACGATCGCTTCACAGTAAAACGCCCCGACTTTACGTAGAGACCGCGCCGAGGTCGACGATATCACAGACATTATAATGCTGTCAGTTTCTGACAGTCTGACATCGAAGGCTATCAACATGCAGTGTTGATTTCGTCCTTCCGCCGGTAAGACACATGATACACACTGTCGCCTTCCTAGTAACCTGAAATACCACACGTTATCGTTCACAAACGGGACCTCAGTCGAATTCAATTCAAATTCAATCAATTCAATTATTTTATTAAAATTATATTATCGAGACATCTCTGCGAATGAACCTCTTTCACGAACTATGGAAATTTGCTCACCAACCGATTTTACTAAAATTAAATATTATCTGAAGCAAAATCAATGTTTAAAAATTCAAAAGGTACAAAGGTACAAAGGGCCTGTCATATGACCAAATTAAAGTTACCCATTAAAGGTGTATGACAGGGTTAATTTTTAAATCCAAAACGGCATTTAAATAATGTTTTATGTCGTCAAGCTATATACTATTTTCTTTAAGTTTAGAGTATACCGTTTAGTTTTAATAATATTAGTTCGTGGGGGGAAATTTCTATTGTTCGTGAGAGAAGTCCCTTTCCGGCAATCTTCGGACTTTCGAAGATTCCTTAGCATATTTGTAGTAGGCGGGGTCGGGGGTCACAGTATGTCACGTAATTAAATGACCAGCCGAATGTTCTACCGGTGAACTAAGTACATTTTGTACCTGTCCAATCCCGTTACACGTATATGTATATTTCCGAAGATTTCACAAATATTCACAAAATATAGACACTAGATACGTATAGATCATTTAGAAAAAACAAGTGGGACAATAGCGATGTGTACATTCATATATACATGTACATGTATATACGATGCTTTGAACTAGCACGGAAGTTTGAAGGGTGTGAATCCTTTCCATTTAAGCTGTGATAATCGTACACCTTTCGCGCGAAGTCGTTCCGCTAGTCACTCATAGATCACAGGTTAATCAGGTTATACATTATAAAGAAAAACGATCAGACCAGTGAGCCACGCAAAGGGATAAGCACGCTTGATGTTGCTCTATTAATTAAGATAATTAATTTTGGATTAATGAGCTTGGGAAAGTGATTGTCATTTCTTCTGAACTTGTGATAGTTTTCATAAGATGTAGGTTTTTGATAAAATTCTGGTTTTCGGAAAAAATTCTATTTGACGGATGTGACAAGTGGGAGAATATTTTCGCTATATACTGTGTAAACTTAATCAGGAGAAATATTTCATCGGATAATTGGAATTATCTATTTTAAAGGTAAGTTTTTTTTAAGCTTTAAACGAAATTATGAATTGAAATACAAATACATTGTACAACTATTGATATTTTAAAATGATATGTTTTGCTGTTGATTGTATGATAAATGTTGTTTGGTTAAAAACGGATATTGTTATCAACACAAGCACAGTTGATTGTACAGTATGATTCTACAGAAAGTTTTAACTAAATGTTACATTGCAAAATAATCTAAGATACTCCTAAATCGTGCTAAACCAAGTGAAATTTATTTTCCATGCATGCTACTTTATTTAATTTAGACGAGTTATATCTCGGCGTCACCTTTACTATTACACACACGTAAAATCATTGACAGTATAAAACAAGATACAAGGTTATTTCTGCTTATAATAATAAAAATAATTCATGACAAAATGTTGCTGATTATAAACCTCACATTTGAGGTTTAACTGCATATATACATTGTATATACACTGGATGAATTTTTTATTATAAGGAAATTTAGATAGCTAGTATTCAACAGAACGTTAGAAAGTTTTCACATGTAAATTATTATTTTCTCTTATCTTTTCTTAAGTTATGAAATGTTCATGGAACATTTCTCAAAATGAATGTAGAAATTGAGTAACTCTTCATTATTTCTTTATTTCTTTATTTTTTAGTATTTTTTATTTATGGTGTTGACACAAGGTACTGAGTATAGTAGGTCAGGTTTCTTAGTGACATGTATGTTAGAGAGAGATATAAGCTTATATCTTTGTTTGTATCTATCAAGAAACTGATAATGGATATGGAGGTTAAGATACAAAGTACGGTAAAATGTGACAAGTCACTGCGACTGTTCTCAGAGTTTCTGAGATTCTGAGATTGAGAGACTCTGAGATTGAGAGATTGAGAGATTATGGGATTGAGAGATTCTGGGATTGAGAGAATCTGAAATTGAGAGATTCTGAGATTGATATATTCTGGGATGGAGAGATTCTGAGATTGAAAAATTGAGAGATTCTGGGATGAGAGAATATGAGATTGAGAGAGTCTGGAATTGAGATAATCTGAGATTGAGAGATTCTGAGATTGAGAGATTCTGAGATTGAGAGATTCTGGGATTGAAAGATTGAGATCGAGATATTCTGAGATCGAGAGATTCTAGGATTGAGAGATTCTGAGATTGAGAGATTGAGAGATACTTGGATTGAGAGATTCTGAGATTGAGAGATTATGAGATTAAGATATTCTAGGATTGAGAAATTCTGAGATAGAGAGATTGACAGAATCAGAGATTGAAAGATTATTAGATTATGAGATTGAGAGATTCTGGGATTGAGAGAAACAGAGATTGAGAGATTCTGAGATTGAGAAATTCTGAGATTCCTTCATTACACTCTGACGTGGTACGTGTGTAACAAGATATCAAATCTGACATGAATCGGAAAACGAAACTAATGGAAGCAAATCAGTTAATGATTCACGATAAACCCCGCTTGCACAAAACTTCAAAAGATTGAACTTTATCAAAGTAGGAAGTCGACACAAACTCAATGATAATAAATGAAACGATGACTTATAAGATTAAAATGTATTTAAAAACAATTTTTCAATTGATTCTTGAGTGTAATCTTAGAAATCTCTTATGGAAAACAGAAATACAAAGTATACAAATGTACATTCGGCGATTTTTCCACGTAAACTCGGTTTTTCCTTCACCATACACATATATACATGTATAACTACATGACAGACCCATATAGGTCCTCTTGACTGTAAATTTTTTGCCGGGATATAGGTAATGGGAAAAGTCGGAGTAAAACCAGTACGTGTTGTGAACAGCGGTCAGTGCTTGGAAACTTTTTAATAGTCGTATACACGTACATGGGTCTCGAACTCGCGACCCTGGAGTGGAGTGGGTGGAGTAAAACAGCTTATTATGGCACACCTTGACCACTCGGTCAACCCGGCCTTAGGCATTATCAAACTAGAGTAACCTCGCATTCACGTGCAGTAGGTGTACAGCGAAACCTGTCATAGCGACCAACCCTGTATAACGACCACCTGCTTAATGAGACCAGTTTTCAAGGGTTCGAAAATGACAAATTTCCACAACATTTATCCTGCGTATGAAGACCACCTGGCTTTGTAGACAGGTTGATCTATCATCCTCGATACTCCAGGGGTTACTATCACTAACGTAATATATACACGTCAGTGATAGTAACCCCTGGAGTATCGAGGATGGGACTATAATTACATTTTTACAAGTTTGTTTAGTTTGGTTGGTATATTTAAATTCCACACATTATGAACTTAATTGCACTTGGAACGACGTACATGTTTTGCTACTAAGCAACATGCTTCATTGATATAGACTATATATGTGTTATATGCATTATATCTATGCATGCATACTGTACAAGTACATATCTACTAGTGTTAACATGATTGTTTACTTAGTTACACGCGCCCCTGTGAACTATACACACTTAATCGCAATCGCGACATCTCGGAATAATTTCCGTCAATCCTCGGAAATATATCTTTCCGAAGATTACCGGAAATTTCTCCGAGGGGATACGATTGAGTTAATGTGTGCAGAAGTGTGTGCGGGATGAGGCGACTGGGGGCCCCGGGGGAGGTGGGGATCGGGGTTGGATAAAAGAATGTTTGAAAATTAAACTACAGATTAATTTTACAAGTAATTACCGCATTTACAAATCAGAAATGAGGCAAGGAAGGTGGGGTAAGTGTTCGATTAAAGATTTTTTGTTTGTCTTTCGTTGAAAAACTTTTACAAGTATTTAGCACATGCACAAAACAGGAACATATGTACATGTATATAATATGTATCAATTAATTATGTAATTAACCTACATGTAGGTATGATGTGGATGCGCCTGTCAGAATATTTTCCTTCATAACTTGACCATTGTGACCCATATCGAGTTATCAACGATTATATAATGTGCCATGCCCCAATACACACATCTATGATACACATGTGTATACGTGTCAATACACTCGTGTCAACCTGTGTAGTGGGAATCCGATGTATTTTACACTAGGAATATTCTATATAGAGGGATATAGCAGTTTTTGTCTCTGTGAGCTTTATATTTCCGTCCTTCGAGAATCATAACACAATACATTGTACATGTATGACACTATCGATGACTATGTTTCGTTAAGTCGAACCGGTCAAACCAGTGCTCCTAGTTTATATATTTTTCCAATAAACTATTTAACAATGTTTTTTTTTTTTTTTTTTTTAATGAAAAGTTTTTATTGCAAAATTCAGTAGAATATTGCCATTTTTTGTCATTCATTTTTTAATATGCAGGGTTTTTTGGTCTTTTTTTTCCTCCTCATTATTATGGTGGGGCTTTTTTCCGTACCCCGCTCCTAGTACATGCTATAAGTTTGATGACAGAAGTATGTACTGAATCCTGTGGACTTATTATACTGAAATGTACATATTTTTGTATATTTTGCAAAAAATTTACAAACAAGAAACCAATCTCCGACTCAACAGTATATAGCTACATGAATAGGTTAGGCCTGATGCATACAGAATTTTTATAACTTTAAGTTATGTTCAAGTACACCTAAGAAGTGATATTTAGACATACAAAATGTCACTAGTTTTAGTTAACAGGGCCTTGAACCTAAAGTGTATACATAGTGAAATCTACATATGTACAATATACAGTAGATATATTTCATTACTGTACATATGTACAGTACATGTACATTAAGACAGTATACACACATTGTGCATATTTACACTCAGCATAATGTATACATTGTACCTGTTATGGCCGAGATAAAAAACCACTTACATGTACATGTATATTTACCATCTCATATAGTGGTCTAGTTAGTAGAATCTTTCAACACCCCCCCCCCCCCCAATACACACACACTTTGGGGTGAGACAGTAGAGTTTTTGTCAAACACGAGACTTTTTCACTCTCATACTTACGGATGTAACATTGGTTGGAATTGTACAATACAGCCTCGTTACTTCATACACGGTGTCAACAAAATTGATATTTTAACATATTTTTTTTTCAGAAACTAGCCTGGTTTTAGCATAAAAGATGCAAACAATTGGATTTGCGTTGAAAATATCACGCAATTTTCATGTATTGAGGATTTGCAATTGATTTTTTTCGAACTTATTTTAAAATGGCGGGGTCCGTATCATAGATGAATTTGAAGGAAATACATGCTCAGCAAGCTCTATTAGATTTAACAACATTTTGTGACTCTCGGGTAAAATACTTATTTACTTCAAGTCCACATAAGTTGCGACAATTAACAGAAATTTTAACATTTATTGTTTTAAATAATGTCATTTCCAACAGCGTCTTAAAATCCAGGTCAGCGTCTATGTATAAGTTTTTTGTTTTTGTTTTTAGAATTTTTTTCGTCTTATTACACGAATTAAATAATTTTCAGTAAGCCTGAATTAATCATTTTAATCATCCTCGATACTTCAGGGGTTACTATCACTGTCGTTGTATAATGTATGACAGTGATAGTAACCCATATAATATACAGAATACAATGTGATACTTTTTATACTTCAGAGAAAAAAAAATCCTGTCGGCATCCTAAAACCGCTTTAACAATTAAAAAAGAAAGAAACAAACAAACTTTTATCTACAGAAATGATTATAGTTTTATAATACCAAAAACAAATCCTGATTTTACTGTATAGATGTTCGTAACACTCACAAGTCGGCCAGTACTTATATCATTACAAAATTGTATCACACCTACCACGACCTAATAAATCTTCTCCTAAAATAAACGTTCCAACTCACACCTCATTTACCCCCGAAATCTCAAAATGAACTGCTCCAACTTTAGTTTTAGAAGAGTTCAAATTTATCTTCAGTGGTAAATGGGTTTGTAGTCTTTATGCACTTAGTTTGAGATGACGTATTTTATAACATATTTTACGACTGGGCGCTCGAGCGTGGTATATATATTGTATTGAAAAGCATCTAAAAATAGTTACTATATATAAATGCGATGTTGTATAATACGGTATTTCTTATATTTCACAATATTTTCACTATCAAAAACAGGAGCAGACGATTTAGTATTTTTCTTCAGTTACAAAAGTTACTTACTTTACACCATTACCACCATTGAAAAGTTTGAGCTTCTAATTTTACTTCAAGTTGAAAATATGAAAAAAATAATTAATTGCATCCCGAAAATATTCCGTGGCACTTTATCCTATATGGAATGAAGTACTGATTGCGCACGCACCAAAGGCAAAATATTATCTTATATTATTTTTTGTGTTGATTAGACATATATATATATGCAAAATTAAACAGATTTCGTAGTAAAAGCAAATTACAGAAAAAAAACATTCCGCAGTTTTATCTAGAAATTAAAAAATATGTACATTTATTGCATCCTAAGTAACAGAAGTTGAAAATTGACGAATTATATTGTGTATGCCCTTTATATTGAAATCCCTTTAAATAATATTGATTTTTAAAACGTTTTGACTTTCTTATGTTAATAAATCACCGTGGGTTTTAAATGTTTTAGGCGTGTTTTTCATATTCATATTTTTTAATCATATTTAGTGATTAGGATATGTAGATCTAATTCAAACATTCGCCATACATTTACATAAAGTTACATTCCTCTAAATATATCAACGATGTACTTCTCTGTCTAAAAAAAAGTTCATTAAATATGTTCCGCCACCTACAGAGCACAAACGATACCTATTATCTATGGTGGCCGTTTGTACTATTTACTAATATCGCAATATCACCCTGTCAACGTAAGGTCGACAACGCGAGATCGCGACAACTCGACGGCGATAACGCGACAACTCGACGGCAACGCTAGATAACTCGACGGCGATGCTCGACTTGTCGAGTTGTCAAGCGTCGCCATCGAGTTGTCGCGTTGTCGCCGTTGAGTTGTCGCGATCTCGCGTTGTCGACCTTAGTTTGACAGGGCGATATTGCGATATTAGTAAATAGTACTAACTGGCCACCATAATTATCTGAACAATAACTGATGTATTGTCGTGTTTATGTGTGTCTAACTACATGTAACACCAACATGCAGGTGCATGCGCACAGTACTTAACATCCATATAGAGGATATGGATATTTTTGTATTGAATTAAACATTAGGAGCTAAAGTTTTTCAATGGTGATAATGGTGTAAAGTACGTAACTCTTGTAACTGAAGAAAATGTTTCCAATTATTTGAAGAGTGTACATGCATTTATGTATTATTTTTGTCTAAAACAAACATTACGACCATTCTGAATTCTGAACTTTACAACTCACCATACGTCAAATTAATAACTTAACTTGGAAAAGGCCATCATATTTTTATGTGAAAAAATTGATATTTTATAATATAAAATAAGTGCGATGATATGCATACAGACGTTTTAATAATGATTTGCACGATCATTTCTTTGCTCCATTAGCAGTAATATGCACCAATTGTAGCTCTAAAGACGACATCTTTTTCTGTCTAAAAGTTTTTTGAGCTACAATATTGCAGCTACTGTTTTGATAGAGAAAATACCATTCGTAGGCAGTGAAGCATCTTTAAAGTAAGCAATTTTATTTAACTATGTAGTTTTGACGTGCTACACATGGTATATTTATAGAGGTTCTGCTCATGCGCACACAATGATGTAAATTAATCTTTAACTCCGTTTTGAATTTCTGAATCTATCACTTGTCAGATACACTGCATTGGAACAAATACATCTTATGTAACAGGATTTGGTTTCGACATTGATGAATGACAAGTACGGTTTCTACATGACCTCTTGACCTCTTGCAGCTCGTGACATGTTAAACTAAATCTTAGAACGTGCTCAAAATATCTATAGTATACTTTTGTTTCTGTCAACACGTGGTCTGGAACGCTATTACAAAAAAATATTTTATGCTAAATCATTAAGTTAGAATGTCTGATCTCAGTGTTTAGTTCAGAGGATACTCGGACTACAGCAACAGTACCACAAGTGGTTACTACTGTAGTTAATCTTAGGAGCAGATATATAATTACCTGACTACACAAGCTTGTCAATCCGTCAAAGTGTGGTGTTAGGGTCAGAAGAAACTTGGATTAATTTGTTATTATTCAGGTTGACTGTACTCGACAGTACATGCATGTACAGCAACTTTTGGAATGCGTGTTGTTTTGCTTGTATACAGATGTCATTCATTAGAGCGTGTTGGTTTCTTACTAATAATCTATCATTGTTAACACATTTTATGTGACATTTAACTCGTTGTTATTTGTGTTCTGTTTTTTCTGAAACATAAAGGTTTTTGTAGTATCCTGAAGTCCTATACTTTATGCTGTTAATCTGTGCTTTCGTATGATTGGTTAAAATTTAGAGACTATATCGTTGAGAAGTATATATAGATCAGAAGAAAGGTATTTAAAACGAAATGATATATGGAAACTAATACCGTAGTGTAAATCCTATAAATTTTCACCCATTCATCATAAAGCGGTGAAGGCCGAGTTTCCTTTGACTGTTTTAGCGGGATTAAACGTACTCTGTATGACGCGCGACCATGCAGTGTCCTTAGAAACACGCTGACCGGCTTTGGCAGATTTTGAGATTTATCACTAGAGACGACAGACATCTTTAAGATTGGTTGTTATGGGGCCCGATAAGTAGCGATAACGTTCACGCACGTGACGTCGAGTAAATTACAGAAAACAAAGGATATCATTACTGCCATTATCCGATAATTATGCATTAAATATCCCACAACCTGTCAGGGTATAGATGTGTCCAGATTACAGTATACGATAACACTGATAAGATATCCAGCATTTCCTAATCGCCTCGCATGATTAATTATATAATTATGCGATCCGGATTATCCGCGATTACGTCACCTGTCATGAGACGATGTCATGATTGCAATTGCGTTTATGAATGCATAACTTATCTAACACAAAAGCTTTCCTCATGCAATTTAAAATGCGCACATGCGCATGAGTACGTTTAGTAGGGATGGGAAATGAAAGTGACGATCGATTTAAAGATGCTCCACCGCCGACAGAGCATAAATGATATTCATTATTTGAACAATAATTGGTGTTTAATCGTGTATATATATGCCTAATTAACACAAAAAATAACATAAAATAATTTATTTCGCCTTTGGTGCATGCGCAATCATTACTTCATTCCATATAAGATATAGTGCCACGGAATTTTTTCGGGATGCAATTAATTATTTTTCGTATATTTAACTTTAAGTAAAATTAGAAGCTCAAACTTTTCAATGGTGGTAATAGTGTAAAGTAAGTAACTTTTGTAACTGAAGAAAAATACTAAATCGTCTGCTCCTGTTTTTGATAGTGAAAAAATACCATTTGTAGGCGGTGGAGCATCTTTAAACAAGATCCATTACATATGTATTTAATCTGTCTTTAGACATGTTCACATGCCACTGACAAATATGCAGTTTGCTGTTAACAAAAAGGTTAGATCCGGATAAAAATATCAGACCTTTTTACATATAACTAATTTGTACATGTGTCTCTTAAACCTTTTAGACAGTTTAGAAACGTCTTGTCAACCTCGATAACAAAACGTCTTACCGACCTCGTACATGTACGTAAACCCCTTAAAGTGAATAATCGGGCAAAGAAAACCAGTCTAAATGTGTTCATTGGCCTCCCAAAAGTTCTCAAATATTAATACGACGATCAATGCAAGTTCTGCTTAGTTTCCCAGTTCTGACCATTAAAGTAAAGAAAAGCTGAAAGCATTGAAAGCGAGGCTGCGTGTAGATGTAACCACGGACATAGTCAGGAGGACGTTTTAGGATTCCTATATACTTTTCTTCGTACGCAGACAGATTTGGGCGAGAGATTTTATTTTTCCATTTCATAAGAAATTATACTGGATACATTCACACCATATTTACCGACTTTAGCCATCCTTGCCCGACTGTTCACTTTAAAGATGCTCTGCTGCAGACAGGGAAAATAGACAATACTCACCATTTGAATTATAGCTGATGTTTGATCGTATATATACATTTTGTATGTCTTATTAACACAAAAATATCTATAAAATTATTAATTTTACTTTTGGTGCATGCGCAATCAGTACTTCATTCCATATAGGACACAGTGTTATGAATTTGTATTCGATCGGGATGCATTTTTTTTTAATTTTTAATATTTTTATCTTGAATTGAAACTTAAACTTTTGAATGGTGGTAATGGTGTAAAGTAAGTAACTTTTAATTGCGTAACTGAAGAAAAATAAGAATCGTCTGCTCTTGTTTTTGATAGAGAAAAAATACTATTTGTCAGCGATGGAGCATCTTAAAATATATACACGCAGACAAATACCGCAAATGACACCAGACATGCGGTTTTAAAACTTAAATGTTGATAAGATGAAATGAAATAAAAACTCATTGTTATAAGATATTGTGGTCATATTCTTGGCAAACGTTATTTAATTCCAACGTGATATATTGCTGACGGGTTAAATTTTGATCGAAATTTATGTGAAGCGGAGATGAAAAGCAACGCGGTACTTTATAAGTCTGTAACCATTTTTCGATTTTTGATACGTCCAATAAATCAAGTTGTATATATGTGGCAGTTTTATGACGTAATGAGTTATGTTTTGGCCCGTAATAAATGCATATATGAATATTTGTGACTTTAATTAGGTATGCTCTCAGAAATACCTTTGATATTCATTTATGATAAAGGACACACTCACCACATTGTGCGAATATAAATTAAATTTGCCTAAAGATTTATGAATTCATTTTGAAAATCAATAAAAAACAATACGAATTTTTAAAAGCAATCGAAATATCAACTTGTTATTGAAGTTATTGTGTATTTGCTATTGCATTAAGATTATGTATTCAAGTATATGCTAATAGAAAGATCGGTGTTGAAAAAAACCCAACAGAAATTAAATTATTTCAAAATTTTGGAAGAAATGAAACGAATGACATCGATGCGATTGAAATATATTGTAAAACATTTTTTAGATGAAAATTATAAAAAAAAAACGATAAAAAACCAAAATTGAATAAATGTACAGAAATGACATCAACTAGAAATCGGATTAAAATACAGATACTTGTATTGCTTGTTTATTTGATTAAATTAACGTCCTATTAACAGCCAGAGTCATGTATGGACGGCCTCCCATGTATGTGGTGTGTTGCGTATTTGAAGTGTGCGTTGCGTGGTCTGGGAGACTGCAGTATAATTCGTGTTGTGTCTTGTATATGTAGTGGAACACTTCCCTTTTTGAAACCATTCCGTTTATCATTATTGATATATTATGTCTGGCCTTTTGTCCCGTACAGGTGTCTGTGGTGACTTTTTAATGCCAAAACTTATACCTTCTTGTCCCACTCAAAGGTTTTGCCGTATTAATCTTGATAGGTATACATGTCGGAATGTAATATATCTGTTCGCCCATGTCAGAAAGACCTTGGATGTTGTCTTCTGAGTGACGCTTCGGCATTTATTAATTGTCACGGCTTGTTAATTAAACTATCTTCACTTTAAATGGAATTATATGCTAATGTAAGTAAAAAAACCGAATGTTTGTGTATCCGATGACAAAGGATTTTAGAAATTGACATTTAACATTTGCGTACAAGATTGAAATGGCGTTAAATACAAACAATCTTTCTGTTTTTCCTGAAATAGCTTACATTGATAACGTCTAGGTGAATATATCTTTAATTCGGGATTCGTTATTAAACTGTATAAGTACTGTACGACAATTGACACATCGCCTGCTGTCAATCAAACCGCACGTGACTTTGTATTTTGTATTGTGTATGTTTCCTCCGATATTGATAGGTACACGTTTGTTGGCACGAGACGTGGCTTTTCGTTTGGACTGTCCATTGCCTCGGCCATTTTACCTTTAAAGTGAACACATTGCGTCTTGACACAGCCGTCAAGTAACAAATAATTTAAGTGATTACAAATAAGTGATACAAACAAGTATTAAGGAATAAGTCATTATTAATAAGTTAAAAGTCCCCCAGGGCTTCCGTAGGCTACAGTATATATCGCCTTGCGATCGGTAATGAAGTAATTAAAGTTGACAAAAGAACTAGTTCGCTATGAGCGAACAATCGTTGTATAAAATCCGTTATACTATTGAGCTATATTATCAATATTTCATAGTACTGCAGACGACGTTAATTTTTAAGTTCGTCCTATATCGAAAGTCGTTTTAACCGAGTTCGGGTTGTATTATACATGCTTTTTTCTAAGTTCTGAAAACCCTCGTTAATCCAGACGCCGATAGTCTGGAAACCTCACAATCCGGACGAAAATATCGGATAA
The DNA here is from genome assembly GCF_041381155.1 of Argopecten irradians. Taxonomy (NCBI): domain Eukaryota; kingdom Metazoa; phylum Mollusca; class Bivalvia; order Pectinida; family Pectinidae; genus Argopecten; species Argopecten irradians. The sequence continues at coordinate 26,013,869 of NC_091146.1, forward strand.
CAGATTTCATTATTGATTAATTAGATGAACAAATTGTGATAGTCTGGAAAACTCGTAATTAGGATAGTTTAGATTTGGGACGCGTATGTCCGGATTATCGAGGGTACATTTTACTTATACACGTATGTTACAGAATTACCATAATATTTACCTACGGCATAGCTGAAAATTTGGATATTATATTATTTCTTTATTAATCTATCATTACCCATCAGGTTTGATGGACTAAGCTGTGGAAATTCTTTAAGAACATACAAATACTAATTATGCCTTATTATTGATTATTAATTAATTGGTTACAACATAGAAAATATTTATTGTATAATTCATGTTTTTTATGTTTAGTGTGTGTTTAGACGAAAATATTTATAAGCAGAAGATATTGTACAATTTCTTATAACACTGTAAAAAATGTGAAATGGTATTGTAGACCACGACCTAGCGCTCATGGTCACAGGGACCTGGCACGATGTTTTTGAAACTAACAGTATACATATATATATATTATAGTATCAAGGGTATGAACTCGGCGGTCTAGAAAAACTTACCTCCTTTTTTTTAAACCGTGATTATTTTAATAAATGGGTTCTATACAAAATTGACGGATATCTTACCTTAAAGAGAAATAATTTATGTTTCCATTGAGTGCTTGATGAATAAAAAATTGGCCAAGTATTGACGAAGTTATGGCTTAATGAATCGGTAAATTTACGAAAAAATTGCTAGGTAGACATTTCCCTGTCCGGTCGAAATGTCGTCTCGGCTCTAATGGGTACCTCAAAAACCAAGCCAAAATCACAAAATCTACGCTTGTGGTGGTAAACAGTACCCATAACTGTATTCATCCACAATCTCCTTTGGAGGTGTCATGACCCGTACTTTGTTGAAACCCCATTTAAACATCGTGTAGCTCACTTACTTTAACCGTGACCGCCATGTTCATTTGTTTTTCGGAACGCTTCTCGAGTTTACCCACAAGCACAACACTACATAATTTGCATATATAATGTAGTCACGATATGTAAAGTCGAGGAGCTTTCCGAGAGAAAAAGGAACATGGCGGTGACGGTTAAAGTAAGTGAGCTACACGATGTTTAAATGGAGTTTCAACAAAGTACGGGTCACGACATCTACAAGGGAGATTGTGGATGAACACAGTTATGGGTACTGTTTACCACCACAAGCGTAGATTTTGTGATTTTGGCTTGGTTTTTGAGGTACCCATTAGAGCCGAGACGACATTTCGACCGGACAGGGAAATGTCTACCTAGCATATTTGACGTAAATTTCCTGACTCATCAAACCATAACTTCGTCAATACTTGGCCAATTTTGTTCATCAAGCACTCAATGGAAAGATAAATTATTTCTCTTTAATGTAAGATATCCGTCAATGTTGTAGACCATGACCTAGCGCTCATGGTCGGATCGTATATATTTCACTGCACTGTTGTTGATGTAAATTATTTAAGTATTACAGCCAAAAATAATTTTCAGTTCTTATTTGTACCTTCCAAATGAGCTTTCAACAATATGACATCTATCAGTGTATTTCTGTACAGACAATGATACATGTATATAAAGATATATTTATAAACTTCTATGATTCATGCACAATCATGCGTATGTCAGACATCAATCAAAATTTCTAAAAAAAAAAAAAATAAAAAAATAAAAGATTATCTAGTACCGAATGAACGCATCCTATCGTAGGAACTCACAAGTCATGTGCACCTCTGTATCCGAATATCAATAGTCATTTATAGAGCGATGACGTCACGCAAGAGGTTCTGAACATGAAATGAATGTGGGTATAAATTATGAATAAAATTAATATTTATTATACTGTAGATTAAAACTCATCAAAAATTAAAATATGCACAATGAGTGTTGCATGACGCGTGCAAGATTGCTGTATTTAGATGAATACGTCAACTAAACATGATGGACACGGAAATATGTAAACGTGTTTATATACTATTCGCAATTACTGACACCACGAAAACAAAACGTCATACACATAAATTGATGACGTAGTAAGTGATATTTAGTGCTGAAAGGCATGCGATGCGAATGTAAAGAAATGTAAACATATTTACAATGTCAAAGTGGTCGCAAAAACCAAGACTGTGGCTTTTGATTTTATCAATCAGTTTGCATTACAACCAGTTACTCTAAAATCGTTATATTTCGCGAGGATTTAATTTTCGTGGCTTTAGAAGTTAACGAATTACATGTACGTTCCATGCCAGCCTAAATTCCAATTTTCGACTGTATCGTTTTCTCCACGAATTTACGTGCCAACGAAATAGTTAAATTTCTCTGGACGAATTGGACAGTGTCAGACGAACGAAAGAAAATTAAAAAAAAATCATATATGATCGAACTGTAATATTCCATAACTGTTCAATCATAACATTATGTCCTTTCAATTTGGAATGCAGTAGCAATGACCGATATTTATGTAGAATAATCATAATAACATTATGTCCTTTCAATTTGGAATGCAGTAGCAATGACCGATATTTATGTAGAATAATCATAATACTATATTTCCATTCTACTTTCAGTTTCCCATTTAATCTATGTTAAACCAGATGGGCAATATCTGGCTATGAACTCCAATCTGGTCAAGCGTATGGATATTTAACGTTTCCGCCTCGTCACTGATAATGCATTCAATGTATACAGGTAATACCCCTGCTCGATTCGTTCTGAAAAGCGGCTACCGGCGTACGCCGGTCACGTGACCGGGCGATCTGGCAAAACAAGCATAACCGGCGTATTCCATCATGACGGACATTTCTTCAGAGCTTTAGTAACATTTTGATTTTTGCATCAAACATAATCAAAGACTGAATTTATGTTGATCAAATAGATAGCATGGTATTCTAATTTGGTTAATATTATGTTATGGTAAACATTTATTACGCTAAAATTACCGTTAGCACGAGTAAGAAAAATATTTCTACTTGTACGTTTACAACTTTTATATTAGACAAATTAAAAGCGATTAAATAGTCGACGCATGTGCGTGGTTGTCTCTGTTTCATAATAAATGAGTGATTGTTTTTTCATATAGTAATGGTAGAGTTAATAATAGAATGTGAATTTGGAAAAAAAGCGATATTGCCAATAAAAAAAATAGCTTTCGAATATTCGTATTTTTCAATTCCGGGCCAAGAACTTTAAGAAATTCATAAATCATTAGAGTTTAAAATCAATAGGATACCGTGACTGGATAATGTCATGTTGTTGTTTCGCCTTTTGGAAAATGAACAGCCCCTCCATTCTCATTTTTCCTTCATCGTGCATGATACACGTGTATGCTGTTTTATTCCAAAAGAACAGATATAAGAAATTGCATCATACTACATTAGTCTCTTTTGTTGAAGTTTCTTATGAAATAGAAAATATATATGGTGGCCTATATCTGCCATGTCGCAATGTCGTTCACAAAATCGCTCCACGCGTTCCTGTTGTAATGCACATTTGATGTAATGTATGGTGCATTGTAATTTATATTGTAGAATTACATACATATAATATGAGATAATGTTCTAGCATTACAGTTTGGAATTTAATTACACATCACAAGACAATACGCGAAGCAACAGTGCGATAATGCGCGGAGTGACACTGCAACGTTACAAAAATACACTGTCGGTGCGACAAATCTTATTTTCTCGCTAATGCGACAGAGCGACATGATTGTTTTATCGCACAGTCACGTGTTATCGGCAGGGCATTTTTGTCGCTCCTTGCATTGGGCCACACGCCAATCATTATTTGTTCTTACTAAAAATCAACAGATCGCTGAAGCACCGATTAGTAAAGCATGAGTTATCTTAATAAACTGGGTTTAAATTGATACCTTGGTGTGGCATTGTTGTAACTTTATGTAAACTATTTTATTAATTCATTTCTTACTACAAGTCACCATAGAATTCTTTTTCTCATGTCTTGACATAGGAATTAACAATGCCGTTTAACAATGCCCGTACAATCATGCGATATTCACTTTTGAGCATTCTTTCTGAATTAATGCATTTACAATGTACATGTAGGTATAATACTGTAAATATAAATCTATTTTCTTGTGTTACACTCTGAATTACATGTGTTTGACGAAAACGATGCATTACAACTTAAAATGTGTTGTTTTCGAAAGTGTAAAACCTCAGAATAAACCTTAAAAATATGTTTTTATTGTTATTGATAAACAGTCCAAGAGAAGTCATTGAAATTTTATGTACTTGGAATAAAACATTTAATTTTTATATACATTAGATTTACAAATTTTATTATAATCAGACTAATAGAATGTACATGCATAGGCATTTGGTTCTATAAAATGCCGCGACACCGTACGTATTACACTATATAGAGAAAAATATCTATAGAGCAAAACCTGGGCTATATATATATATATATATATCTAAGTCTATACATCACTGCACATCTCGATGTATTCGCTTCATAAATGTATATCTACATACCTGTGTGTATCAAAAGAGGTTTCAATTCCTGTCCGTTAATGAATACAACAAGAAAATCATAATGTTTGGAGAATTTATGTCTGAACGGAATGAGTTTTGCTTAAAGAGAGTTTCGTCAACAAATATCTAACCTTTATTTCGCCATCTTGCGCCGGTATTAGCCGGTGATTCAAAACTGGCTGATCCGGCGTACGCCGGTCGCGCAACCGGCCCACTTTTTCTTTGAATCGAGTGACTTAACTGCCTCGCCGGGTCGCCGGCGGCCGCCCGCTCTTGACGAATCGAGCAGGGGTAATGTGTTAGTTTGGTCTATACATAATGGTCAAATAATTTCAAAAGTGGTTTTAAAGTTGTGCACTCTATGAAATCTAATAGTATTATCGTGTTGACAAAATCAAAAAAAGTCATCGCATAATTTTTGTTTGTTCGCTTGTTTCAAACCGTTTTGTGTTGAACTATATTCAGTGGCTGATGCTATTGCTGTTCCGTCTATTGAACTTGGTGACGTCAACACTAGCTCAAGCGGGAAATTTAAACAATATACGTGTATAGTTTTGAATTCGAATGATCGTAATGGAAATACAAGTAATAAACTGTTACCAGATTGGACATACAGTTGATATGAAGCCCACCCGTCCGAAAGATAAATATTAATTGCACCCGTTAGGGCGCCATGAATATTTATCTTCCTTCCGGATGGGCTTCATATCAACTGTATGTCCAATCTGGTAACAGTTTATTGCTTAAATGTCCATTCGATTTGGAATGCAGTAGCAATGACCGATATCTATGAACTGATGACCAATTACTTTGTATACAAGAATGTATGCAATGTATCGGTATGTGTGTCCAAGACAATGGGAAAAACAGATTCTAGAAATCCATTTAAACCCTCGATAATCCGGACAACTTCCATCCTAGCCTAAACCATCCGTCAAAAAAAAAAGAATTTTAAAGCGCGGTAATTAGAGTGACACTGGGAACGATAAGGCGGAATATGAATTTTACGGACTGCAGAATTTCTTGTTCTAGGATAATATGTAACGTAACGGTGATCGATTTACAAACATTTTCGTCCGGACTGAGAATTTCCGTATTATCAGCGTTCTACTGTATCAGTGTTTCTATTTTTAGTTTTGGTGGCAATGTCCGTTCGATTCTTAGGATATCACCTCACAATTGGTTACTACCATTTATTGTCCAATCAGTACATCAACAGCGGCGCGTGCAAATATGGTCAGTTTTATGACTATGACTCAATGAGTATTAGTCCTCATACGACAATCAGTGCTTGACCATATTTACCGGAAGTGACGTCAGCCATGCCTCGGGCGGCCATGAAATATCGTTTTTCTGACATTTTTATTGTTGTTTTCATGGCAAAAGGTGAAGCATTGGGGAAATCAATGTTTATAGAAGGAAACGGTCATCTACTTATACGTAGAATCACAATAACAGTTCATTGGCATTGTAATATTACTTGAAGACGATTTTGTTACAGTTGAATCGCCTATATATCGTATAGACTGCAGGTTTTTTGCGACATTTGTAGGACGTCTTGAATGTCTGGAATTCCTGTTACCAAAAACATTAGACAATAGACGCAGGTTAGGAGGATAACGTTACAGATATAACTAAGGAGCTAGAAATCACAGGAATACAAAGGTAACGTTGTATGATACAGTTAGTTTCATAGCCTATATTATATAGGGTAAATATAGAGGTTTAGTTACATCAACATTCCTGATATTGAAAGGATTTTCCTCCACTTTATATTTTTTCTAGGATCACATACATTTACATTAAGGTAAGTTATGTAAAGTTATATGTGTCGTAAATTTAATACTCACGAATCAAGATGAGCTTTTCATGTGTTATTCGCCGTCAAAAATTACTAACTTTTTTCAGATTTACAATACTTACAAAGTAAGATTTGTTTTTGAAAGTAAAAAAAAGAGCTAAAAGTGATTAGCAGTACTATCAAAAATCATTACAGTATTTACATTTAGTGTTGTGAAAAGAGTACTGTCAGGCCATGTGGTCTACAATTTCATTACAGTGTTACTAGTAATTGTAAAGTGATTTCTGCATGTATGTATATATGTAAATATACATCAGGCATTAAAAGCAAGAGTTTTACACTTATGTCTAAAATACAATATATATACTCGTCTGTAGTTTTGGGCTATTTCCACAGCTTAAGAATGAAGTCTCATGGTAAGTGTGACAGATCATGATTTTTTCATGCAGACGCTTGAGTTACAACAGTGCCCCTTTAAGCTATTTAAGTATCTGAATGACAGAGATTTTATTAATTTCAACTTTTCTGAATTGTGAAGTTTTGAATATTTTTTTTAAAAACAACAACACTAATAATATCAGCAAATTTATATTCCTATTTTATGGTAAATATGAATTTAATAAACATTGTTATTTATCTTAAAACTAAAAGTTTTGACATTTAGGCTATATTGAAACAGGAAAATATACAGTAAATATATAAAAGAAATTAATAGGGGAGATACCTCTATTATTTCCACAGCTTAATTCACCAAACCGTATGGTTTTCAATGGATTACTGAAGAAAAATTGACATGTCAACATTTGTGCTTAGTTATAGCACATAGAATAATTAATTTACGATCGACATATATCCCCATTTACATAAGTGATGTTTTCTAATCAAACAAACAAACAAACAGTTTTCTATGCCTAGACACGAACAATTCACTTCCTACTAAATTTCATCACTTCAGCATAACTAAGTTGATAAAAGGTGAATATTGCCCCATGACCTACTTTTGGCTCGTAAGAGCTTAAAATCATTTTTGTAATGCTGCCCTCTTAACAATTTTACAAAAGAGTTATGTTTTGTATCTCTCTTACTAAGACGTTCTGAGATACACCTGGACACCATTTGGGTGACAAAAGGCGAGCTTGGTTATTTACACTACTATATAAGTAGTTTTAGTAGCCGTTACCATGCATATTACACCCCAGGAATGTAGGGATTTTCTCTGAAAACGAAATAACTGAATCTTAACGAATCAAACAATTGTAATGTGATTAGATACATACCAGTTTCAACTACACTGTCCTACAAAATATCTCTTTTTCTTTTTTATAGTGTTTGTCTCGTTGACGATTAATACTAGCTAGATTCTTCTCATATTGAATTCATTTTAAACAGTTATTTAGTCTTATTGTGTTTACAAAAATGCGTGTATATGTACCCCTATACTTTAATTCATGTTTTTAATATTAAAATCCAGAAACTGTATACTAAGTCTCCCTAAACAATTTAACACATATACATATGGCTTTTTATTCTAATCATCATAATTGGATATTTCCTGATTACTGGAGTTAAACTTTATTTTTGTGATTTGTGAATTTGAAAGTCAGCAGAATAGAGGCTGTCTGCAAACGTTTATTTTTTCTATCTCAATTTGTCCTTTGTCATTGCCCTTCTCTGAACTCGATCGGTTTTGAGACGCCCCCGAGAGTAATTCATCACCCTTGTCGTTCTGTTTTTGAGACGTCCCCGAGAGCAATGTATCACCATTATCGTTAAAGCCGTTCATCAACCCCATTACGTCTGTCTGATCTGTTAAAGGGACAATTCAATGAGGATGGTTCTGTTACTTAACAACGAAACAAAATATGACGTAAATGCATTGTTCTATATTCATATAACATGAAATATTGACTAATTCCATGACATTGTTAAGTATTTGGATTGATAACGTTGAAATTCCAAATCGTTGATCAATACGGTTAAGCAGGTATAACATAAATGCTGTAGCCATACCCAAGCCAAAGTCACCTACGTTAATCAAATGCAATACACAACCATTGAGGAGTTGCTGAAATTATATTTAGATAAGAATATGCACCAAATAACGTAAACACAATGCTGTAAGAGAGATTTGAGAAGTTCTACACAAAAATTTCTTTACTACACTGGCAAGTGCCAAGGATCGGCATACAAGACGTCCGACCACAATGTGTAATGACGGACAGCAAGCGAGTTTGAACATTTCTGATACATTTCACTACATCGGGCTTTTCATGAGATATAACATTAAAACCATTAAATCTGGTTTGTTTCCGATATATATGCGTATTTTAATGTGCTCTTAGATTGACTTTTCCCTTTAAGCTATAATAACCACGATATTACCACATTATAAGGGAAATAAGGATGCATGGGTCAGGAATAATAGAAAAATGTCTTTGTAATTAGGACTATTACCATATTCTGTCAATACTTTTGTGTATTATGGCTATTTTCATATTTTGTCAATGTTTTTGTAGATTCGCGCTACTTTCATATTATGTCAATAATTTGGTATATTAAGGCTATTTTAATATTCTGTCAACTACTTTCATATTATGTCAATGTTTTTGTATATTGGGACTTATACTCATATTCTGTTAAAGGCTTTATATATTACGCTTCTTTCAATTTTCTGTCAATGTATGGAAACATTAAATGTTCACTGTTTTCAAAAAAAAATAAATAAATAAATAACTTGACGAAATACAATTATAATGTGAAAATGTCTTATACGAAGGCCAAAGATGATCTTACAAAAAAAAAAAAAAAAAAAAAAAAAAAAAAACGAAAAAAAAAAAACAAGAAAAGAACACACACACAAATGCAGCACATTATTCCGTGTGTAAAGCTATGTTGATATTTACTGCTCGTTATATCATTATGGATTTGTTGAGGATATTGTTCAAATTATATAAAAGAGAAATAAAAAAATATTGTCATTTATCTATTTTTATTTTCTTACAGATGCCCAGAGATGAATTATGGGCCATCTTTTTACTGATCGTTTTTATTCCAACTGCAGAAGGTATGTATCAAACAATGTTGCCTGTCAACATGACGTTTTATTTAAAGTTCTATAACCAAATTCTTTGATTTGTGAAACTCATTGGTTAGATCTTTGAGGTTATTTTTCCATAGACCGAAGGAATTGTACGTTAAGTATTATGACGTCACGAAGAATGTCCTTCCGTTTTTACTACGTAAACCCAAAAGACATTGAGACTAATGCGAAAATATTTAAAGACGCCCTGCCACCAACAGAGCATAAACAATCTTTATCTTGCGGAAAATAATTGATATTTAATCGTATAATTGACAAAATACAAAAATATTTATATGTTTTTTAGTCTGCGCAATCAGTACCTTATTCTGTATTTCACTTTATTATTTTTTTAACACTCCCCCATTGTTATTTCAAAGCACAATCAACAATCAAATTACTTACCATGAATTAATCTTATGAACAAGCAACAGACATCTGAATAATTTTCTTTCGTGTATTCAATTGTTTTGTCTTCTGGATAGGGCACCGAGTTTCATAAACGTTTTGGACAAAGGAAGATTACAAACATGATATAGTTAACGTCATGGATAGATGCTTAACAATGTGAAGTAACATTGTGGTACTAGTAGAATGGTAACTCATATTTTGCATAGTATAAAACAACTTTCTTTCCCATACGATTTACGTTTGCGAATTTCGCGACCAAAGTATATTCGCAAATTATATATTACAATATATTGAGGAAAATATCAATTTGTGAACATTAACTTTCGTGAATTTGATTCCAGAATTTGCGATCAAATTCGCGAAAACTTATATCCGCAAATTAATGGGGTTTTTTCCCGCGTGTGAAATTTCGCGAATTCGTTTCGAAATGAAAATCGCAAAAAAAATACAAGCACAAAGAAAGTTAGTTTGTGGTATCTTTTATTATTGTAATTTGTAAAGAATTGAAAACAACTCTTGTTTAAATGCTGACTGTAGCCATTGGTTGAAAATATAAACCCCCTTTAAAAATGTAGAAAGTAATGCCACGCTTGATAATTTTAACAACTTATGCCACGCTTGATAATTTTAACAACTTATGAAATGCTTCTTTGAAACTTTTTTTCTGACATCAAAGCAGTTTTGATTAAAAATAAATATATATAAATACACAATGGTGCATGATGGCGAACATGATGGCTACATTTTGGTAGATCCGGCTTTCGGATTTTCAATAAATAAATTACATGTTTGCTTTGATTTACCTCTATTCTCATTGGGTAATACATCAAGGTGATGTCCTATGGCCACTGCTCTTCTTGTTGTTAACGTATACATATATAAGCTTAATTCCTTTCACATTTCTAAAAGGAAATATATATCTAACATAAAATTGAAGGAACTATGTTGAATCGGTTCATATGGTGTAATAACACCTTAGTTGAATATGAAATAATGACCTTTTCCTACACCATCGGTCATTATTCAATTCTACCAGGCTGATATAACTTCACATGGACCAAAACAGAAATCCATAATTGACAAATATCTAACATACGATATGTGTAAATGTAACATTTTTCTATTATTTTTCCTATCGACAATTTTTATACAAAAAACCATCGATTGTGATCAAACGAAAGTTTGGTCTTTTTGTATGAACAAAATAATGTAGATCACCATGATATGTAATAGGGAATACATTTTCTTTCATACCTACGGGTGTAATACTGGCTGGTCTAGGGCAATACAGTCATGTCGCCTGAGGCTGTATTGCATGGCTACCCATGCAATAATGCCTCATGACGTCACGGCGTCAACAAAATTTATATTTCCTCGGTAAAATTTTAACATTTTTTTTTCAAAAACTTTTTTTTAAAGTTTTACTATAAAAGATGCAAACAAAGGAATTTTTATTGAAAAAATTGACTTTCAACCGTGGCTTTCTTCGAGTTTATTTCAAAGTGGCGGGATATATGGTTGTAAAATTGCAATAAAACGTCGAGGTATGAGAGAAAAATACTCTTTCATTAGTGGATATTATACCCTCGGGATCACAAAATGTTGCAAAACCCTCCACAAGTCTCGGGTTTTAAAACATTTTGTGACTCTCGGGTAGAATATCCCTATCCTTCATATCCACATATGAAAGAGTCATATGATATTACCGGCGTGCTTATTTTGTGGAATTTAAATATCATCACCATTGATGTGAGTTTTTAGTGGTAAATCAAATGGTGATGAAATGTAATGTAGACCTGTGACCACGCGTGTCACATGTTTGTTTGTATAATGTCTCCCATTATGGTTGACTCATGACCTTGATAATGGATCGTGTATTAAGCCGATCGGTAACGAAACTGCTATAAATAAAACAACAGTTGTTCAAAGGTTGATTAGGGTAATCGCAAATTAACGATAATTTTCAAATCTGGATAAAATTATTTCTTGAATACTAACTTTACAAATTTTTATAAGAATCTTAATAAGAACTCTATTCTTTACTTACTTGTTGAGTTCAGTGAACATGTAATGATAAATGTTGCGGTAAATGAGAACTGACTATTTCACTAATCATATGATTAAGCTAACCATGCTTTGAAAAAAACCGGACCCAGGAATGTACAGGAAGTGTATTACTTAAAAATGCTCCACTACCGACAGAGCATAAAGAATACTCATTATTTGAACAATAACTGATGTTAAATCGTGTATAATATATGTCTCATTTACACAAAAAATACATATAAAATGAATTATTTTGCTATTGGTGCATGCGCAATCAGTATTTCATTTCATATAAAGCATAGCGCCATCAAATTTGTTCGGAAAGCAATCATTTCTTAATATTTTTATCTTGAATTAAAATAAGAATCTCAAATTTTTCAATAGTGGTAATGATGTTTAGTAAGTAACTTTTGTAACTGATGAAAAATACTTATTTTTCTGTTACTGGTTTTGAAACGAAAACATATATAAACATGTATGTAGGCTAACGGTATTTAAAACAGGTCACGATAGTTCGAATTATTACGTCATTCCATTTTCTTTGTCCGATTACACGTGAAATACAATGTTTTTTTTGTGTTATTTTTTTTTACAATTAGATATTAAAACGAGTTTGTAAGTTTAGTTTATTTCTTTGTTTTCTAATTTTTACATAAATTTGATTTTTACAAATTTATTATATACAGTACCTTCTCTTAACATTTTAAAAACACTTTTGTTGTAGAAGATAATAAATATACACTTTGGAGGCTTTCTGCTTGATATGGAGCATTGGCCGGTTTTTTCGTTATTGAATCCACATATTTATTTGGAATCGTGACGTGGCTACGCAATTGTAATGTACACTTGACTATTTTGCTATTCAATTAAATACGAGTAATATCAGTGTTTATTCTACATTTTTATATGACTACATTCCATTTAAATAACAATAAAAAATATCTCTATTTCATTCATTGGGAATCATGATGTTTTACTTGTAATTTTTTATAGATTTTGTAACAAATTGTTATCGTGATTTGGAAAATTTGAGGTTGAATTTCATAGTTCCAATTTTCATTTTGCATGTGCGTAAATAAAAATTAAAATAAATATATAAACATACGTATAATGATGTAATTAAATTACAATATATACACATGTATATTAAAAAAATCTACATCTATAGAAAAATAAACAAAAATATTATGTAATTAAATTACAAAAAAAAAAAAAAAAAATAGAAAAAATATGAATAATAAGAGGTTAATGACAATATGATATCAAAAGTGTATAATTTTAATAATTAAATTAAGTTAAGATTCTTTCCTTGTAATTGTGTTGTCGTTGTACACACAATGATAGATTGATAGTCGATTTTATAACTACTCGCATATAAACTAAATTCATCAATGTCGCCACCTTGTCAATATACAGGCTTTCTTCCGGAATAACATTGATAACTCACTGTTGACATTATCAATTAATTACGTCATGAATCAACTCAAACAACACAATGTCCCAGTATCTTTCAATCTGGGAATCTTATGTGAAAATGTAAAATTATTTAGATATATGCTTCAAAAGGAAATATTGTTGTGCGGTGAACAATATAGATCATTTCTGAATTTATAATTTAATAGGTTTGCATCATTGACAGTACCTTATGATTTATTTGGGATAAAATTATTTTTAACCAAACAAAGATTATGTAATAATTAAAAAAAAAACAAATCAAGACAAATTATAGGAAGAAATTATAGAGCAGAAAAAATGGTCTCCGATTAGTACGGCGCAGGTCTTGTATTATCTGAAATGTGCTCAAGTTCATATGTAGGTCATATTTAGCTTAAATCCATGTCAAATGTAGGTCAAATATATTTTGTCAGAATCTGGTCAAAGAATAATCTTGAGTTCAAATCTTGTACATTTATATCATAAATTTTTACTTCTAGATATCATAAGCTGATGACTTTGAAATATTATTAAGTTTGAATTAGTATTATGTGACTTGAAAGTCAGCCTATTAAAATACAGATCCTTATTATATGTATCTATTTATAAGAGGATCTGACAACATCCCATTATGAGTCGAGTTCTGTTGACCTTCGGAAATAGCCAATCAAATTGCTGCTGCCAGAATCCTGACCGGGAACGAAATAGTTTGAAGAAGCTGTCAGAATTATTTTCGTGTATGTAGTCATCTCGCCCAAAAAGCACACCAAAGCTAAATGTTTATGCATACTGGGACGAGATGACGTTTTCAATTAATCTAGGGAAGTGTAGAAAATACAATTGATCTGTAGTACAGGTGGTATAAAGGTCATCTGAACATGATTCCTTATGAGATGTTGTCAGATCCTCTATTGAACGGAGTGGTTATAAGGATATCTATTTTAATAAGATTTACATTCTTTTTCTATTCAGGTACTCTACAGATCTATAAGAAATGTCAGTCCCATTCTGAATGTCCAGATAATGCTAAATGTCAGCCCAGCGCGTGCGATGGATACACGTGTCGATGTGTGGAGGGCTACGTCGCCAGTGATGATAGAGACAGATGTTTAGCAGGTAAGCTTAAAGTAGATCATGTGTGTTTAAAGTAGGTCAGATATGTTTAAAGTAGGTCAGGTATGTTTAAAGTATGTCAGGTCAGGTGTGTTTAAAGTAGACCAGGTAAGCTTTGTTTAAAGTAGGTCAGGTTATGTTTTGTTTAAAGTAGGTCAGGTACGCTTTGTTTAAAGTAGGTCAGATTAGGTTTGTTTAAAGTAAGTCAGGCCAGGTTTGTTAAAAGTAAGTCAGGTCAGGTATGTTTAAAGTAGGTCAGGTTAGGTTTGTTTAAAGTAGGTCAGGTTAAGTTTGTTTAAAGAAGGTCAGGTTAGGTTTATTTAAAGTAGGTCATGTGTGTTTTAAGTAGGTCATGTATGCATGTAAAACTAAAAAGTAAATCAGGTTAGATATATTTAAAGTGAATAGCAGGTTAGATATATTTAAAGTGAATAGTCGGGAACGAAAACCGGTCTAAATACATTCATTGGCCTTCAAAAAGTGCTTACGATGTCCAGTGTTGACTATTGAAATTATGGAAAAGCCCAATGTGAATTTAGCACCTTTCCAAATATAACTCTTTGAAAGCGAGGCTGCGTGGACATAGCCAGTCGGGAAGAGGAAGAATTTCTTTAATTTAAATTAATTTCTTCACAGGCAGAGCGATTTTGAAAGTAAATTTCATTTTTCTATTTCGTAATAAATTATACTGCCTTAACTGGATATATTAACACTATTTTTACTGACTTTAGCCTGCCATTGCCCGACTATTCACTTTAAAGTAGGTCAGGTCAGGTACATATAAGGAAGGTCAAGTAATGGTGTTAAAATAGGTCAGGTAATAGTGTTAAACTTTAAAATAGGTCAGGTTTGTTTGAAGTTGGCCAGGTCCTCTTCGAACCCATACCATATAAATCACTTTAACATATATAGATATTTCGCCGCTTAAAGATAAGTGTGCTGATTGCATTTTTTTGTACAATTTTACTGTTGCAACTATTATGAATGCGCGAATTAAACAGGTCGTTAATCTGTTAAAATGAATTTTTAACTTTTATTGCACCGAAATACAGTACATTATTAATAGCTACGAGAGAAGAAAATGTATCCCAAAATTTGTTTCTAATAAATCGTACACTATTCAATATTTGCATTGTCTTTATATGAAGAAAGTAGATGGACCCAAATTCCTATTCTCCGATATATTTGGTATATATATTAAAATACATTTGCTTTTTTCAATAAAGATAATTCGTGTAAAATGATTTTCAAATTTGCACGAAATACATTCCTACAGGTATGTCTCAATTAGGTAAAATATACTCCTCTAAAATTCTAGTGTTGAGTTACCTAAATATTGGGGACAAATAAACAATTATCAGTCTACAAAGAATTTATTTTTGTATGTATCAGTATAGTCATATCTAGCTATTACAAGTACGATATCTTCTTTCCGTAATTATTATTCATAATTGTTCGTATTATCCATCATATGTTATCAAAACCCCGCACCTATTTCTATATATTCTTAATCAATTAATACATACCTAAGACATTTCTCGGTCTATACGCACATGTCAGGCATAAATTTATCATATTTTGTCTATAAAGGGGCATTAAGTACTGTACTGACACTAACATCGGTGTAATGTTTCCCACGTAAACGTGTTTAAGTCATAATTGTCGTTTATCATTGTGTAAACTAAGATTTTATTTTCTTGAATTTCGCGATCATGGTAATTTCGCGAAGGTTTATCTCCGCGAATTGTTGTCTTTCCACAAGTATGTTAAAATGTATTTCAATTTGATTTCAACATTTTAAATGACCGATGGTCGGTGATTTTTCTCCGGGTATTCCGGTCTTTCTCCACCAACAAACTTGGCACGTTCTTATATGACTGGCTGTTAATATGACGTTAAACTAATTAAACTCAAAACCCAAACCCAATTTGATTTTATACCTACGAAACTTAATTTCTATGAATATAGTACCCGCGAAAAAAGTTTGTTTACAGCTTTTGTGTGGCCTATATTTGGAGACGATCGAGTATACATTTCAGTGTTTAATTATCTTTTGATGTAAACCACTTTTTCACTTCTTCGTTATTTTGTATATACATATTTGGAATTTTAGTCTCCCTTTTCATATATTGACTATAAGGTAATGCAAATAACGTTGTTTCGTTTCTACAAAGAAACGTCGTGTTGTTTTATATTCATTCACCATATTCGTAAATATATAAATTCGTGATAACGGGCTCTTATATTCACGAAACATTTTATAAGCTATTCAAATTAATTTGTATCCCATATAATGTGTAATAATTGTTTCTTAGTCAAAATCACATGGGGGACAGAGAATCGAGTCTGACAATCCTATGTTAAACACTGAAGAATTTATGAATTATTCCATGTTCCTTTATTATTGAAAGAAAGATTCACAAAATGCCAATCAGATTTCCTATAAAAAAAGACAATGTAATTTTTATTGTTATCGAGGTGAACAAGATTAGCAGATTTTTATATATAAATAGTAGACTAAAATTACTTCTTGTTGTAAAATTTTTGAATAGTAGATATTTATTTTTATTAGTATATTTCCTTTGTTTCATAATTTCTATTTTTGTTGATCAGTTTTCAAACCGTCTCATGGCTACATATTACGTTATTTGATTGAAACTGAAATAACGTAACGTGACTCTTTTTGAAAGTTAAATGTATCTTTTTAAAGCGCTATTTCGCTGAGGCTTAATTGTTAAACACACCAAACAACACTTCACAATCGGACATATTACACTGAAATAGGTAAATCACTAGGCCCAATCGTTTTGTGATATTCGTAGAAGGAAAAAGGAAAAGCCTCAGGAATGTCTATCTGTAATTTATGTCTATTTTTAATTTTTTTTTAGGTTGCATGTTGAACTGTCAATAATATTTCAAAAAAGCTTCTGACGAATCAGACCTTTTAAATACATAATTCCCATTGATTTAATTAAAAAATCTGTCAGAATCAAGTCTAGAAACTGTAGAATAGTGTCAAAACTAATCATTGCTGTTGAACCAAAAGCAAAATAAATTATTTTATAATATGTTTATGTTAATAAGACATATCTATATATACACGATTAAACACCAACTGCTGTTAAAATGATGAGAATCGTTTTTGCTTTGTCGGCGATGGAGCATGCATCGTTAAAAGTATGAATTTGAATTAACTTTTATTCTGAACCTAATTAACAATTCTTTAACTTATTCATCCCTGAAGACAAACTTAGGCTCTTCTAAATTAAAGACTAGAACGGTCGATTATGGAGTTTTAGGGATGTTAGTGTTTTATGGTTCTAGTCGTCATTCTTATTTTACATCTTTTGTTGTTTTCCCCTAAATGTCCTTAAATACTCTGATTAGTCCGAAATACATATGATTTTTGTTATTTTACTGTTACATCGAAATGCATTTGCAAATATTAACTCTATTTTCATTTTTGTTTTACTGTTACATTGTGACGCCTCTTCAGTACTTACAGCACTTCAATTTTTATTTTACTGACGCCACTCTAAATACTTCCAGTACCTTGATATTTATTTTACTGTTACAGCAAAACGTATGGGAGAGCCTTGTGACTGGTATTCCACAAAGTGTATGTCGCCATTCTCGCTCTGCCGGGACACATGTGAATGTTTTGAAGTTTTCCTGCGGACGGATGATGGCAGGTGTAAACTGCCGGATGTGGCGTATATGGGAGAGTCATGCGGACCAATGCGGGACTGTTTATATCCGTCAGTTTGTAGGCGTGGCCGCTGTGTGTGTGAGGCCCCATACAGGGAAATCTCAGAGGAGGAATTCTGGCTGGATCCTGTTAGTCCCTTGCAGTGTCATAACATCACATACTCTATACGTAAGTGATAATTCATTTCCTTGCATCATCGATACTGTAGGGGTTACTATCACTCACGTAATATCAACCTCTGGACTATATCATAGTAAAATTAAAGACACTGGAATACACAGATAAGTTGATCCTCTGATGATAAATCTAATGATGTGTTTAACGATACACTATGGATGACTTTGTTGCTTTGAAGTTGGTCGTTACTCTCTCCCCCTCTGTAATGTTCCAATCAAGTCCTGCAGGCCTGTAATTGGTCAGAATTTTTCTCCTGAACTGAAGTTTTACAACAAAGCATAGTTAAGTATATGAAGACCAAGCCCTGGTCTATTATTTTTTGTATTCTATAAATGATGTATTCTAGAATGAAATAGTCTACATTTCAATATGTATATCGTATTTGTGTGGAAATATGAAATTTATTGCAATTTTGTTTTATCAAATTTAGATACCTGTAACGGAACAGATATAGAAATACCTCCTGGGCTTTTACCAACGACAACTACGACTCCAACAACGACAACTACGACTCCAACAACTACAACTACCACTCCGACAACCACAACTACCACTCCAACAACCACAACTACCACACCTACAACCACAACTACAACTCCAACAACCACAACCACAACAACTCCAACAACCACAACTACCACTCCAACAACCACAACTACCACTCCGACAACCACAACTACCACTCCAACAACCACAACTACCGCTCCAACAACCACAACTACCACTCCAACAACTACAACTACCACTCCGACAACCACAACTACCACTCCAACAACCACAACTACCACTCCAACAACCACAACTACAACTCCACACTACAACTACAACTCCGACAACCACAACTACACCAACTACCAACTACCACTCCAACAACCACAACTACCACTCCAACAACCACAACTACCACTCCAACAACCACAACAACACACACTCCAACAACCACAACTACAACTCCAACAACCACAACTACAACTCCAACAACCACAACTACAACTCCGACAACCACAACTACCACTCCAACAACCACAACTACCACTCCAACAACCACGACTACAACTCCAACAACTACAACTACCACTCCACCAACCACAACTACAACTCCAACAACAACAACTACCACTCCGACAACCACAACTTCCACTCCAACAACCACAACTACCACTCCGACAACCACAACTACAACTCCAACAACCACAACTACGCCGACAACTACAAGTGAGTTTAACTTGGTTTTATTCGTAGATTTTATACTTACATGGTGTTTCTGTTTAGAAAATAGAATAATAGAATCTTACATGGTTCTGCCAAATGGACATGGATATCTCAACCCGAGTGAAAGTTCTGGCTTGTCACCCAGCGGTTTGCCGATGGTGGACGGTCAAAATCTTTCACGTGAGTTGAGATATCCCTGTTGATCTGACAGACCAATGTTTTTTATGTTTTTCTCCCATACTTGAACGAATTATTATTAAAATGCAGTAATTCAGAAACATCATAGAAACTTCGCAATGCGTCAAAACTAATGACGTCGTCGCATGTATTGATGACATCACGTAATTATCTAGCGCGTGTGAGCTGTCTTTTCTCTACCCCCGTAAAGACAGTTATCTTTTCCCTAGCAACGGTGGGATAACCGTGTCAAGTCTGGGAGAAATCTTTATCTTTCCTTGCATGATATTAACATCTTCTCCATTTCTCAGTACAATATTCTTCTTGATCTTGATCCTTCAATATGTGCTCACCTGCATGTCTTAAGTTATATACTTAGATATGTACTTGGTATTCAATTGACCATTTGATTTTTTACTGTTTCAAAAGCTCTATGCATATTTTTTCAGTAATTCGAAGGGCCTGAGCACATTAGACTATGAACACTCCCTTCAATCTCGAGAAAAAATATCCTCATCTTTGAGGAGACTTTGTTATACTCTAAATGGTCAAATGGAACCGTTGTATATATCATAAATATTCCTTATAATTACATTGTAGTTAGCAATGTAGTCATTGCTAATTAATTGATGTTATATTAATTATGAAATAATTATCATACAAACAAGCTTCCAAAATTTACAGAATCACTATTTGTATATTTGATAGCGTTTATATTATAATGGCTTATTTTCATTATATCCTAGCAAACTCATTTTCACCGAAAGAGTGTTCCTAAAGTTTAGGAAATTTAGTAAATTAAAATAAAAATTAAAAGAAGACATAAGCAAAACTACAACAGACAGGAAGGAAATATCTAAACTTTCCTTATAATATAAATGCTTTCCTTGATCCTGGAAAATTTAAATCAGGGAATTGGTTTTGTTGTTGAAGTTTTTTACAGTTAATGGAACTATGAAACTTTCTACCCTTCACCCTTAACACCCATACTACCTTGCACTCTCGCATTTCTACCACACAAAGATGATTTTTTGCAGCTTAATCCATGGTATGGGTCAATAGTGTCTACCTACCTGGCTTCGGTCTGTTAGTTAGACGATTTCGTCTCTCGACCACCTTGAATAGACACAATGTGTTACTATTTTAGCATGATAATATTGAAAAGTATTACAATTTCAGCAAGATAACATTGAATACACGACGTTTCAATGCATAATAAAGAGGAAAATCTAGCAAAAAACGTCTAGATTTCGATTACACATCCAGCATTGTTGATGTTTGGACGACATCAAGGCATCAAAACAGCGAACGCAGAAACGGTTTATATTTATACTATATCGTATATATATTGTTATAAGCGAATGAACGTTGATTTCGCGAACATAAAATCGGTTTACACAATGGTGGTTTCAAATCTGTAAGTTTGTACAAACAACATATGTAAGGTAAGTTACTGATTATCATAATGTTACCACGCTAAACGCTGCTTTGGGTGTTATTTATCGACTTCATGATGCTAAAAATAGACTCCACATGCTACGATTGTAATCTGTCATGCCATCATATATTCCGTCTTTGCATATTACAGATTTACCTCCCTTGCCTGGCCATCAGATATAACGCTTGTCTTATATGCACCTGCACAGACGAAGGAATATGGAAACATTTCCTAACTTGTCGATATGCCAAATGTTATATGTCAATTATGGACCTTTGACAACGTCCATATGGTGGTTTACCACCCTGGTAGGAAAATGACCGATATTCAAAGTTGTTCGAAATATGATAACTAAAAAATTCCAGTCTTAATTATCAGAATTTAATTAAATGTTGAGACAAAAGGAGACATGTTTACATTATACGGTAATAGATATTTTGGCGGCTATTTTTTCCTGTTTAAGTGAATAAATTTCCAATTTTTTTAATAAATTTGTTTGTTTGATTTAATAAAGTTATGTATTAATTAATTAACTTCTCTATTCATCTATTTTGTTTATTTCTTTTCAATTTTTTATTCTATTTCATGTTTTATTTATTTATTCATTCATACATTTTATTTACTTACGTATTCTATTCATTCATTCAATGCTATTTATTTATTTATTCTATTTCATGATTTAATTGTGTTTGTTTTGTAATAGGTGAAGGGTGGGGATAATAGTGTTTTACATCTCTTAGTTGGAGGATATTATTAAATGATAGAGAACCACTGACTTGGTTAATGTTACTCTCGAACCGTGGTCAGTGAGCCAACACTATAATATACGATTTCACTTCATCACACGGTGCAAATTCAATAAGTTGTGTTTGTCACATTTCTTTAAAAGTACTGCTAAGATATATAATAATTGCGATACTATTTAAGGATTAACTTGAATATATATTTTTATGTTATGGAAATATAATACAAATTAAATTATAATTCAATTTACTAATGATAATCTCTTCAGAATTCAAAATTCATTTTGGGATTATTTTGTCTATGAAATCGTAACGCCGTCATCTTAGCTCATTAGAAGCTACGCTACAAACGGCGACGCCAGGTTTTCCTTCATGGGCTGATAAAGTAAATTTTTTAGCCAATGAAAATGCTTGTTACAAGCAAAATTGATTTATCATATAACGCAGAAAAAATTATTTATAAAAAATAGGATTTCTGTCGTAATTTTTCAATTAGTAAAAAATAACTTTGATAGAATGTATCAATTGAAAGCAATGTAGACCTTATAAAACATACCTAATAATATTGGATTACCGATTTAATTAACTAAGCACCCCTTGACCTGTGAAACAGCTACGTTATTTGTTTTCATTGTGACTAATGATAATTATGATTAATTACCGTAGACATCTGTAGTTCATTCATAAAACTCCTTGTTCAATTACTTTTCCTTAATAAACATATTATTATTACTTTTGCACTAAACTGCACTAGCTGAGGCGCTTTATGCTAATTATATAGTCACACGAGACATGTAACAGTCTTTCTTTGTTAACCACGAGCTGTCACACACGCCCCATGGTATCTGTATTTGTCGACATCGAAGTACAAAGAAATTAATGACAAATATTAAAATATTTAACCCAAAATAATTTGTTTTCGAAAATGTATTGATCAATTATTGTTTTTATGTTATTTCATTATTCAATATATTTTTGTTTTACTAATGATTTTTATTATTTACTTTTCGATAGTGTTTGGGGTTAGTAAATAATTGAAAAGATAGTTAAGCAAGAAATTAATATACTAAAGTGACTTGATTATTTACTTAGAATTTATTTTATATTTATCTAACATTATATTTCACCTAATTTAACATGATCAAGTTTACTATTGTTGTAAGGAATATTAAAACGTGAGTATTATTTATGTCAGAAAAAAATCTTATAAATAACCTTTTTTTGGATACATGGTTTTTTCTTTCATTAATTCCGTAAGTAGTAACTCAAGATACAAACGGCATCACGATGACTTTGCAATGTATACATGTAGTAAGATCTGAATTCCTACATTGTACAATTGATGTTCATTACTGGTTCTGATTTATAAGTCTGCACTGTGGTACAAAGTTATACGGAAAGCTATACGGATTCGTGCTAATTAAAGTAACCACATACGCGTACACATATGTATTATCAATCTATTATTTGTACGTAATATTCCATTCTATCACCGATATATAGTCGGATATGAATTCTGAAAAATGATATGCATCACTGATTCTGATTTATAAGTCTGCACTACAGTACAGAGCATGAAGGATTCGTGCTAAATGCATTAACAACTCACATGCAATCTGCATTATTTATTAATTATTATCACTGACGGATGGACCAAGTAAATTGATGTCCGCTAAATCATTTTCCTTTTTATTCCGTCGTTTGGTTCATTTCAAGTAGTATTTACATGTATTTCATATGAAAATTGTCGTTGATTGTTGTTAGACTATTATAACATAATAATGTAAATATTTTTTATGTTTTATAAATAAGACTTTAAGAAAGAGTTTTTAAGACAGATTCAAAACACTAATTAACATTTTTTATGAGTCCCAGTACAATACTGCACAATGTCGTTGTCCGAATAGTATGAAAAGCAAACAAATGCACAAATTATGAAAATGATCATTCATACATTTGCACACCCAAACAAATGACGAAAAAAACATTTGATCAACAAGAGACAGATAGTACATCTTTAAAAATGAAAGTAATGTGTAAACCTTGCATGGATTTGAAAATGACATTTCAAAATCAAATTTATCCTCATAAGCTGTCTTAATTGTGTTTATGATAAACATAAATTTAAATAAATTTATCACATTTATAATACTAAACATGAAATCACCTGACATGCCGGTTATATATTCAATATGTATATGTAAGGATGGTATGTGTAGCTTGGTATCTTCGGCAGTATCTTCAGTGATAAAGCACTATAAAAAAGGACAGCGGTTCCACTATATAAGAAGACACAACACAAACATACCGCAACCTCCCATAACACACACCTCGCACTTCACACACGCTACACATCGCATAAATGGGGGATACATCGCCCTGGCTGTTAATAAGACGTTAAGAAATCAAATAAATAAACAGAATATTACATAGTACTAACCCGCTTTCTGAATTGCTGACTGTGACTTTGTACCTATATATATAGACCTGTACGACTAACCAACATGCATGTACTTGTTCTATTTTAGCACCTTTCTAACTACCTTTGCATGCTGCACTAACAACATTGAATAACCATGTTTCAATGTGGCATATTCTTTATCTTCAATGTTTCTTATGCCCTTTTATATGACATATGTAATGGTAATAAATCAATTTCAGATGTTTCCCTTTATTATCGACATTCAGCGATATCATCAAAAATCATATTGTTTTAGAAAGTATTTAGTATAATATAAGAATAATGTGTTTTACCTGAATATGAAATATATTTAGAAACAAATACTAAATGTTGTAAAATGTAGATTGATGTATACAGTGTATACCCCGGCAATACCGCAAAAAAGATTGAGAAGAAGTAGATGTAATCCGTTGGCCTTAAGTTAATGCCAACGTTATATTGGTTGTTTTGCGTCAGCATTTTATAAATCATTTGGACTTCATTATTTCTGTGAATGCATCAGTATTTTCGATAAAGATACGTCTAAGTGATAAAATTATTTTTCAAAGATTAAAACGTTATAAAAATAACACCAAATTTTGGTCTAAGGATTTTTCAAGTACACCTCTATTCTATTCACAGCTGTAAATGAAACCGGAAGTGAGTCTGTCTCAAATATTTCACCTAGTGAAGAACAGCGGATTAGGTGAGTTAAACCGGAAATCTATACCGGATGTCGCATGAACCCAGCATATTTGGCAGATATATACAGGTTTCTGCATTATTAAGTTTTAATTGCCATAAATTTTAAAGGAACAATGCATTACAATAACGCCGGCGTAAGATCCGGATTAGACAAGGAAAGGCTTGAACAACATACATTTTCGTTCATTTTCGTGGAATTTCTTTAATTTATTTTTATGGTATTTGACTTCTTTTTTCTTTCCTTAAATCTTTCTGTCAGATTGATTTACCCAATACCCTTGATATATATATATATATTAAAGAACTTATACATTCAAGGTGTTACAAGACCTGGCCCCGATTTCTCAAAAACAAAAACAAAATCAGTCAAAAAATAAAAAATAAAAACAACAAAGATTATGTAATAGACTTGGGTTAAGTCGTCACTTATTTTTCGAGAAATCGAGACCTGCATCGTTATCCTGATTCGATATTGATTTATGTATACTTCTGTGTTTAAACGACATTGTCATTGACTTGATGCATAATCAACATGTAACAAAATGGGTTTAAATAACAATGCATTACAATGACGCTGGCGTATGTTTAATTTTTCAGAGATATTTATTATACCTTCCGTGGCCGGATTTGTTTTCCTAGTAAACATGCTGTGTTTGGTCATGCTGACATGTGGCAGAAGGAAGAAGAGGAGAAGGAAGCAAAGGTACTCCCATTTTTTATATAAAAAGTCAGTGTAATGTTTTCAAAATATATCTATGATAACCATCCCGTTATGACACGTGCCTCTCACTACACACACGCTACACACCGCATACATGAGAGGCCGTCCTTACATGAAACTGGCTATTAATATGACGTTTAATAAACAAACAAACAAACAACAATAGGTATTCATAGACGTGCGTAGCCATTTGGCTTTTACTTTTCTGGTTAGCAATATTTAGGACAGCGCATAAAAATAAACATAAAGTCATAATATTTCAATCTCAAATACATGGGTTTATTTACGCACAATGCCGGTTTAAAGGCGTTGCAACAACAAACGTAATCTATAACTCCCAGAAAGTTAATGGCAAACTTGTCTATATAATGTTAAGAATGAAGGGGAAAACAATGAGTAAATGAAATAAATAAATAAATGAATAGACCATGGGTCTATATATACTATGGTTCGTAACCCCCGTTCCGCACTTTAAAGCAAACTATTGTTTCTATATTGATGAGTGTTAAGTGACCTGAGACGAAGTCTCAAGTGACCTATTCTGATCGCCTTTTGTCCGTCGTCGTGCGTCGTGCGTCGTCCGTCGTCCGTCGTGTGTTCGTAAACAATTTACATTTTCGACCTCTTCTCAAAAACCGCTGAAGCAATTTCAATTACATTTTGGACAAACCTTCTAAGGCATAAGGCCAATCAAAATTGTGAATTATATGACCCCCACCCCCAGGGGCTTTGGGAGGGGCCAAAAGGGGTAAAATTGACTAAAATTTCAAAAATTTCTTCTCCACTCACAGATGCGGTAGAATCAAATACTCTTCATAGTTAGAAAGGTCTCACGGTCCTCTACAAAAATTGTGAATTATATGACTCTGGGGTTTCAGGTTTCCCCCTGGGGAGGGGGTTAAGTTTACTATAGTTTGTATGGTGAAAACACATTTTGGAGCATTATTTGATCATTTATAATAGAAAATTAGTCAAATGTTGTCAGAATCATCCCTATGAGATGGGCATTGAATCATATTAACACATTTTCTTGACTGACCCCAAGGGGCCTTAGGGGCAGGGCCAAAAGGGGTCAAATAGGCTAAAACTTCAAAAATCTTCTTCTGAAATTCTGGAACTGGTAGAGTCAAATACTCTTCATAGATGGAAAGGTCTTAAGGTCCTACTAAAATTGTGAATTATATGCCCCTGGGGTCTCATGTGTCCCCATGGGGAGGGGGTCAAGTTTACTATAGATAATGTAGGAAAAACACATTTATGAATGTTATTTGCTTATTTTTCAAAGGAAATTAGTCAAAATGAGTTAGAATTTTTAGCCTGAGATAGCATTTTATCGTCATATCTATATTGGGGCCTTAGAGGCGAGGCCAAAAGCTAAAATAAGCTAAAACTTCAAAACTCTTCTTTCGAATTCACAGATTTGATGGAACCAGATACTCTTCATAGATTGGAAGGTCTTAATTAAGTCCCTTTACAAAAAATGTGAATTTCATGGCCCTAGGATCTCAGATTTTCCTCTGGGGAGGGGGTCAAATTTACTATAGTTTATGGAGGAAAAACAAATGTATGAACATTATTTGCTTTGTTTTCATCGGGAATTAGTCAAACTGGGTTAGAATTATTAGCCTGAGAAAATATTTCAACATCATATCCATATTGGTCCTGGCCGACTCTAGGGACCAGAGTGGCGGGGCCAAAATGGGTCAAAGATCTTCTGCATTCACAGGTTTCATGGAACCAAATGATCTTCATATATTAAAAAGTGAAATTTATAAAATCACTGACACTGACTGACCTCTAATTTTGTTTTGTTTTTTAACGTTGCAAAGCAAATTGGAATTTTAATCAAAAGGTTTGGTAACATAATACACTAACTATCAAAATGAAAAAAAAACAGAAAATAAAAATTCACATACGAAGGTTCAACTTTAAAGTTTATTCTAATTCGTAAATACTTTTTACAGATTGGGCCTCTTTTTTTGTAATTGTAAGACAACGTTACAGCTTGTTTCTAAAGCATTGAATCAGATTTTATAAAAGGGACAATTCATTGAGGCTAATTCTGTTAAATAATCACAAAGCAAAATATGACATGTATTGTTCTATATTCCTTATGAAACATTTAACAAGAAATATTTGGAAATTCAACGACATTGTAAAGTGTTTTGATTTATACCGTTGAATTTCCAAACCGTTGATCAATACGATTAAGCAGGTACAATATGTACGCTGTACCCATACCCCGAGCCAATGTCACGTACATTTATCAAATGTAATACATAATCACTGAGGAGTTGGTGAAATTATCTTTAGCCAAAAATATTAACATGCACCTATGATTACGTAAACACACTACTATAAGAGCGATTTAAGTAGTTCTAGACAAAAAATTCTTTGCTACACTAGCAAGGGCCAGGGTTCGGCATACAAGACGTCCAACCACAATGTATAATGGCGGACAGACTTTCACTACAGTGGGCTTTTCTGGCATATCACAGTAAAACTAACTAATCTAATTTCCATTAGAACTGGTTTGTTTCTGATATATATGAAAATTTTAATGTACTCTTAGACCGACTTTTCCCTTTCAAACAGTCCAGTTTCATTTATGTCAGAAATAATGTAAATATACAAAATCCTCTCTTTGACACCATCTGTTACCATTAATGATGACAATTGTCTATAATAATCGATTAAAAAAAGACTATTCCTTTCATTTGAATGATTTTGCTTATTTGGGATTTCAAATATGATGTAAAAACAAATGCATGGAATGTTCTAATTTAGTTTCATATGGTTTTTTTTCAGAGCTTCAAAAGACGTAGAAACTCAACCCCAGCCCCAGAAGACCGTGGACATTCCAGTGAAAACCGATAATGAATCATTGAATAATTTTAAAATTCCACGTCCAAGCCTGACCACGCCAATCTATACGAACGACTACAGCACGTGGGGCTCGTCCTTTTCCTCGTTTAGTCCCTACTACGGATCAGTGCTGTCACTGAACGGCGACGAGGTCATGTACGAGGAGATTGACAAGGATCAGGAAGAGAGGACACAGGTGGAGACGCAGCCCGCGTGATGAATGTGACGAAAGAAAGATAATAAAGGAATAAATGCATGAATAACATATTTCAGTGGATGATTGTGAGGAAAGGTTATCAAGGATTGAATGCATCAAACAGAGTTATCCGCCCTTGCAAGTAGGTTTTGATTGTGATGTCATGTGTTTGCAAGCGTAACGTCATTTTTTTTCGGAGAAAACGACGTGAATTGCGCTCACAAAATCATGACGTAATAACCGATACCTATCCGCCAGGGAGCGAATTTTGTAATATGCAAAGCCGGAGGTTGGGGGGAGTGTCTATCACGCATTAATCTCTGTGCAGGAATACAATACTCCGGGAAAAGTTCCTAGATATTATGTGAAAAGGGAAGTAAATCTGGAGAAGTACTCACGAAAAGCAACGTAAACCAAGGGTGAAATAAATCAACGGAAAATTGAATTATGCGTACTTGAGAAATGAATGTAGTGAAACCTGTTTTACTTATTACGTGCTTGATAATGCCAAATGGTCAAATTGATAATTATCTGAGCCGTTTATTCAATATTACAGAGTAACCTCCCTTGGGAGTAGGTTATAATTGTCATTAGTTTGTGTGAGAAATTCACGTCTGTTTCACTGAAAAGTGTGAAGTTATGCTCGCAAACAAATGATATCACAATCAATACCTACCCCATTTGCAGATAACTCTGCAATATGCAAATACAGAATGGATAATTTGGCTAACATGATCATTTTTATTTATTAATTTGGTGACCTTTATGGACTTGCTGGACTGTGGAAAGCTGGAAAATAAAATATATCAAGAAATGCATGTGTGAGGAAGATAATATATGAGTTATATTTGATACGAGAACACAGGGTACGAACATTGAAAATTATACTGATTCAGAAGAACTGTTGCTTCTTGACGCAATGTATGATTTAAGATTGAAGAGGGCTCAAGTCACGTACTAAGAAGAGTGTAAAAAATACGTGAAAATAAATGAATGGATTTTTTTGGGGGGGTGGGGGGTGGGAGGGGTCTCGTTGATTCAATGAAGATTTACATTTTAAACACTAGAAAGACTATGTGTATACGTTTTTTGCGTAAACAACTATCGGTCATCATTGTCTATCCGAGGATTTACCATTAGATTTTTTGTACAATATTCCTACATCACCAAGCTCACAGTTAGTGTATTGATGCTTTACAAAAATGTACCTGATATAATAATAAATACATGTCGCTATGTATCGGAACCGTTAAGTCTACCAAGACTTGTATATATCTGTAATGGTCTTTGTATACTAAATGTAAAATTATAGGGTGAATATGTGAGCCAATGGAATGTTGAGCTTTATGTAATTTGGTTTCATGTGTTACACTCATTTCTAATGGTTTAAAGTTTGAGGGTTTGTTTGCATGGACTGAAAACCATTGCACGTCGTGTATTATTACGTCATACACTCAGTTATGTAAATCCATACATAACGTTTTAGTGGTAAATTTCAAAAGCGGCATAATTCAAATATGGACTAAGATCTCAATGCACTACATATGAGTTTGTTTTATTGTAAAAAAAATAATAAATGCTAGAAAAAAATGTCAACTTGTTCAAATAAGATTATAAGAATTTATCTCAATATAGTTTGGGTTTATTGAATCATAGACAAATAACGAAAGGGGATTCTTCATAGACGCGAAATGATTTATATCTGTAAATAGATATATTCTCAAACAGGTGACAATTGATTATCATGTTTATAAAACTCGAGAAAGTTTATTTTCGAAATTATAAAACTCGAAACATGAAATGTTAACACAGCTAATATTGAATTTTCTTACTTCAATAATCAGCTATACAGTCTTCCAGAAAAGTGTTGATGTCGTTTGCGAACAAATTTATATTTAATTCAAAAGTGTTGATAATAAGTAAAATCCATAATTGGTTTAATGAGAACGTTTGATGAGATTGGTAGATTAATGTGCTATAAGCAATAAATTGTCTCAATTCGTTCGTGGTGATGGTACATGTCAGCATCATCATCATCATCATCATCATCATCATCATCATCCATCATCATCATCATCATCATCATCATCATCATCATCATCATCATTATCATCATCATCATTATCATCATCATCATTATCATCATCATATCCATCATCATCATCATCATCATCATCATCATCATCATCATCATCATCGTCTCCATCATCATCATCATCATCATCGTCTCTATCATCATCATCAGCATTATTATCATCACCATCACATCATCATCATCACCACCACCATCATCATCATCACCACCACCATCATCACCTCCCAAACACCACCACCACCACCACCACCACCATCATTATCATCATCATCATCATCATCATCATCATGATTTTAACCATTTATTATCAATACGTAGTGACCATTGATATTAATATATTTAAGAAAGAATAAACTTTATTCAAAAACTGTTCGATACCTAAGTAACCAGATAAGTTTTGCGACAGTATTATCTCTCTACTTTGCGTGTTCGGTTGATTGTTACGATGAGTCATCAAGAAGTTGTCAGAAATTAAAGATACATAAAAATGTGTGGTATCACATGTTCATGTGAACATCTTAATCTATACCCAAACAACTGTAACTTTGAAGTCATGTGGCAATCATGTGATTAGGTGTACAAAGACGTTCGCAAAAATCACTAGGTGTTAATGTATGAGGTATTTTTATCTTATTTATTTGCAATTTGTATTTCTCTGAAAGAGATGTAGTATAGAACAATCATGTAAAACCATTTATATATCTTCTTATCACCATTTGTATTTTGTACCTTATTTTGTATTTTGTATGTAAAATAAAGTTAGTTTTATGTTCCTAACAAGCTGAATCTGTTTTCAATTTCTCATGTTTTCAACACACATGTAAAGTTCCTATTTAGACGAAGAACAGATGTAAGGAAAAGAAGTACTAATGCCACAAATATGTGTTTACATGAATGTAAAGGTCACCCCAAACTACCCCCACCACTTCCGCCACATTCCTCCAGCGTTATTCGGCATGCATTAGTGAGATAGCACTATAAAAATGCGAATGTTCAACAATTTCTGAATTAATGGAACACGATATAACCATACCACAGGCTCTAAAAATATACAGACCGCAACATATTGCACATATGGGTGAATGTCCTCAAATGACAATAAACAAATCCCAACTAAATACTTCGAGGCCTAGAGACCTGACACTGAGTATGTAAAATATGCTAGGACAAAGAACAATGTCAAAAAGTTAATTGATGTAAACGGGATCCTAAATAGTTAATACAACCAAATGCATTTTTTATGTCGGATTTTAAAGTCCGTCAACTTCTTAATCAAGACAAACACAAAACACATGATAATTAACGATAGAAAATAAAAGAAGACAAAATATATAATAAAGCAGCCCACATAAACCTTTCTTTGAAAGGTGTCAAAAGACAGAACATTTCGGGGTGGGGTAGGGTCTTCAAATAATAAACACGCAATTTCTTAAGCGGCCTTAAAACACCGTGTCAAAGGTCATAGGGGAAAACCGCTTATATCATTACAAAATTTTGCATGGTGGACTACGTAAGAAATTTAGCAAGGTGCGAGATTTTTTAAGACGCAACTGTAAAACTGCTTTGAAAACAAAAACAAACAGCAGGAAAAAGAACTAGATACATGTTTCAAAGATGTTCTCGGCCGATTTGAGGAGTTTTCTTACTTTATTAAAATTCTTGTTTCATTTTTTTGTCTTCTTTTATTTTCTGTTGTTAAATGTATATCCGTGTTAGTATTTTGTGTATGGCTTAATAAGGAGGTTGACTGTCTCATTCTATTTTCTTCACGGTTAGGATTTTGTTTTGCCCCGTAAATTTTTTTTGCCCCGTAAATCAATGTATGGTTTTAAATACATTCTATTCTTACTGATATCGTTTTTGTTACACGAAATTAGCTTAACTTTTACAAATAAACTTTGTGACAGAATGGACATGTTTCAAATGGACATATTTCTATGCAAACTATATGGCCTATTAATTATTGATTCAAAGTTACCCTTTCCAAAATATCAATCTATCAAAAGGAAAGCAAAGTAAAAAAACTCATTTTAATACGATTCCTATGAACATAGTTTAATATGGCTTGCATCTGCTAAAGATTCAATGTCAACTAAGGATGTGTAATGTTTTGGATTACGAAGAATGCTTGAAGCACTAAAGCTCGAATAACTTACCTACGGGAAGTAACATGCAATTGTCTCAAGATGTTGTCGAAGTCGATAACCAGATGTGGAGAGTTTAGATCTCTACTTAATTTGATCACATATAATTATTCATGATTATCATTGTCTACGATTCATACATAAACCTCCTACGGGATATTCAGGAATGCACACCATAATGAATCCATTTTAAATTGCGATAATAACACAATGAAAGCTTCAGAATAATTGAAAATTAGATATAAATTTCTATATCAGCAATATAAAAACAAAAGTTTCGTTTGTTATCGCTCCAACAGCAATATCCTATAATAACTCTAGATATAATTAATGAAACAGTGTTTACTATAAACGTGAAAAGATATTTTACCAAAACAAAAACAACAAAAGACGCAATGCAAAATCAAGGGATACCTACACAGAAACATTACATGAGCTCCAAATAGAGTATATAAAGTAAAACATGAAATGTTCTTTTGCTCTGATTTGTCATTAGAAGAATGAAGACCTTATAACCAGAACCTAACAGCGGGTTTCCTAAAAATTAGAATGAGTTACTGCCAGCTTTAACCTAAAAAATGTGCCAAATTATGTTTGATTTGTTTCTTACAGCAACGCCGACGACTACAACCACTCCAACGATTACAACAACTCCAACGACTACAACCACTCCAACGACTACAACAACGCCGACGACTACAACCACTCCAACGACTACAACAACTCCAACGACTACAACGACTCAAACGACAACAACGACTCCAACGACTACAACCACTCAAACAACTACAACCACTCCGACAACTACAACCACTCCAACAACTACAACTTCGACAACTACAACCACTCCAACAACTACAACCACTCCAACAACTACGACAACCCCTACGACTACAACCACTCCAACAACTACAACCACTCCAACAACTACAACCACTCCAACAACTACGACAACCCCTACAACTACTACCACTCCAACAACTACTACCACTCCAACAACTACGACTACAACCACTCCAACAACTACAACCACTCCGACGACTACAACTACTCCAACAACTACAACTCCGACAACTACAACCACTCCAACAACTCCGACGACTACAACCACTCCAACAACCACAACAACTCCGACGACTACAACCACTCCTACAACTCCGACGACTACAACAACTACAACCACCCCAACGACTACCACCACCCCAACAACTACAACCACCCCGACGACTACAACTACACCAACGACAACTACAAAGTCTCCATTTGTTCCCGTCCATGCCTCGTGTACCAGCCACATCCAGTGTCCACCCCACTCCATGTGTCGACCAAATGCCTGTAAAGGGTTTACCTGTCTCTGTGACGTAGGCTTCATAATGTCTTTGGATTCCTTATCGTGCATTAAAGGTGACGATCTAACCCATAGAGGATTTGTATTTAGTTTATAGCAAAAATCGTCTATGCTTTATATCTAATTGATCTTAAATACAAAACACTTAAGTGGCTTGATATAAAAAGAATTTTGATTGGGTGATGAAATGATACAGGAAATTGTCTATGCTTTATATCTAATTGATCTTAAATACAAACACTTAAGTTTAAGTCACTTTTTAAGGATATTTTTTGATTGGCCGATGAGATATTACAATAATTTTGTAAAGGAAAAGACATATTAGTGTCTGTGTATTTTTTAAATGGATAAGATGTACATATATACAGTAAATCAAGAATATATTGTACAGTGTACCACGGACATTGGAAATTTAAATATAAACTTTGAACATTTATGATTAAAAGCAAGACATTACAATACAAATCAGAAAACAAATCGTGTTCAGAAATTTAGAAAAAAAAATGTTTTTAGTTAGTTTTCATTAAACAAGTGAGCATAGAATCATATCAAACATCGACTATTATATGGTATTTTGCAATTCAGCTTCCAGAGTAGGAGAATCCTGTAGTCCAAAAGAAACTCGGTGCCTATCGCCATTTTCCGGCTGCATGGACACATGTCGTTGCTATGATGCTTTCGTTCCGACAGCCGACGGAAGATGCCGACTCGCCACGACGAGTTTCGTCGGCGAGGCGTGTGGTACTATGGGATGTGAATACCCCGCAAAATGCATTTCCGGAATATGCACATGTATGCCTCCCTTCCGGTCTATGACGGAAGAGGAATTCTGGGTAGATCCTCTAGTGACGAAACAATGTGAAAAGGAGGATTTTTCTATGTGTAAGTAAATAACGAGGAGACAAATACCGGTTTATTTATTTATTATTTGTTTGTTTTTATTTATATCTGTTTCTGTATAGCACGATCGTCCATATTATCATAGCGGGAAAATGATGGTAAAACTTATGATGTCGTTTTTTAATTGTTTACAAAGAATTGTTTTTAAGTGAAACATATCTATTATATGAGAAGTTACATATTTTTACATAGATTTGCTAAGTTATGATCTTGACAATGTGTAAATAAATCTCTTTGTAGGGAAATGTAATGGAATTCTAATCGACATTCCAGAAGCACTTAGGACGACAACAACCACTGGTAAGCTATCTCGTCCATTTATATTACAGTTACCTCCCTTGTGAGTAGGTATCCATTGTGACGTCATGGTTTTGTGAGTGAAACTCATCTCGTGTTCTGTAAAACATGACGTCACAATAAATACCTGCTGGTAAGAGCAGATAACTCTGTAATATACAAATACAGGAAACTGCACAGAATGGCGGTACAAAGCATATCTACGAAAACTAGTTTTAGTAATAAAGAAATGTTGTTTTTTAATATTACTTTTATTTTATATACATTTTGTGTAACATCACTGTCTTTGTTATTCATTGTCGTTGGAAGTTCTTAGATCTTTTTTTTTCAGAAATATTTCATTTCACATATTAATAATTTTTGGAGAAGTAAATAGTTTAGACTTAACAAATATAAACATATAATATGCCTTCACAGTTAACTGAAAATTTGATTCACATTATGACTTGAAATGTCCTTGTGAGTTACGTTTCTGTAGATATTTAATATTATATAATTACAGAACCAACAACAACAACAGTGACTGAAGCTACAACAGAAACAACGCAAACAACAACCCAACTGACAACAACAACAACAACCGAAGTTGTAACAACTACTACAGAAGCAATAACTACAACAGAAGCATCAACAACACCAACAACACCAACAACATCGACTCCATCAACAACACCAATCACAACTTCAACAACTACAGAGAATATACAGGTTCACGTATTCGAACAATGTTCGAGACATACCGACTGTCCTGATAACTCGAAGTGCCGCCCGAACTCTTGTGGAGGGTTTGTCTGTCTCTGTAACAAGGGGTATATCAGTTCACCGGATAACATCCAGTGTATGAAAGGTATGCTGTTTTTAGCTACCTAAAAAATTCTTATATGCACAACACAACAGAAGGTACATGAGTGATTCAAAAGAAACTGTAATTAAATGTTATCAATATCTTTCCAGGAAAAAAAAGTTTATTCGTATCCATATCCAAATCATATTAATTCTGTATGTCTTAATGTTTGATAATAAACCCATTGTAGACACACATACTGTTAAAAGCATGTTACGCATAACAAAACTTCATCAAATTCAATAACATCTAAGAATTCGTTTCATAGTACTAGATTCATATTCTCGTATTTGAGATAACTCACAGTCATTCTGTATCCAATGCTTTCAGCCAGCCGTATAGGAGAACCATGTGATGCCGGAAGTAGATGTATGTCGCCTTTTGCTGGCTGTCAATTGCAGTGTAAATGCTACGACAAATTTGTAGCGTCGGCCGACGGTCGCTGTAAACTATGGTCGTCTGCGTTTGTCGATGAACCGTGTGGTGAAAAGGGGTGTGAGTTTCCCGCCAAATGTAACGAAGGAGTTTGCCGGTGTGTGGCGCCCTACCGGAAAATGTCAGAAGAAGAATTCTGGGTAAATCCGCTGGAAACATCACAGTGCCATAAAGTTAACTTTTCTTTAGGTAAGTTTTACCCATATCCCATTTCTTCTATTTCGTGCCAGTAAAATATGGACATAAATACTTAAAAGAAGTATCACCACATACAATAAAACACGGTTATAACCTCTGGGGACCAACAAAATCACTTCGTTATAAACATAGTTCGTTATAAACATATTACATATAACGTTAAAACCATTAATTCGCTTTAAGAATGTTCGTTATAAACGTGTTTTACTGTATATAGATATAAATGAAATAAACATTATGAAATATTATATTACAATGTATATATTAGTCCTGTTATTGAAATCAATACGATTTACCCATTCTTATTCTTTTTTTCTGAGGTCTAAAAATTTCTGTGTGATTAAAATGTCTACACTTTAAGGTAATGAAAAGTATATCACCGAATAAAATTAATATTCCGTACTCCTTTTTTTCATTTTGTATTAACGACTTAACGTTATGCTTTTGTTATTGTTTACTTAAAGATGCCGACAGAGCATAAATGGTACCCATCATTTGAACAATAATTGGTGTTTAATCGTGTATATATATGTCTAATTAACTCAAAAAAGAATACAAACTAATTGATTTTGCTGTCGGTGCATGCGCAATCAGTACTGTATTCCATATAGGACATAGTGCCACGGATTTTTTTCGGGATACAATTAATCATTTTCGATATTTTTGTCTTGAAGTAAAATAAGAAGCTCAGACTTTTCAATGGTGGTAATAGTGTAAAGTTAGTAACTTTTATAACTGACAAAAAATAATAAATCGTCTGGCCCTGCTTTTGATAGAGAAAAATGATCATTTGTCAGCGGTGGAGCATCTTTAATGATAGTATTATTGTTTATTTAAAGTGATTTTGCTATAAATTTTATTTACAGTTAAATTGTTTTGTTTTACTTACAGTTATTTTGTTATTGTTGATTGTTTATTTATAATTATTTTGTTTAATTACAGTTATTTTGTTATTGTTTATTTATAATTACATTGTTTATTTACAGTTATGTGTAATGGAGAGTATATAGATGTCCCAGAGACATTATCGGCTGAATGGAAAGATCTTATTGAGGGTAAGAATTTACAAACGACTGAATTGGCACATATAGAGTTGATTTGAGTTGGTGGTTCGATGTCTTATCTGCCACTTAGAGCCCCCACTCTGGCATGCTTAAAACACTGCTAGTAATAATTTATTGAACAAAACAAGGTAGTTCTACCTTATAATATAAAAAAATGTATATTATTCGGCCCATATATTTCCAAACAAAAAGTATCCACTTAAGTCAAAAGTTACCTAATCGAATAATATAAACTCCCTATATGACGTATGCAATCTGATTAAAATACAGATCCTTATAACCACTCCGTTATATAAAGGATCTGACAATATTCCATAGGAGGTTACGTCCAGATGACCTTTATACCACGTGGTCTTCATATAGGATACATTTTCTACACCTGTCACATCCATTGAAAAACAATTCGCTTTATTGTGCTCTATGGGCGAGATGACTACGTAAACCAAAATAATTTTGACAGTTTTTTTTTTCAAATTATTTCGTCCCTGAAATTCACTGTCAAAATTTTGCAAGTAGCAATTTGATTGGCCATTTCCAAAGGTCACCTGGACATGACCCCTAATGTGATTTTCTCAGATCCTCTTATTAAACGTAGTGATAATAAGGATCTGTATTTTAATCAGATTGATGACTTATGTCAAAATAGCATCGGTTAATTTCGGGAAAATAGATTGCCCACTCGCATTCACTGTTTTCGAAAAAGCTTAAATTATATAGGTAAATATCGCTACAATATATTATTTTGATTGCTGAAAAGTATATGTATGAAGACCAGATTGGTGTTATTATAACAAAACAATGTGTCATGTGCATTTTAGATTTACATGTTGATATCTTTTTTTGAGAATTTCATGATAACAGGTTCGCAAATATGTTTTTAAGAATGGCTGATTTTGTCAATTTACTCTTTCAATCGATAATTTCTACTAAATATACGTCACTAACGCAGAATACGTGTATGACGTATCGACCATGTTAGGCTTGGTCATGTGACTACTAATACTGCCCTCGATTTGTATTTCAATAAACATAACCTTAGCAAAGGAATAAAATTACTCGTGCATCTCAATCTTCAGCAAAACGATTGGCGGATCAACAAACTACTTTAAGTCATGAAACGACAACGACGGATACGATTCCCGTCACATCACTTGAAACAACGTTACAGACGACGAGGTCCTGGATTGAAACAGAAAGTGACGTCATTGGAACCAACCTGAACACGAATCCAAACAGTCGTAAACTGTACACATCCTGCACCAGTCACGGACAGTGTCCGACATCCGCCAGGTGTCGACCTAATGCTTGTCATGGCTTTGTGTGCCTATGTAACGCAAAATTCACGTCTTCAGAAGATAACACTTTCTGCTTCCATGGTAAGGGGGGCAATTCTGAATTCTTTCTTTTGATTGTTGCTTATTCTATCGAGGCAAGAATGATTATGCCATTAAGTTAATGTTGCAGACAAACAATAAAATGATATTTGGCAAATCATTAACATCGAACCATTCCATTTCGCTTTCATTCTTTCTCGTAATTACGCGAATTACGCATTTTGCGAAAGTTAATGTCTTTGCGAACTTTAGCTTTTAGCGACGCACAACATTACTCAGCCCATACAAGCGTTTTAACTTATGCTCTCAAAAATGTTCTTGATTTTCATTTCTTCGATTCAGCTGTCAAAGTGGGTGATGCATGCAACAAAAACACAGACAAGTGCTTATCTCCCTTTGCGAATTGTGCCTCCGGTAGGTGTCAGTGTTACCAGCCATTCATTTCGACCGACGATGGACGCTGTAGACACTCCATGGCAGCGTTCGTCGGAGAGACATGCGGAGGTAGAATTGGTTGCGAGTATCCTGCTTCCTGTGAAAATAACGTGTGCTCGTGTGTAACACCACATAGAATGAAAACTAAAGAAGAAGCCTGGATTCATCCGCTAGAGACGAAACAGTGTAATGAGGTTTCTTTCTCAATAAGTAAGTGTAGCGTTATTTAAGTTACATGTGCCGTAATTTTCATACTCACGAATCAAGATGAGCTCTAAGTGTTTCATGTATTCATTACAAAAATTATCAACAATTTGTAAAATACTACACTTAGTTTTGAATTTTGGCGGTTATGCGAAGAATCGTTTTATATACATTCACCTGGCCCGTGCTCGAACAGGACAGAGGTCGAACACGTACTTTATTTTTCGCATCTCTTTGCTAAAATCAGTCGATTCTTTTGTTCATGGTGCATGATATTTGTGGTGTGTGCTGACACTTTTCTTCCGCCAATGAGAAAAGTTCGCTTACCAGTTACGTAATTTGAATAAAAGCAGACGACTTCTAACAGCAAATCTCAAAATTTACGATCGCCAAAATAAACAGCAGCGCATGAAAAATTAAAAACATACAAAAAATATTTAATTATGTTAAAATGATAGCAAAACATCTCTTCCTAAAGAAAAATAGCATTTACAACATTTTTTAGTCTAAGTAACGAAAAACTGTTATTTATCTGGTTCACTTCCCGCCCCGTTAAAAGTAGGTTTCGCCCAACCAAATGAATACTTTATTTTTGTAAAATCCGATAAACTGAAGAAAAGATAAAAAAAAACATACGAAGAATGCCTCAATTTATTTTCTTAATGCGTATGTGAGTGAACAAATGTGTCTTGAATATAAAATTGAAGGAAATGCTTATCTATGGTTGTCATGGTTACAGTGCTGTGTGATGGAAGGCTACTCGATGTCCCAGAGGAATTGTTGCCAGAGTGGGAGGACTATATTAGAGGTATTTATATGATGTTCCATATATCAATACCACACTGAATTGTTTGCTATGTTCCCATAGCATAAACATATATCAAGTTTGTTATTGAAAACGTAACCCAAAGAAGTGTGTTAAAGATTTTAAAGTTAATGCAATTAATCGTGTATTAGCTCTAAGAATTAGATGCAGTATTTTGTTTGAAACACAACTCTAACCTTGCAAATTCATTAAATCTTTAAGTTCTGAAATAATTTTTGATTCACTTCTTTATTCTAAAATATGACATTGTGATCTATGTTATCGAATTATGAAATATTTTGCCGAAGGCAACAAATTTAATGTTTCTGGAATAATTTTGATCACCTTGTCATTTTTGTTAAGTGCCTATTTTCTGTTTCTCATGTTAAGAGTTGTCAAATAAATCGAAATATCCTAACAATAGACCACTGGTGAATATACAAATTCATCGGAATGTTTTTTCGGCTGTTGAATCAAACATGTGATTTTCCTCACAGCTTACAAAGCAAGACTTGGGATTACGACACCCTCACAATTAACCTCCTCGGCTCCAGTAGACACAACATCGACCTCTACTACAGCTACAGACTCCCCTACCATCCCGCCATCGTCAACAACCCAGGGGTACGTTTCTGGGCTGTTGGAAGCCTGTTCGAGACAGGACCATTGCCCGCCGAACTCCAGGTGTCGCCCTAGGTCGTGTGATGGGTACGTCTGCATATGCAACAGGGGATATGTAGTCTCAGATGATAAGAAGACGTGCGTCAAAGGTACGTGATATTGTAAACGAAAAGCAGGATTTGACAGGATGATCCAAAGAGGGAGGGGGCGGATAAGGGTAAATGCAACTACCCAAACTAAACATGGCGACTATACATAAAACGGAGAAATCGTACTGTTTGTTCACAGAATAGATGGCCATTTTGTTGGATTAACAAGAAACGTGTATACATGTGATATGACTGGAGCTGGATGATCAGTGATTTCTAGTGAGAACCAGATTAGGGTAACTGCAATTGCCCAAATTCAACATCCACTACGCAAAATTACTAGGAAATTGTACGGCCCACTATTTTTCCGAAACAAAAACAAAAACAAATCTTAAGAAGTTTCTTAGGATATCATAAGAAAATATATGTCGATGGCTGCAATACCAATCCAATGCTTTGTTTGTTTGATTATTTTAACGTCATATTAATAGTCAGGGTCATGTAAGGACGGCCTCCCATGTATGCAGTGTGTAGCATGTGTAAAGTTCGAGGTGCGTGTTTTGGGAGACTGCGGTATATTCATGTTGTGTCATCTTGTATAGTGGAACTTTTGCCCTTTTTATAGTGCTATGTCACTGAAGCATGCCGATGAAGACACCAAGTAACACACCCTATCCGGTCACATTTTACTGACAACGGGCGAACCAGTCGTCCCACTCCCTGTATGCTGAGTGCTAAGCAGGAACAGAAACTACAACTTTTATAGACTTCTCGGCCAGGGGATAGAACCCAGAGCCTTCCTCACAGAGACTAACGCTCAACTCAAGGTCAAAAGTGAGGCAGTGCCAAGGGAGATATTAGGAAAAATAAAGTCAGTTAGGAAAAACAGAAAAATAAGAAGAATAAGAACATAAATTCAGTCGCCTTTTACGACCATGCGATAAGGGCAGCAGGTACTTTTCAAACGCCCTACCTGCAGGGCAAATGTCATGGGTAGTATAATGTTAACATTTAATATTAATTTGCCGTCTGGCGCAGTGATAGTCAACTGAAGCGCGGTAATTCAGACGACGGCGGGATACACAAGACGACCCGTGTTATGAAAATAAATATTTAATTTATACTAATTTA
This sequence comes from Argopecten irradians, assembly GCF_041381155.1. Taxonomy (NCBI): domain Eukaryota; kingdom Metazoa; phylum Mollusca; class Bivalvia; order Pectinida; family Pectinidae; genus Argopecten; species Argopecten irradians. The sequence goes on from NC_091146.1 coordinate 26,056,578, forward strand.
ATTGTTCAGAAGGTGATTTTGAGCGTAGTATTTATAAGTTTTGCGACTCTTCAAAATTATCAATCTAGTTGCAATTTCCATTTTAAAAATTAAAAGCAGTGTCGGAAATGTAGTGTGCCTACAATACCGTATGACCGTTATTTTTGTGGAAATTATATTTTATGATCTGGCGGATAATCACCATGGTCATGAAAATTAAAAAATAGGATTGAACTATCTTCATTTTTGATGCTAAATTTCAACATTTTGATTTGCTAAAATTTGAATCCCGTTGTTAAGATTCGCGAATGTTTGTACTGAAAAAAGCGGCGGCTGTATGATATTCGTTTTAGGCGATTGACCGTCCGTGCATGATAAAATCGATATTTTAGTGTTTAGTAGTGATTACTTACATTATTTACGCGACAAATAAATACAGAACAGCGAGAGAGCATGAACGCGAATTGAAATATTTGGCGATTATTTGTAGAAAATGTATATATGAACGCCTGTTTTTCATAACGAACTCAGAACTAATCGATTGATGAAAATAAGGAATATCCGAGTTATTCTACACGCACTAGTTTACTGTAGTATTATTACAATGATTTATCGGTTTTTTACTGACACGTAAAAATTTTAATAAATTGATTAATGATTATCTTACTGAAGTCATTTGACGAATAAACTTTCTTCAATTTGATGATAAAGCATTCATGAAAAACGAAAACAAAACATCGCTTTTAAATTAAACCATTGTATAACTGAAGTCATTTGATGAACAAACTTTTTTTCAACATTTTGATAAATCATTGAATAAACACAAAACAAGACACCCTTTATACCATTGTCTAACTCGTCATTTGACGAACGAGGCAACATCCTCAGGTATAATGCTTGATATACAGTAAATTATTTATAATTACACTTTTTAAAATGCTGATATATTTAATATTTTTTACAATCTCTTTAGCAATGAGAGTGGGAGAAATGTGTGACCCGGAGGTTTCCCGATGTATTTCTCCGTTCGCCGCATGTGCTGGCGTGTGTCGGTGCTACGATCCCTTCATCACATCACGTGACGGCAGATGCAAGGTCAAAACAGCGAACTTCATCGGAGAGGATTGTGGGAGGATAGGATGTGACCATCCCGGAAGTTGCGTCACCGGAACTTGCCAGTGTCGCACTCCATACAGAAGGAAAACTGCCGAGGAGTTCTGGGCCGACCCATTCGAAACTTCACTTTGTAGCAGGGAAAATTATTCATTAAGTATGAATAATTTCTTTTTGATGTATATCCTGAATACCATCTTCATATGTTTGACCATATGACTTATAAAATCACAATTAAGAGATTCAAATAGATTTTAGAAGTAATCAAAATTCACAATAGCTTCAAAAAGTTTAAGTTACTATCTTTTAGCCTTAAGATTTTAATAGAATGTAAATTGATTTTTTTCACTTTCCGCTTTTATTTCAGCATCTTTCGTTTTCTAATCTAATCTCAAAGTGACGATATTCACGTTAATGGTAAATACACCAAACGTTTAATTGTTTTATAAAAGAATAAAATGGAGATTTTTTATATATATTAAGAAATATAATATAAACCTACCTTAATCCTAAATGTAACAGTTCAAGGTTATATGTTAAAACGTATAGTCACATGTGTGTGCTACGTCACTGTTCTTTGCCAGTACACATGTTTTCAATTTAACAAATACTTGTCTATGCACAATACGATAAATGTCGAGTTATTGTTAGGTTGTCGGAAATATACAAATCTTGATCATATTCTATAATGATACTATTGGTAAATAAATATATCATCATGGTAATATTATGATTGTTTTAATTGACGAAGGTTATATTTTAATACAGAATTCTTGATTTCTTTGCAGGAGAATGTAATGGTGTGCCTATAGACGTTCCAGATGGATTGGTAGAGGACACATTTTATACGTACAGTGCGTATAATTATAAAGAACTTTTCATAATAGACTTGACGAAGTAGTATTACTTTTTGTCTTAATATTGATATAAAAAATACCTGTTCATGTTGAATTTATGTAGGTTAACGGCGACATCTAAGGTAACATATGTGGTCAAATCATATTCTTTATAAGATATTAAGTGCATTAATTATATCATTCTCAGATATGACAATACAGTAAAACCTGTATTATCCGACACCTGACTTTCCTGACATGCTGTCAAATCCAACTATATACCGTATTTCCGTGATCAACAATATGTAACAACACTACCTGACTTCTCCAACATCCTGTATAATCCGACCAAAATGTCTCTCCTCGCGATGTCGGATTAGATAGGTTTCACTATGTCTGTTTATGTTACTAATGCGTTGATGATACTTTTGCGTTTACTGAAATCATCTTTTATGCTTGAGCGTATTTGAAAAATGCTTTCATGCGATTTTTAATTTGTGCCCTTTTATTGAATATTATTATCTGTTTTTCGCTACCATTCGTCCACGTAGATACAACATACTGGCCGGATGAAGAAGATTGGTATAGAAGTAAAAACAACACCGGTCTTTCGAACCCGGACTCAGATTTATTCCAATGGAAGCTCTTTACAACCCCTCCAAGCTCACTGTTTGATGGAAAAGGAAGTCAAAGTTCCGGACCCAGCGAATCTAATTTTAATTTGGAAAAACAGGGTAACGAAACAGCCAATGAAACGTCGCCATGGGAAACCGGAAGTGAAAGAGATCACTCGTTTATGACTCGGGGTAACTGGAGAAAAAGTTATGAACATCCAGATGGTTCGGATGGATATTCCGGGCTGGTCCCATTGGGTATAAATAAAGATTTGGAAATGGCCGACATTTTTGGGAATTGCTTTACGCATGCGCAGTGTCCGGAGCATTCTTACTGTGGGCCGATGGCTTGTGACGGCTATGTTTGTCTGTGCAACCCCGGATACGTCCCATCAGATGACAGGATGTCTTGTCTACCAGGTATTGTTGTATTGCGTCATTTTGTTTAGGAATATCTTGATAGAATACTAAATAGATTATTTTATGTTGATTAGAAGTTGCAACTCAAATATTTGTATAAACTCATAATTTTCAATAATTACACGCACGATACACTCTGTTCAAAGAATGACGATTTATGTTTAAATGTGGGATTTTTGTTATGCTATCATAAATGATGTTATAAAATGATAATAGTAAAAACCAACCACTTCGTTAACGTTGCTGTTTGATAATCATATTTATTAATTAAAAAAATGACGGCAAGCATGTTATGTTAAATATATTTTCGTAAAAACAAAAGTTTTATATGATCACTTAGTCTAAGTGAGTTTTCGACCTGAACACACTAGTTTAATCATTAATGTATTAATAATAGTTTAATAGAAGATGCCGAAATAGCAAAATTACAAACACATTCAATTGACTAGACTACAGACCATAGTTTATTGCGCATTACACAATAATAAAACATAACTATATCATCACAGCGAATTTAATTATGGTCCTCCAACTTTACTTATTTCTATTGATACTAAATTATATAAAAGCAATATTCAAAATAATTAAACTAAAATATAATATTGACATAATAACTAAGAAAAAAGGGAAAACATATAAAAGAAACAAAAATTTAGAATTTGCCTTCTATCATTGTATTAATAATATATTTGTAGATTAATATTGATATTTTACATGTACCATGATCGTAAACGTTGTCTCAATGGACATACGTAATAAATATAATTATCTTTGCATTTTTCTCTTTACTACCAGCTGTGTTAGTCGGAGACGTTTGTAATCCTGCCAATTCCAAATGCTTATCTCCTTTTGCGAACTGCGATGGCACCTGCATGTGTTATGACGTATTTGAGTCGTCACAAGATGGCCGCTGTAAAACAAAGACGGCTGGTTTCATTGGTGATGCATGTGGTGGGAATGTCGGATGTGAATTTCCAGCAACATGTGTGAATGGAAAGTGCGCATGCGCGGATCCATATCGACGATTAACAAGAAATGAATTTTGGGCCGATGTGACCCGCACTAGACAGTGCCGACAAACGGAGTTTGCGCTATGTAAGTTCTACTGTGATCTTTAGAAATAGGATTGTCTCCCCTTATCTAATAAACACTGTCATTTGCTTTTTTTATTCTCCGAATATACGTTACCCATGCGTCGGTAAATAATGTCCATTATATCAGTTTAAATTGATAACTTTAATATGATCATTGTTATTATTATATTATAAATCATTTAGCCATTGAAGTCACTATATTTTAATTTCATCGGGATATGAAAGAAATTTTGTTTGCAAACTCGGATTCTCACAAAAGTTTGCAAACACAAACCTATTAAAGAATGCTAATGTCTTAATTTTGTTTGTAGACTTGTGCAATGGAAAACCAATTGAAGTTCCTCGCGCTCTAAGGAATGAAACTGACGCATTTGGTCGAAGATTGGACGGACTTGATCGTGTTTCACACATTGCAAATAAGGGGGCAAGCGATCCGAACACTGAACATAAAACTGGAAACAAAACATCAGACGATACTACAAATGGTTCAAAGAATATAAAACATTCCGATAGTGACAAAAGTAGGAACAGCGGAAGTAATGGTGTCACTGGTGGTTCCGTCAGCGGGATTAATGGCGCTACTGGTGGTTCTATTAGCGGAAGCAATGGCGCCACCGATGAATCCGTCAACGGAAGTAGTGGTACCACTGGTGGCGGAAATTATGTGGAACGTGAGGGAAACGAAAATACTGAACACGATGGTGGACAGTATGCTTCTAATGGCAGTATGATTTCACACGGAGAAAGAAAAGAAAATTCAAGCACAACTTCAACCGGAAGTACAGGTAACGGAAATAGTACAGCTCCAACTGCGGTACCTGGTGCCAGAAGAAGAAATAGATTTCCAGGTAAACACATCAATAATCATTGAGGTATTTTTGACAATATGCATAATTCACTTTAATTTTCTACAAAAATACAAGAGGAAGACGGAAGATATGAACCTCAATACTGATAAAAAATTACACACTACAGTTGCAAAATATCGTTTCGCTTTAATTGCATCCCATGTTTAAATACTGTTTTACATAGTTGTTTAACTTTCAATGTGAATTAAATCTTATAGTTTTTAGTAGGTTACTGCAAAAATATTTTGGGGTGTTATTCTTAAGTTACCAAACATTCGACAAGCCTCGTGTTTGACAAAAAGACGAGTTTGATAAGTTTGCATCTTCTAGCCATGAACATGCTGTACATTGTAGTTCATTACTGTTATGAGTTATTAATTAAGTTAATTAACTGACTGTTGCTAATCTCTTTCCCCAGATACAGGTGGCCTGTATTATTACATTCCCCAAGGTGGTTTCTTCGTAAGGGATTTCCCTGAAGTGAATGCTGACAAACTCCAAACAACAACCTTATCAGATCTTCAATTGGAGACTCGGAATTTCTCGGATATTCACGTATCCATTTACAATATGTCTCAGAAATCGAAAGGATCCGGACATCAAGTAATCCTGGATGCTGCTGAAAATACCACGGGACTACAGCCGTCCTATACATTGCCTTCTAAAACCAAAACTGGCGGTGAATATCACATAGATCGAACGGAAGCTTTGGATAGTGGTCATACTCGCGGAGTGATACTGTCCAAATTTCCGGATTTGTCCACACCGCGGATGGATATGACTTTATCTACTTCAGGAATGGTTTCAAGATCTCTTCCTGATTTGAATTCACAGCATTTCGATAACACAATGGACGCAATGAATCATAACAATGATCAATTAGGTATGATATAAACAACTGATTTAAGGATTGACTTCAATATGTTTATCTTATGGTTCAAATACGCTTAGATTTTTGTGATATATTTCCATAATAATGGTATAAAATAAGTAACTTTTTTAACGGAAGAAAAATACTTATTTGTCTGCTTCTTTTTTTTTATTGAGAAAAAAAATCTTTTTGTCAGCGCTGGACCATCTTTAAAGATGCTTCACCGCCGACAGACCATACATGATATTCATCATTTGAACAATAATTGGTGTTTTATCGTGTATATATACGTCTAATTAACACAAAAATAATAAAAAATAATTTATTTCGCCTTTGGTGCATGCGCAATCATTACTTCATTCCATATAGGATATAATGACACGAACATTTTTCGGTATGCAATTAATTATTTTTCATGTTTTCAACTTGTACATTACATTTGTAACTGAAGAAAAATACTTAATCGTCTGCTCCTGTTTTTGATAGTGAAAGAATACTTTTTATCAGCGTACATGTAGTAGCGTCTTTAAAATGCTACACAGCTGACGAATGGTTATTTTCATCTGTAACTGTAACAACAGAGACAAATCAATGTCCTGGAGTGATAGATACTATTAATGACGGAATTCTGTTAAAGATTATCCACCGCTGACGAATGGTATTTTTTCTCTATCAAAAATAGGAGCAGACGAATAAGTATCTTTCTTCCGTTACGAAAGTAACTGACTTTACACCATTACCATCATTGGATAGTTTGAACTTATTATTTTACTCCAAGATGGAAGAAATATTAAAAATGATTAATTACATCACGAAAAAATTCCATGACTCTATATCATATATGGAATAAAGTATTGAGTGCGCATGTACGAATAACATAATAAATTATTTTGTTTTTGTATTAATTTGACACATACATACAATTAAACATCGATTATTGTTTAGATAATAGGTTTCGTTTATGCTCTGTTGGCGGTGCAGCATCTTTTGACTTGATGAAAAATAACACACTGAGTTTCACAGAAATAGATAGAATAAAAAAAAATTTGCATGTAAGTATATATCTCCAAATAGGAAAAAATTATTTAAGATCACCACAAAAGACTAAATTTATTGTGAATTATCCATTTTGAATTTTTTTTTTCGAATTATTTTAGGAATAAACGAAAATGAGGACGAGACAACCTTAGAAAAACCCGGACAAAACCCGGATGTTGAGGATCCGAACGTATCAGGTAACGAACATCCATACTAAAATGAAATATTTGATGCTGCTTTGTTAAGTTGTCAAATTCTTTTACTCCATAGTTTCTTGTGTGTTGTGGTGTGTTGATTTGTCGTTGAAATGATGAATAACTTCTACTGTTCTGTCGACATTTTATTATTTTACATTTACTATTTACAAGAACAGAATAGGTAAAGATATAGTTGCTGTGTGGCCCAAAATGGGACCACACACAATGTGTGTGCTCCAGGATAGCTCCCTCTCTCTCTAGCCCTGTCTAGTTGTCTCCGTGATATATCACTGGTCGACTCTATTTATAATAGTTAGTACATGTAACAAGATCTAGAGAGCAGGTAGGTTTACACATCAGTATTTGGCCATGATATCTAATACCTGATATCTACTACCGCAACAGCCCACACAATGTATCCATTCCGTGTTATACAAGACTAATCAGGGATTATGATATGACCAACATGTGTGCAGATAACTGACCGTATACATGTACATACACGAGAAGCTTTAGTATGACACTGGCCTAATAGCTTATTTAATTAATTCAAATGAAACTTATTATATTATACACCCTTATTTCTTTACTCTTATGTGCCGTTATTTCCATACTCACGAATGAAGACGAGGTTTTGATATTTTATTCACCACCACAGGTTACCAATATTCTGAGAATTACAATACTTACAATGCAGAGATTTTAATTTAATATGTACAAATAAAAGCTGAAAAAAAAGATTTTTTCGGCAGTACTGCAATACTGTATATTTACATCTACTCTTATAATGGTATAAGCAATTGTAAAATGATTTCTTCAGGTATGTTTGTGTTTAAACATACAAAAGGCATAAATACAATAATGTTATTAACAGCGCATAAATTTCGTGCTGTAACTAATGTTCATAAGGCATTATAAATGTTTCATGTTCACTTGGTTAATTTATCAAAGATAGTGGTATTCAATAGTCGAAAAAAAGATTACTGAATGAAAAAGAAATCCTGAATCCTGCACAGTTTGCAATGCTATGTTCCGATTATGTATTTCGTCCCCATTTTTTCATCATGAAATCATGACATAAGTTGACGAATTCATATTTGTAGTGATTTGATTTCGCAGTTTCCAAATTTTACAATTGTTTAAATATTTTTGTTCTGATAATCCAATCGTATTCCCTACAATTATTTGGAGCCACGATGAACGAGTGGTAAATATATCTCGACATATTAACATAAGCTCTCCATCTCTGAGCTGCGACTGTGAATCCCATCTGGGGTCAGTAGCTAAGTATGACCGCTGGTCCATGGTATTTTTGTTGGTGGAGTACTCAAGGTTTTCTCCACCAACAAACCTGGCGCGCCCTTACATGGCACTTGCTGTGAAAATGATGTTAAACTAGTAAAACCTAAATTAAAAAAAAAATATTTGTTGTCGAACTTTTGCAGTTGTTAATCAAATGTGTATTATTTTTAGAAACTGTCTTGATGTCTTCCTCCATTTCGGCGGTATTTCTCCTAAACATGGTGTGCATTGCCCTCCTCATACTGAACAGACGACGACGAAAGTAAGTGATTAAATCGTATGTCTCTGTTAGGAACGTGTTACCTTGTATGTCCATCTCACCCCCAACCTGATTAAAATACAGATCCTTGTTACTGCGTTGGATGAGAGGATCTGACAACATCCTATTAGGGGTCATGTCCAGGTGGCCTTTGGAAACATGACCCCTTATGGCTTGTTGTCAGATCCTCTATTGAACGTAGTGGTTATATGGATCTGTATTTTAGCCAGATTGTCTCTACCCTGTCTCTGCTTCGAAAAATCCAGCTTATCCATAAATCTGAAATTATATCCCGAATTTGCTTTTATCAGTATACCTAATATTCATGATAATGCTGGTAAACGGATTCGCTACTTATTCTCATATAAATTTAGATTTTGAAAATAGCCGATTCTGACTCGATTATCAAACTTATCGGCACTCTATGTACATTGAGCAAAATTATTTAAAATCAAGTTTGTCTATCTGAACTCCTACCCCCGCTTCAATATAGCAAGCTGAACCATAAATCCGAAATTATATCCCAAATTTGTCTTTTTTGTGGTATACGCTGATATTCATGATAATGCTCATCTGCGCTACAAATCTTTAGTCTTATACGAGTATATATATTTCAGATTTCAACTCGAAAAATCTTTTTTTCATTAAAAAGTGGAAGACATTTTCATTATGGTAATATTCAAGAGGAAATATCTGTTTATATACACGAAATAAAATGAGTCCATGATGAATTTTAAGAGCATATTGTTTTCCATATAATGCTCAGCTAGGAGAAATAGGCGATATCAGTTAGATTTGGTGTATATTTTTCATTGCATATATGAATATTAATATTACAGGAGAAAGAGACAGGAAAAAGCCAAAGAGGTAGCTAAAAAACAATCTACAATTTCGGAGTACGAGGTGTATCAACTGGCATGTCCCTACGTCACACTATCCTCGGGCCCGTATGTAACAGTTACACCTGGTCCTCGTGTTGCTACGACAACTGTGCCTTGTGTAATCACAGAAGATTCTGCGAAGTCATCAAGTGATTGTGTGACGTCATCGAGTGGTAACGAATCAGGGTATTCAACGCTCCCCGAGACTAGTACGGGAAGCGTGATAGATTCACAGAGATTTGATTCTCTACGGATACCACGTCCTCATGTTAAGAAAGGCATAAATAATATATTTAAAAACAATGACGTGACGTCATCTAAAAAGCCAACGCCACCGGTGACGTCACGGAAAAGGAGTAGTACAATGACGTATACCACAGCCAAGGATAGTGATATCAAGTATTGGTTCTGTGAAATACCAAGACCGATGGTATCTTTGTCGAAACTTAAACTTAAACAAAAAATGTCATGGGGGACATGGCCGAAATCCGAGCCCAACCCGTACAGTGACACCGAGGCGTCCACAAAGGGTAACCATACGTATGAGGAAATACTGCCTAGCAACGCTAGCGATACTTCTGTATGATTAATATGAATGAGGTTTTTTCCTGTTTTACAGTACAACAGTAATAATTTTAATTATTATTAAAACAAATTATTTAATTGAGATATCTAATTAATATGATTAATACAACAAAAATGTGATAATATTTTGATGTAGATTCATACACTTTACAAAGAAAAGTTTTTCATAACCCGACAATAGTGATATCAAAGATAATAATCAATTTTGAAAACTACTCGATCAGAAGAAACGTACGATTCCATTGATAGATTTTCTAAGATATTGTTTTATTTTTTTTTCAAAATCAATACTCGACGTCGATGTCTTTATTGTAACGCCCCATTCTGGGTGTTTACTCTTTTTTATATGAAAACCAAGAAACAATATATTATATGAAGAGATAACTCACCAACACTTAACTTCATTATAAGTTTTATAGATTGTTTTATTCAGCGAGTGTCATTTCATAATTTGAAAATTAACTAAACAGAGTTTGGGGGACAATTTAATCCGATTTTAAACTCTATATTTATACCGCGGTGATCAATTGATTCTCGTCACATTCAGTGAAGCTAAGAACCATATACCACATATATCACACCATACTATGATTCCGCCATATGATATAGTACCGAAATACAGAGTACATTTTTAATTGTTTATATTTTTAGGCCATAGTTGTGGTTTTTTTCTGTTTTGCGTCCGCGTGCTGGTAGGTTTTAGGTCTCTTGAGTGAAAAAAACAAACACAAACATTTTGTTTCCGAACTGGTCAATACAAGAGGTGTGTAACAGAGTAAGTAATGCTTCCTACAATTTCCGTTTATGTAAAATCTATAAAAAGAAGTCTTTTCTAAATTTGATCATTTTAAATGAAATAACTTATTTTTTGTAGAAAAATGTACAAAATCAGTATCAAGTCGAACCCCCAAAAAAATTTAATTCGTTAGCAAAACATTGTGTTTATTTTCTTGTGTGTGTTTTTTCGCCATGCTGGCTGGTAGGTTTAAGACAATCAAAATGACGCAAAACAGAAAAAAAACACAACTTTGGCGTAATGTAAGCAACTACATGGTATAAATGCAATTTAAAATGAAACGCACTATAAAAAGTAGTCCAAAAATAGTTGAACCCAATTTGGAGTTAAGAGGGGTTGCAAATGACTAGTGGAATGCGCCGTAAGTGGTTACACACAGGGGGTGTGTGGACATAACCTATAATCAACTGCTATGTAATTTCTCACATTATTTTTTCCATTGTGAAACCTGTTGAGTTATGGGGAAAATTATGATTTTCATTTTGTTCTGCAGCACAGCCCTTTTTATGATTGATGGCTATGATCGATTTCGTTTTTATCATATTTTGCTTGAATCTGCTTTCCGTGTCTCGCTTCAAGAAAAACAAATTAAATCCGACTTCTTCGTGAAATGTGACGTTTAGGTTCCGTTGTGATAGTGCTTTAAACGTGAATTATTTAACAGAAAATATATATGTATATATTAGTCGTAATGTGATCATATGAAATCACCTGTTTTGATCAATATGCTTGTTTAGAGATAAAGCAAGTGCGTTGTTATGGTAATGAATGTATTGCTTAGTAAGTTAGTTAATGAATGATGTGAAATATGTACATAACGTAATGTCCTTAGAAAACAATTAATTAGTATTTTGTCTGATGAGGATTGTAATCTTTACAAGCTGATTAAAAAATAGATCCGTATAATGACTGTGTTTGATAGAGTATCTGACAACATTAAATTAGGGATCGCATTTTGTTGACCTTTCGAATAAATCAATCACATTGCTGCTTATAGATTTCTAGAAGTGAATAACAGGGAAATAAATTGTTTTAGGAAATTTCAGAATTATTTTCGTATATGCCGTCATCTCTCCCAAAGAATACAAGAAAACGTAATGTATATGTATTGGTACGAAATTTCATACCAAATTGTAGGTAGGTGTAGAAAAACATTTGATCTAAGTACATGAAGTATAACGGTCACCACAACTTGACCCCTTATGGGATGTTGTCAGATCCTCTATTAAACAGTGATTATAAGGATTTGTATTTTAATCAGATTATGTTGTTTATTGCGAAATCATTTTCAGTATTGAATATCTGTGATATCGTCTTTTGTTTTTACCTTATGTTGTTTTGCATTGTTTTCCATGTTGTTACATCAGATACTGTTTTGTTATAACCGAAAAATGAATATGACATTAAATTAGGATTCCGAACCTTTACGGAAGGATTGAAGGGTTCTGGGTTCTAGTTGTAGAGGAGTGCCGACTGTAGTCTAAGGGAATATATTTCAGTTAAAGGTAGAGTAATTCCAAGCCTTCAAATTAACATTTTAAATATGAAAATTGATTATGATGTAACTATGAATTATTAATTATGCAATGATAACTTTATGGTGCTTTTACAATATGAAGAAAATAAAAACTTCATACAGCTTACTAAATTGCTTTCATTTTTTTCAATATGTAAATTTATAAAAAATATTAAAAAAAGAAAGAAAATAACAACAACAAAATAAATGTATAATAATGTACAAATAATAATTCATTAGAAAGTACAACATGTTATCCCTGTATATGCATTTACAAAATGGATTTTTATACGCATTTACAAATCCATATTGAATCAAAATTTAGAACACTGGCCACGGTGTACATTTCTACCATCCCCAACGCTAGTTATTCGTGCATTTGGACAATGTCCGCCAGGTGCAATCTAGGCCATGAATAACTCCTGTTCGAGCAATACATACATATGTACGTTAGAGGTAACATATCACGAATTGTGGCTCTACTACACTTTTTGTAGTAGTTCTGTGAGTCTCTCACAGTAATTTACCATCGAGGATATATATCGGCTATATTCATGTCTGAAAATTTACACTCGTCACAAAAAGCGCAAGTCAATTCAAGGAATTGTAGCATTTCCTGGGTAAAGAAATTTGCCTTCTTGCTGCCAACCGTGTAGTGTTTCTATTTTCTCTTTAGCTCCAATCTACCTTTGGAAAAGGTCTGGAAAGAAAGCAAAATAATATCTGTTATGCACGGATCGTCACAAAAAGCTCAACTTTAAAAGTTTTATTTTGGAGATCATACAAGAATGCAAAATAGCTTTACAAAAGAAATATCTATTGAAAAAAAAACTCTAGCTAAGCAAACAAATTATTCTAATAACCATAGCTTTTTATGGCGGTAACTACAAAACACACAAAAACAGGTTAACAGCAAAAAAGTTTAAATTTAAATTCATATCTGTATACTAGTTGGATGGTTGTTTTCAAATGCTAAAAATGGAGACGGTGTCCATGGAAACATTAAAGATGCTCCACCGCCGACAGAGCATAAATGATATTCATCATTTGAACAATAATTGGTGTTTAATCGTGTATATATATGTCTAATTAACACAAAAAAAATAATATAAAATAATTTTATTTCGACTTTGGCGCATGCGCAATCAGTACTTCATTCCATATAAGATATAGTGACACGGATTTTTTTCGTGATGCAATTAATTATTTTAAATTTGAACTTGAAGTAAAATCAGAAGCTCAAACGCTTCAATGGTGGTAATGGTGTAAAGTAAGTAACTTTTGTAACTGAAGAAAAATACTAAATCGTCTCCTCCTGTTTTTGATAATGAAAAAATACCATTTGTCGGCGGTGGAGCATCTTTAAGAAGAAAAGCGTAAGGAAATTAGAAATGATACTGTATCAAATGTACTTTGCCATTCAGATTTAGCCGCCGCTTTTAATCATGTAATATGGACAGGTCCATGTCAGCAGGTCAGTAATAGCTGTACAAATGATCGACGGACTCCATCCTGTAATATTCCTATTTATAGAAGCACTGTTCAAACAAAACAATCAAAATACACATTGAGATACATTGTAATAATGTTGTCTTGACTAAAAACTACTGTAAAATACATTGTAAATAATCTCTACAAAACCTTGTAAAATACATTGTAAATAATCTCTACAAAACCTTGTAAAATACATTGTAAATTTTTTCTACAAAACCTTGTAAAATACATTGTAGTGTTCTTTTCACTTCAAAATATTGTTAATTTCTCTAGCAGACATTGTGTAATACATTGTAATTTTCACTACAAGACATTTATATCGCGGGCAGCGAATAAGCAGATGAAAACAAATTATGTAGCAGGAGAGACAAAACATGTGTTCTTATTTGACTTGTATTGATAGAGGTAAATTTGCCTTAGTAACCATGTACTAAGACCATGTACCCTGTACTTCCTAAGGGTCTCAAATGGTCAACACTAATCAAAGCCAGCCATTTTTTTTGTAAGTATCATAGCTTTCAAACAATACTCTGAATAAAGTTTTGTGATGCTCGGGAAAATATAAGAAATAAATTTATTACTAAGAATAATGAACATTGGCCGCAAATAGGCGGACTGCCATCATAGGAAAAGGTTGATTACCGATGAAAATATAGAGAAAAAACATATATACATTGTATTTTGAAGCTAACTTTAGACAACACAGAAGCTAACTTTAGACAACACAGAAGCTAACTTTAGACAACACAATTTTATTATTTGGATAATATAAGCTTACCTTCATCGACGGCAAAAGAGCAAAATACACGAATAGGGCCGAGACAAAGAGATATCTAGACAAAAGTCCGCATAATATGTTTATTATATAACGCATAGCATAAATAAAGTATTAAATAACTAATAGACGAAAACAAACTGTAAAACTGATTTAATTCATGGAGGTGTACAGATAATTCTTTAATATTAATCTTACTGAAACCGTGGAATGTACATGTACGTTACATTTAGATATTCATAGAAAGCACGATCAGTGTCACGGCCAATGAAAGACTCTTATAGTGTCATGAGAAAATCGTTTTCTATTGGCTAAATAGTGACGCGCTTTTAAAACGCTATCAAAAATCATTTCATAATGGCCAATGAGTGACTCAGTTTTATATCATGAAAAAAAGACCAATGAACGACTCGCTCTTATAACATGTAACAACATAATTTCATTGGTGAATGCTTATATAGTATAAGATAGGTTTAAAAACTTACTGAGCTCAATTGTGTTATTTCCTGTATTGAAGGAATTCTGGAGTACTCCGAACACACACCTGGAACAATAGTAGTTTGACCTTTCTAACAAATTGATCAAAATTAAGATCCTTGTTATCACTACATTGGATAAGAGGATCTGACAACATCTTATTAGGGGTCATGTTCAGGTGTCCTTTGGAAATAGTCAATCGAATTGCTGCCTGCAAAATCTTGAAAGTGAATTTCAGGGGAGGAAATTGTTTGAAAAAGCAGTCAGAATTATTTTCGTGTACGTAGTCATCTCGCCGTTTCGTCGTTTCACAAATCACATTAATATTCTACATTTGCATATTAAATAGTTATCTGCCTTTGGAGGTATGTATTAATTGTGACGCCATGTGTTTGAGAGCGTAGCATAATACGTTTAGAAGAAAATGACGGGAATTACTCCAACAAAATAATGACGTCACAATTGATATCTAACCGCAAGTGCACTTACTCTGCAAAGACGTATTATGGAATTTTACATGTCCTGCCCCTAATATCTCGAAACGAATTTAAGTAAAAAATGACTTTTTTATAATTTTTACGGGAAATCGAAGCCAGGTTATTGGATGTTAAAAATAAAACATTTTCGAAATAACTACGTGTTATAATAGCCCTTACGACAAGCTATATATACACATATGCTATATATACACGGTTGGAATTACTTCCTTGTCCCATATGTTATATATACATATGTTAAATAAGTGAAAGCTACAAAATTGCTAGTTTTAGGAAACGAAAATAGATAATGAAGAACAAAATTTTGAAACATTTCAAATGTTTATGATTGATGTATATACATATGTATAAACTATTTCTAAAGAAATCGTATATTTCTTATGCATGCACACGTATGTAAATATGTATCGTATTACAATATGAGCAATGGAAACCCAGAGTATTGGGAACAGTACTTACCTAGCGCCATCTTTGTGCTGCTGACATACACCAGTTGGACACGTCACCGTGGAACATGTATCATGAGTGACGTCACATCTGCTACCATGGTAACCCATTCGACAAATACACATAATACCGGAGTGAGACGTCACACACGTCCCTCCGTTTGCGCATGTGGTGACGTCACATTCAAACTCTTAAATCAAAATGGTACAATGAATGAAAAATATTGAATACAATCTCAAAAATGTCGTAAAAAAATAAAAAGGTCCTTATTATATGATATAGAACAGTAAATATAATGCAAAAAACTAGATGCCTTGTCGTACGTTCAATCTAAAATTTATGATAACGTAATATATGTATCTTTATAACTTTTTATCAAGTTAAAAATGGTTGTTGGCTTTCAGAAAATATAACCTGCAATTTATAAGACAGTACATTAAGAAATAATCCGAATATTTCAATAAAAATAAGACTTACCATACTGGAAACGAAGTCGAAAAATACACGATAACACGCGGTTTTAACAACACTAGTTACATGTACAATAGACCCCCGATAATCCGGACGTCGGTAGTCCGGATAATATTCAGTCCTGATTTAAAGTCAGGGAATTGAATACCGTAGCGGTATATTTTACACGATCTTATAAGAACAGATAATCAGGCAGTCCGGAAAATTCGTAATCTGGATTAGGTTGGGTCATATATGTCCGGATTATCGAGGAGTCAGTGGGTAATTTACATACAATAGTAAGTCAGGTTATTAATGTAATGCATGAAACAATACACACAATGATGACGTCAATGTCTGTCTTATTGGAAAAAGTGAAAGTAATTACAAATTAAAAATGTCATTTAATAATTGCTAAACGAATATGTCTCATATATAAGGTCTGTGTGGGACTACAACGAATCATTTCCGTCAAAAAATATCTCATGAAATAAAAAAGAATAGAATGAGTTGTTTTCTACAGGGCATGCGTGCTACAAACTGCTATCACCAAATATCATCACAAACATTATGATTAATAAAGTAATTAAGTACAATATTTTAAATGCAATATTATTTTTAAACAAAGAAAAATGAACATAAACTCTATCACTCTTGCCTCTGTTTCCAATGAAATATAATATTTCATAAAGCATGATTTTTTATATTTAAACCCGTAAATCTTGGAGATTGTAACACCCGTCATTCTTAATCTATATTATAGCAAGGAAACTAAATAATGTTTTAAACATCTCATGTACATGTATATGGTGTTGTATAAGTGAAGTTTTCTCATCAATTGTCTTTTTCAAAAACAGCAAAAAATAAGCTTATATCCATTGTTCTTTATAAGAAAGTCGTAATGTTTTGGCAATCATATTATAGATTACTATTAGGTTATTAATCAAAGAAAATAATAATCCTATTAAGACATACGAAATTTCCAGTCATTATAAAAATATACATTAAATAATTATTAGTATTCCGATTTTGCATATTACAGAGTTAGCTCCCTTGCAGGTAGGTATCGACTGTTATACCATTATTTTGTGAGCGCAATTCACGTCGTTTTCTCCAAAAAGTAAAACATTAAGCTAACAAACACTTGCTGTCACAATAATAACATACCCACAGGGGCAGATAACTCTGTAATAACCAAATACAGAATTAAATGTTTAATCGTATAACCGGTTACTTTCGCTGGTCAAAATTGTGGCAATTGGCATTCATAAACTAGAGTATTAAATGTTATTACCTTTTAATCCTGGGGAGGAGTTGTTTGTAAAACTGCACCTGAAATTACAAGAAAAATGACAAGAAAGATATATTATAGTTACGAGTTACCAAAGTACTTATTATTTTGCTATCAAATAAAATTGGTTTACGGTAGATATTTGGTAACAGTCTATCATGGTACTTAATACTATTAAGGATGTTCCACCGCTGACAAATGGTATTTTTTCATTATCAGGAACAGGAGCAGACGATTTAGTATTTATTCTTAGTTAGAAAGTTACTTACTTTACACCATTACCAAAATTGAAAAGTTTGAGCTTCTAATTTTGATTCAAGTTAAAAATATGAAAAATAATTATTCGCATCCCGAAAAAAAGCAGTAGCACTATATCCTATATGGAATGAAGTAATTATTGCGCATGCACCAAAGGCGACAAAATTATTTCATGTTATTTTTTGTGTTAATTAGGCACATATATGCACGATTTAACACCAATTATTGTTCAAATAATAAATATCATTCATGCTCCGTCGGCGGTGGAGCATCATTAAATAGAATGTGCTTCTTTTATCACATTTGACTATCTGTTTATTGAAATTAGTGAATAATGACATAAACATCTGAAAAAAGTTGTCCATGTGTCTGGAAATTTAGTTAATATTTTAGAAGAGAAAAATTATTTATGAAAAAATTAAATAGTTTCATTTATTTTTTGCTCAACATTGGCTAAAAATAACTGTAAAATGACAAGAAAAGAGAAATAATGATTCTAAAAATAACTGTAAAATGACAAGAAAAGAGAAATAATACAACACATATAAATACCTGTATCCGGAACCAACAGGTTCGCATATACTGTTACCACAAGGACGACTTGCGCATGCGTTGGCTCTTACATCACACAAGCTTCCTGTCCATCCCTCAGAACAAATGCACGAGAAACCGATATTTTCCTGAACGCACGTTGCCTTGTTTTGACATGGTGACGTCCTGCATGCAATGTTTGCTGATTGGCTACTCGGTTGGGGTAACGACGGTACTCTAAATTCACAATTTTTCCCGTGATACCCCACTGGGCATATACAATTATAACCGGAAGTCTTGTCCTCACATAGACCGAGGCCGCAATCCGCAACTGCGCATGTCGAAACATTGCAATGTGAACCTAAAATAGACAAAAAGCATCGATTTCGTATATTTGCATTTTATATCACATAGTTACGAATGTAAGATTTTATTTATAACATAACTTTTATCAATATAGGTATAACTAAAATTTTGTCTCTATATACAACAATAGATAGCCGGTTCGGATGTGACATTTTCGTCTACTGAGACAATTATGCGACGTCATATATAAGTTATGACATCATAACTACATGCGACGTACAGTACCTGCTTAACAATGGATTCGAACTTTACCAATAGTTCATTGCGGACCCCCAAAATTGACGAAGAATATATCGATTTTCCCCTCGTAATGTATGGATGTTGCACGTTTCCAAATAACGAAATTTGAGTGCGCAAAAAACTTTCAGTATATTAAATATCATACAAACCGACGTATCCATTAGCACAGGAGCATGAATACCCATTGTTGTCTGGATTACATGTTCCATGGTGGCATGGTGACGACGAACAGGGGTCAAAGGTCGAATTACAATGTCGGTGGTATTTGTTATCCGGGCACAAACATACATATCCTTCCGGTACATTGGAGTATGGGTAACATTGCCCTGGGCTACAGACATTGGCGTTACGTTCACATACCGTCATAGCTACGTCACAGAATTGACCTTTGAACCCACCGTGACACTGACACGTGACAGACGAGTTTGTTTTGATACACATTCCATTGTTACAGTTTACGGCAGTACAAAGGTCTATTTCTATCTCACAGTATTGTCCAGTGTAACCGACATCACAAGAACACAGATCATTTAGGTTTGACGTGGACACACAGCTTCCATGTTTGCACGGAGAAAAAGTGCAAAGGTCAACTGCAAGTTGATCACAATTCCTTCCGGTGTATCCTGTTGCACATTTACATATGTAGTCCCCGGATGTATCGCCGCATGTTCCATGTACACACGGATTTGACATACATGGGGAAAATTTCATATTACAGTGAGTGCCTACATAACCATCAAAGCAATTGCATGTGTAATTATACCTACTGGTCACGACGCACGTGCCGTGATCACATGGTTGATCTGCGCATGCGCCAATGAAATTCTCGCACCGATCTCCCGTGAATTCGTGTGTACAGTTACAGCTGTAGCCATTCACATGGTCAATACATTGTCCGAGGAACAAACATGGGGACGAGGCACAATCGTCTATATTTTCCCCACAGAACTGACCAGTGAATCCTACTGGACACTCACACACGTAACTCTGGTTCTGAGGTTTACACGTGGCATTGTTCTTACACAGATTGCGTTCACATGGGTCAATGGTCACTGAATTTAAAAAAAACAAAACAAACAAAACATTTCTCATTTTTGCTTTCGATTGGAATTTGAGTGAAATATTTTAATCAACGAAAACTGTCTAGGATCAATCGATGAAAAAAGTCTTAGGTCATTAAGAAGTTAAAATGGTTTTATTCTATGACTACATTGAATCAATATTATTGAAATACATATGTACACATCCTTATCCTAACTTCATTCGTATATGAAACGGATTGAGAATAATGATATAAATTTTATACAGATTGAGCTTTGATTCCCCTAATTTTATAAACTATTCCAGCAAGCAAGTTTAATTGTTGTACGTATACTTCAGAAGTGCTTGTCACTTAATTCCAGCATATTAAGTCATACTGTAAATATGTACTAGAATTGTCAAATAGTGGCACAAAAAATACAAAAACAAATTAAATAAATAAATGGATAGATAAAAAAAGTTTAATATATTAGCTTTTAATCCCATTCAGCCACAATATAAGTAGCATAGTAGAAATTATTGTCTTTGTTATGTTTTCCATCAAAATATACCTGTCAATAATATGAAATGAAAAAAACCCCATATTTTTGTAAATTCATCGACATTAATATACAAAATTATGAAACCTACCAAATTGGTATATCGACTGAAATGCAATCGGCACGTCATCAGCGTTATAAGTGACATACAATGACCCCGATGATGACGTCAGCAATGGCGGTTGTGACCTATCGCTTGTGGAGTGACAATAATGTCCAAGAACAGGGCTAGATCCGGACACTCCGTCATAAATTGTCAATCCAGTTTGTCTACTACATACATTCTCTCCAAAGAAAATTGTTGAAAGCAGAATTTTGACCTGTTTTCCGATGGGAGCCTCGATTTGAACATGACACTGTCCGTGCCGGAAGGACTTGTAAGGGAATCGGAGGGAAGCAATAGCTTGAGGTCCATAGTTCTCCGGAATAGTGGCATTACAAGGCCAGCCTAAAAGGTCAAAGGTGAAGGTTAGCGCATGCGTTCTTGGTCTGGTTTGGTTTCCTAAGTATAACGTCCCATTAACAGGTATGGTCATTTAAGGCGCCCACCCCTATATGCAGTGTGTCGTGTGTGTGTTTGGAAGTCTTTATGTTTTGGGAGTCTGTGGTATGTTTCATATTGTGTCATTTACAAAACGTATAGTGCTGTCCTACTGAAGCAAACAGCTAGATACATTGGACAGCATATTATCCACCCACAGTATTAAGACAACAGGAAAATGGAAAAATGGAAGAGAATTAACAAATATTGAATAGAACGATGACGTTTATAGGAAATAAATTGTCATAGTTGAAATTTCACATTAGTGCTGTACAGAAAACTAAGGCATTGATTTTATGTACGCATATACTCTGGTAAAATCTAGATTACCGATATAAGATATAATGCATATGATAATAAATTTTATAGTTGCACCTACTTGTATAATATTGATAATGGTTGTAGATACGACTCGTGAGAAGAGTTATCTCCCCTTGTCCTTCTCCGTAAAAAACATTGCTGAGACCACAGGCGCCTGTGCTCGGACTGTGTGAGAAGGACATACAAGTCTGTGACGTACTGCGCATGCATTCATATGCGCATTCCTCAAGCGTCCTGTTGAGTTTGATCGAGAAGTAAGAGTTTTGCTGTTTGAGAGCCGCGTGGTCATGACTTTGGAATAGGTTAGCATATGAAGCTGAAAGTAAAAGAAAATATTTCAAAATGAAAAACATATTAATCATCACTTAATGGTAATAATAAAGAAGATCTATGATTAATCTATACGTTACTACCATGAACTATCGATAAACCAATACAAATGAAATACATATTCTCATTATCATATGAAGCTGAAAGACAAAGAAAATATTTAAAGATTAGAAACATATTGACCATCACATTATGATGATGAGAAAGTGGAGACATGAATTATCGATTAACAAGATAAAAATAGCAAAGCAATAACACGTCTGCATTCGTATGAATGAAATATTGGCACGACTCGATAGGATACAATATTGATAATATATCGCTATTCTCACTCTGATTGAAAGAGGTGTATGCCTTATATGGAATGAAATGTTAATGTGTTAATTTGACATACATTCACATGAGTAAATATCAATTATTAAATCAAATGGTGAGTATCGTTTATGCCCTGTCGGCAGAGGAGCATTTCTGTACCAGTTAGCATCATGATGAATTTACGTAATTATCATCATGGCAAAACATTTTCTCCCATCACTCTTATGATAATCATGCTTAGCATTATGAGTCAATAGTGCAGCCTAGACTTGGTGTAGTAATATCTATATACATAAATAGGAAACCTGTTTACTGCCATCAATTTAGTCCGCACGGTAAAATTTACATTGTCGGAAAATGAACAAGTCTTTTAAATGTGTGGATTATTAAAGAGTAACTGAAACGTTATTGAAAAATATTGAATTTTGTTTTCTTTTTATAGGGACTATTTTTTATCACATTGACCTTCGCTGTTAATGTAAAATGACTGAAGCGGGGAATCGATTGTTACTAACATCTATAATATTTTCACTGTGAAATACACAAACAAATGATGATGTAAAAATTAAAGGATTTTTTATTGCAACTACTGGAGGTTTACATGCAATCTGAATGGTAGATAAATATTCAAAGGCACTTTTATATTTATCCGTCATCCAGATTGCATTTACATCTCCAATGATTGGAGATCTAATAATCTTTTAGTTGTTAAATTAACGATATATGTAGAAAATGCAGTTAGCGATATATTACAGCGCAGCAATTCTGCTACGAAAAACAATAAAGTCCGTTAACAGTATATATTTATATAGATAAAAGTAAACAATATACTACCTTTGCTTCTCTCATAGTAATCGACCGCTTGGTTATCTTTCAGTCCAAGAAATCCTCCGTTGACGACAAGTGACGTCACATTGGTGTGCACGCACATTCTACTTCCGGGCGTGTATTCAAATGCATAACATGGAAATGTCTTCATTCGAAAGGCTAAGGTACATTTTGCCGCGCAGAGTTGGAGACTGATGTCATGGATAATGGTGATCGAGTTTCTAGGAATGGGAGCGACAAATTTCCCGTGAACTTTTAGGTATTCACTCAAGGGGGCGGGGGCTGAAGTGGAGAGATTTGAATATGAATATATAATAAAGATATATACAAAATGAATTGACAAACATCTGTTTTCAGCAAAATCGGATTACTCTTCCGATGCTAAACTACGAGCTAATTTAACTACATGTACAAATAATCGTCATGATCACCACATGTCACGAGATGTTTTTTTTGTAAAAAAAACTACATTAGCTTAATCAAACAAAGGACACGTTCAGGCGTTCATGGAGGCGAAAGTATCAGATGAAAATGATATTTTTTCAACCAGATCTCGTACTTATCGCATCCACATTTTGGATTACAGCCAGGGTCATTTAAGGAGGGTATCTTTTGTATGCAATATGTTGCGTTGTGTGATGTCGGTATGTTATAGGATTATAGAGTAAAAAGTTTACAATCATGGCTACATGTACTAGACACAAACGATTTGTTACTTAACTTATAGTTCCAAGGTATTTTACATAAAATATGATAATTTTATCCACCGCTGACGAAAAGTATATAGTATCCACAATATTCTTTGCCTGGGTTTATAAAATGAAAATGTATTGCTCAATGCAATTTAATATAATGCATATAACATTTTTTCTGGTATATTTTTGCTCCAGATAAACTTTTTTTCTTACATGATTGACATTTCACAAATTTAGGTCAATGTGACCTATTTTAGACCCCAAGTTACATTTTCCAAAATGTTTTATTCTTAGCATATAAATGCATTATAATTCATGAAAAAAAAATCATTCAAAAGCATAATTTCGTTCCATCAGATCTGGACAATACAGAAAATTGTCCCTCCTGTTTACCCCCCATATCTCACAAGAGACTCCGACCTGACCTTCATCATACATGTATGTTATATCATGATGTCCTAACCCCCGTGTATCTGTAAATATAAATAATGCTTATCGGTCATGGTCACCAAAGGGCCTAAATTGACACTCCTCCTTTACATCATATTAGCAACTAGGGTCATGTAAGGACTGTATGCGGTGTAGAGAGTATATGACGTGCGCGATGCGTGTTTTGTGAGACTGTAGTAAAACCGTGTTGTGTTTTTTTCTCTATCAAAAACAGGGACAGAAGAATAAGTATTCTTCTTCGGGAACAAAAGTGACTTACACTACCCGGGTACCAAATTAAAACCATTAAACATTTTATGAAGAATAGATTGCGCATGTACCACAAGCACAATGATATATTTTTATGTATTTTTTGTGTAATTAGACAAATATATACTTGACTAAAAATTGAGTTATTGTTCAAATGATGAGTGTAATTTATGATCTGTCGGCGACGGAGCATTTTTAAATAACATGCTGAGCAAATCGTTCATATACGTATAATGCACTGTCATATGACCATTTCGCAAAAAGCGAGAGAAATAAAAATATACTTACTATTAGTAGAGACAAGACCTACGACTACTGAGTATAAAACAATATACAAGGAATCTATACGAATATCCATACTGCTAGGTCTGAAGATACTAAATTCTGAAAAAAATTGTTACAGTTTTGATATATTTATATAAAATTTCCATATCACGTTAGGCCACGCCCCTTCTTCAGTAATATGACAATCCTTTCCCACCTAACCAACCCCACTCATTAATTCATTTGCATAGTCCACATCGCCACGGCTCCTCCCGATTTTACAAAAGTTTATATCAAGTCGCCTTCCTTTAATGAACCGCTTTCTTATTTGCCACGCTTTATTTTCATTGTATTAGTCCCTTCAATATTGTTAACACGTAATGGATCGCCCCGCCTCCAGTAAGCCACGCCTTCTGAGAATTATGGTTAGCCCCTCGTCTGTTTAAACAAGTTTAAGTATTATGGCTGGACCCGCCCCCTTTAAACCAAGTATTCGAAGCCTTATGAACGTTTACATCCATATATGGATACCAATAACAAGAGACAGAAATTAAAATCAACATATCTATATGCCTGTATATATCCATTCCATAGCAAGCACAAGTGTTAAGATCGTGACATGTCTACTATTTACTATAAACAGGTGTACATATATCATACTTTGTATTGTCTCGCCCAGGCAGGTGTAACGATACCATACTCCGTATTGTCTGGTCTAGGCAGGTGTGAATTGAAGATATGATTTGGCCATTTTCAATATGATACTTGCAAATAAGTCACATTATTCTTTGTTTATTTTACTGAAAACCAAATGTAACTATGCACATGTTATAAAATTTACAAACGTTCTATTACATATATTATTATACAATGGTAAATGGCAGCATGTAAAATGAAGTATTTACATAAAATATAAACATAACAAAAATGAACATTATTGTATTCTGACATACCGAATATATAATACCCCTTTCTACCTCATGCTAATGATAAATGTGCTGGCTAATAGATAATGGCCTTCCGATATCGATTGGTCGAAATTTGAACTTTGACCCGAACTACTTTTTTTCTCAGTATCACGCCAAAAATAGTTAACGTTATTATTATTTGAACTCTGATCGCTGCATGCAGATGTAGAACAAGTCACTGTTGAAATCGGATGTATGATGGATTATTTGGCGGGAGGTAGATGTAAATATTCCCACGTGTAGTTCGACAACTGGTAGTTTAATATCTATGGATTTATGAACCTCGAATAAAAAAGACCTTAAGTATGTAGGGAATGTATGTAAGAGTTGTCCATGAATAAAATGATTTGTTATGATACATTCTTTATATAATTAAGAGTTTTGAATATTAATGAGTGCATAGTTGCTTACAAAGATATCGCCGTATTTACAAACGTGTTTTTTTATTCTGGCATTCCTTCAAGATGATTTATTGTGGCAGAGAGAGTTTATTATCGCGGTTATTTGATATGGAATTTATTTAACACTATTTTATTTAACACTATTAAGCTATTTTTTAAAAGTTACAAACGACGCTCGCTAAAGCTCGTGTCTTTTTTGCCTGCGAAATGTTGACTGGACGTCACCATACATCAGTATTCGACACTTCTCGGCAACTTTCGCCGAAGTCCGTAAACCAATCGTCAACTCTCGGCATCTGTCTGTGTGTGGAGAGAAACAATGAATTCAGAGAAAAATCAATTTTTATCAATATTCTATTATCCTGTCTACTGTCAAATAGATTACTATTGATAATTCACAATGAATCAATATTTTGTAACATTTCAATTGAAATCTAAAATGACTGCATTAATTTCATTTGCAACCATATATTATAATTATGCATTTGTAATGCAGACCATAGTTTCGCATTTATCAAAATTATAGAAGATATAACAAAACTTGTGTAGACTAAGTTTTTGGTCACCACGTGTTAAGTCGAACTCTCGAACTGGAATGAACTTTGAACTTCTACATCGGGAAACAGTTTTGTCCTCTAATTCAACATAGCCCATGTTGACATCAGTCGTTCCATGCTGTTAAAGCTGAAACTACCACTGCTATGGACTATGGTGTGGCTCGGCAAGGGGACATAACTCATAAACCCTTTACACAGCATTTGTGACAGCCAGACTTATCAGGTCTGATTCTTACGATTGCAAATTATGAGTCTACCTGTATATGGTCCCCTAAACTAGTTTATGAGGGACGTTATCTCAGTCGATATTCGTGTAGATTAAAGACATACATTCCATTATCGTTAGGGCCAGACCGACCACTTAACTGATAGATGGAACACCTTTAGGAGGAAAGGGATTAGATGTATATCTGATATAATATTAAATAAAGTTTAATCAGTTAAAGCAAAATTGTGGATATAATGAAAAAAGCATATTAATTCAAACAATAATTGGTTATTAAAAAAAAATTCTTATTATTATTTATTATGTAACTTGTTTACATTACATTTTCATCTCTTTGTTTTCGTAAGAATGCAATCCGACAAGTTCGAAAACAATTAAAAAGAATTGTTTTGTAAAGGATAAATAGACTACACAAATATCATATACAAATCTTATGAAGATTTTTTAGAAAACATACTGGGTTAATGGTAATGCTTATGTGTAATATTTAACTTAATTTAAGAAACGTTCTCAAAATGTTTGGAATATCACGGCAATAAGTGTTACGTGAAAAACGGATCACTTAGTCCATTTTGTCATATATAAATCACACCTGCCTGGATGTTTGTATTATAATACCGAATAAATACAAGGAGATATAAATACATCCACATCGGTGGTCGTAAACGGAGAATTAAATACCCCGTTATCACGGGGTACACATTCTACAAGCCTCCCTCACGTCATTGTTAACTCCTTATCTCATTTCTCACATAGAATTCAAATTTCCAGATTAACCGGAAGTACAGTGACGTCATAAATTATTGTAAAATTTAAGGTATCTAATAGAGGGGTAGAGTTCCGGATTTATGAATGGATTTTCACCTTTGATACCTATCCGATATGTGCCTTCGTTAATTCCCCCAGAACTTGACGATAAGTGTATTTTTGTTGACACACCTAATGACGAACCCTGCCCCTACTATAATGTAAACAATCTTCTTAACGCCGACGCAGTCTCGTACTTGAAGTATTTATACCTGTGCATCGTCTACCTGAGATTTATTTCAAGCTACCTGTGATAACCGTTTGGAGTATTTACCTGTGCTTTTCGTGACTCACGTGGACGTATTTTATAATTTGTTTTAAGGCGAACAAAACACACCTTAACAGGAAATACTTCACCTTGTGATAACACTAGTAGAAATACCAAGGCGTTATTGTTTTCTCCGTTGTGTGAGTTCTAAATGTGATTCTATATCGATAGATCACGGAACAATCACTTTCAACTTTGCTGAAAATATTGTATCTAATACTCTTATAGCACACATTCAATATGGATGCTCAGATCGTCTGTTTTGTGTTACTGTTGTTCTGTTTGGCGGGATTCGGTGTGGCAGCCCCGGCAGTCGATACGGGTAAGTGTACACATAGAGAGATAGTGGATATACACAAGTGTGTGAAATATGAGACAAGCTTTGGTAAAAACACGACACTGCTGGTTTTGTTGTGTAACGTAAATACATCACAACACGTTATACCAACCTTATTTATCAATGTTTCAGATTTTAAATTTAAGTGTGTTTAGTAGAGAAAATAGATAGACATTTTATAGACATATTTACATTATATTTGTTTAGATATGTGTGTGTGCTGGTTTTTGTTTGTTTTGTTTTTTGTTTATTTTGTTTTTTGTTTATTTTTTTGGAGGGGGGGGGGGGCTGACTGGGACTGAATCGTAATGATGTAAAATATGAGACAGAGTAATGAAGAATAAATCTATTATATATATAAAGACTTATCTGTTTCATGAGTTATTATTATTTACAGTGAATTACTATATTGGAAAAAAGGGGAAAACTATGATTTCTGGGGTATTTACCGATTTAGTTGTGTAAACTAATATGCCAAATGCCGCGATATGGTGTCAATGAGTATAACAGTATCTTTCCATATGAAAAAAAGAGGAAGTTTTAAACAAATGAAGCGATGTTTTACTTAAGGCATGCGCTGTGCAGATTTGTACATGTGTTGTGGTATGTGTTTAATTACCATTTTGATATTACATCCCTTATCAACCCTCGAGTCTTGATTTCAGCCATTTTGACTATGTTCATATTACATCCCTTATCATCCCTCGAATCCTGATTTCAGCACTCGGGCCTTCGGCCATTTTGACCATGCTGATATTACATCCCTTATCATCTCGAGGGTTCAAGGTCCGGGGGCTGATATTAAGACTTGAGGGATGTTTAGGTGGGGGGTATCAAAATGTTCATCTCATAAACTCTGTGTTTTTGTTTTTATCTGAAATAAACTAAAATGACATCATAAGATTGTAAATATATATCACATTTATATAAAATGTTAACAGGTCACATCTCATTGGATGATATTCATTAAATGTATTATTTTTAGAAAACCGTATTACCTACACCAAAGTAGAGACAGTCATGAATAGTAATGCAAAAACCCTAACTTCTTTCAAAAACTTGTGTTTGTTTGATTAATTAACGTCCTATTAAAAGCCAGGGCCATATGTGCCTGGCATAACCAATTATAACTTTAAAGAATTGAATTAAATCGCTGGCGGTTGGGGTTGAAAGGGCGGAGTTGTTTTCCTTTCTTAATTATGACGTCAGTGTCGCGGCTTCATGATCGTTCCGACGTAGTTGGCATCATTTTACGTCTTTTAACGATAGAATTTGATTCTTTATAAACTAGAAACAAAAATAACCCCATGAGTGAGAAAGGTAAAATCCGAAAGTTGAGAGGGGGTGTGGTATCATTATCGAGGGGGTACGATATAAAATCACTCGCGCTAAAATCAACTTGTGCGAAGTTTGTTTATATTGCACATGCAAGATGATTAATACACAATAGTAAACATATGATAAAACATGATAGTACTTATTATGGCGTGGAGTGTATTATATTATATAATGGATTTGTTAATGTGTTTTGATGTGTATTTAATATCGCTATTAATAACGACTTTGTTTCTATGCTGTGTGCGTTAAATGCTAACGAGCTTGTCCATGTGCTGTGGTGTGTGTCAAATATAACAGATTTGTCTATGTCACACGGACAATTGTGCTGTTTTGTGTGTTAAATATATCGAGTTTGTCATTGTGTTATTCTATCCAATTATTTTGATTTTATTTTGTTTCAGAAGGACATTCTTCATCAAACAAGGTGAGTTGTTAACTCTCATAAAATGATTGGCACTTTAGGCTAATTAAGCTTAACCTAAAGTTAACAGCTGAGCTGATTTAGTGATTTCCTTCTTTGCAAGCAATATACTGCGTGCATGAATGTATATGTTTTGGAAGGGTGTTGTATTCCGTCTTTGCATATTACAGAGTAAGATCCCTTGTGGATGGGTATTGATTGTGGCGTAATAAGTTTGCGAGTGTAACGCCATACTTTTCGGAGGAAACGACCTGAATTCCGCTCACAAAATAATGACGTCACAATGGATACCTACCCGCAAGGAAGGCAACTCTGTTATATGCAAAGACGAAATATGTATTTTGTGCCTCTTCGTCACATTGCAGCTCTTGTTCATATTAGTCTATTTTTTCTCGATTTCTCGATGGAATATGTCCTTGCTACAATTCCTCCCATGTCAATACACTGAGCTCTCTAGGTTTATAGAGAAGTTTAATGGATTTGTTGATTCGATATAATTCACAACCATTTTACAGCTACGTTCATCTCATATTTCCTTTTGCTATTTGTATATAATATATTCCTCAATTTTGGTACTCACGGTAATCACTATTTAAATTCTAATTTCATGACTAACAGTTTCACATCAGATTTATAATTAAAACAAAATCACTTCAATATTTCAGATTCAGAACTTCGAAGAAAAGGTAAGGTTTTAGATGGCATATTTTTGTTAATTTTCAATCAAAATTATATATATATATTTTTTTTATAGCTTTATATTTTCAATGTTACTCTATTCGAGAGAAAAATATTAATCGTTATGTGTTTCACCTGTGATCAAATTATGACATATGTTTGACTCGTTGTAAATGTTTCCGCTGTAATGGTAGTCGTGAACTGATGTCTATATAGCGAAATAAGACAGTTTCAAATTAAAACCAAATGAATTGGATAGGAGTTTTAAATGAAAGCAATTTTCTATCTTTTCAGCTGTCAAAGCTTCAGTCATTGGTAAGTAGAACCACATATAATTGGACAATCCGAAATATTAATAATCCGGACGGGCTTGGCTAACATCGAGGATGTCCGGATTATCGAGGGTTTACTTTATACAATCGCAGGCTCATCAAACTACAAAACCTTCATATTGGTGAAGTCCTGTTATGGCGATTTTGACATCGGATTCATTATGCTTGATTTACCAGCAATAAATCGAAATATTTCAAATATATTTTACAGCAAATGGGACTTTACACGATTTTAACTGTGGTCAACTAATCTTGGTTCGAATTGAATTAAATTATTTTTAAAAAGCATGCCTTAAAATCTGATGTTGATTATTTCTGAAATTAGGGAATGAAATGTAATCAAGGACACATCACTATTAATTAAAATTAATTGAGTGAATCAAATTATAGTGTGCTAGGACTCGAGGAAACATTTTAGGTCTTAATGCAATGTTTTCCTTGACACAGAATGGGACTAATTCCCGTACCACGTGATACCCGATAACGTTTGTGCGGAACTAGTGTCTCCAGTGGTAATGGAACGTCATTCTTTGTAATCTTCCCTCTGAAATGACGTTATTCCGCGATAACGTCATTCCATCATCATTATAAACAATAGTCCCGCACAAACGTCATCAGGTATCACGTGGTACGTGAATGAGTCCAATTAAAACTTACGTATACATTGCCTTTCAGTAATATGTTACTATGAACATTGTATTGTATTAATTTTGATCTTTAGTTAACAGATATCACAAAAACCTCTGAAAACAAACATGCGGATAGAACAGCCGAACCTAAATCTAAGGAATCCAAAATGGCGTCGGAATCT
The DNA here is from genome assembly GCF_041381155.1 of Argopecten irradians. Lineage (NCBI taxonomy): Eukaryota > Metazoa > Mollusca > Bivalvia > Pectinida > Pectinidae > Argopecten > Argopecten irradians. The sequence continues at coordinate 26,088,470 of NC_091146.1, forward strand.
CAAATGTCAAGGGAAGCCGACACAAGATCCCAAAAAGATTTGAAATTGTCAGGGGACTCAACGATGACAGCAGGACTGGCTGGTCTACAGGGGGAAACATTGGAGGTAAAAGTGTTTTATTTATCATCATTCTATTGAACACTTACGTTTGGTATAGCTGATGTCCTTCCTATGTTGAGATAAATTGCGCATGACAGTTGCTTATACTTGATTTGAGACTGTGATTATCAGTTAGCATGACTTATGACTTCTCGAAACTAATATTTACATTAGCCTTGATATCCCTTTAACAGAAAACTTAAACAGTGGTGTCACTCGCGTGAAATGTGTTGCGTAGATGGGTGCCTCCCATGTATGCGGTTTGTTGTGTGTATAAAGTGTGTGGTGCGAGTTCTGAGGGACTGACATTTTGGTGTTGTGTCTTCTTGTATAGTGAAACTGCTGCCCTCGTTACAGTACTATATCACTGAAGCATGCTCCCAAAGACACCAATCATCGCACTCAACCCGGTCACATTATACTGACAACGGGCGAACCAGTCGTCCCACTCCCTGTAAGCTGAGTGCTAAGAAGGAGCAGCAGCTACCGCTTTTATAGAATAATCGGTCTGTACTAAGAAGGATAAAATGTGGAACCTGCTAACCTAATATGAATTAGATAAACTGAACGTCAACATATCTTATAGCTCTTACACATTTTGATAATTATATAATGTTATCTTTCCAGGCACTAGAATTGGCTCTCCAGACACTGAAAAATCAACGGTTACATCAAAATCTGCAACGCACAACAGACTCTCGTAATGGTACGTGCTTATGGTCACATAAATATTGGAAAATACAGTTTCGAGAAATTAAAATCAGAAATAATATAAACTTTCATAATTAATACGATGAAAAAACAATGTTAATATTTTCCATTGTTTAGTTGACATGGGGACGTTTCGGGACGAGCCTTTACCAGACCCGTCCGATGAGAAACCAGAACATTCCACACAAGATTCTGAAATCATCAAATTAGCGAAACTTCTCACGGATGGCGATACTGATAGATCCAATACAGGTTTGTTGTATTATGTGTAACGTTATTCTACATGTTAGTACCTGTAATTACTTCCTATGCTCCAGTGAGATAGCACTATAAAAAGGGACAAGTTCCGCTATAGGAAGGAGACAAAATATGAATGTACCATATCCCTCCACAACATACAGACATTCACACACTACAACATATTGGTGCTGTAAATAGGACGTTGAGCCATAATGAAACGTTGATTGATTGATAGATTCAACGTCTCATTTGGTTACTTGATGAAGGCCTCTCATTTATGCAGTTCTTTGGATGAATGGATTGCATGCGTGGTTTGGGAGTCTGCAGTATGTTTATGATGTGACCTTTTATAATAGAGGAACGGTTGCCTTTTTTATAGTGCCATCAAACTGAAGACGACTGCCAAAGACAAGTTGTTTCTTGGCACAAAAATACAAATCCGTATTCTCAATTTTGTTCATAGACAATCTGATTAGAATACGGATCCTTATAAATAGAGGATCTGACAACATCCCATAAGGGGTCATGTTTGGATGACCTTTATATTACGTGTACTTTCGATCAAATGGATTTTCTACACCTTTCTACATCAAAGAAAAACGTCATTTCGTCCTAAGATAAATTTAGCTATGTTGTGTTCTTTTGGCGAGATAACTATATACATGAAAATATATCTGACAGTCTTTTCGAAACTATTTTGACCCCTTTCAAGATAATTGCGGCAGCAATTTGATTTGCCATTTTCATAGGTTATCTGGACCTGACCCCTAATGGGATGTTGTCAGATCCTCTTATCAAACGTAGTGATAATAAAGGATATGTGTTTTAATCAGATTAATCAGTAGACAAAAAATAATAGATTTCAACTTAAAATTACAGAAAGTATAACGCTCATTAGAACGTCATACTAAATCTGAATGTGGTCGGGTTCCCTACCAAATGGAGTAAGACTATAATACAATCTGATTAAAATACAGATCCTTATAACCTCTCCGTTCAATAGAGGATCTGACAACATTCCATAAGAGGTCATGTTGGGATGACCTTTGTACGTGTACATCAGATCAAATGCATTTTCTACACCTTGCTAAGTCAATTGATAACGGAGTGGTTATAAGGATATTGTTTTTAATCAAATTGACTTTGGAACTTCAAAAATTCAAAACATGGCGAAGACAAATATATAAAACACTTTAAATACTTTTTCTATGACAAAATAAGCAAAAAATATAGACAACACAGTTTTGGTTTAAACGATATTTTATACAATTCAATAACTTATAAGGATGTACTCCCATGCACATGTATGCGGTGTTATCAAATTATGTATTGCAGTTTTGTTCAATTGGCAATTATATATGTTAACGTTATTGCAGTTTTTTGCAAACAATTTTAATTTCTTGATTATACATTTAGTTACCTTATCTGGATTATTTGATATTGTCATATGCAAACTTTTGTTTTGTTATTTCTATTAGATGTAGATGAAGGATACCGCCAACCGAAAGAGGGAAGATTTGGAATGTTCCGTGGGGAGGGTAAATATTTATTTCAAAATGGTCCATTTAAAGATGGACCACCTGCGACAAAGCATAAAAATATTTATCAATTGGACAATAATTGATAATTAATCGTGTATAAGACTAATTAATACAAAATTAAAAGTTCGAGCTTCCAATTTTAATATAAAAACTTATTAATCCTGTCCCGAAATAATCGATGTCTCTATGTCCTATATGGAATAAAGTATTAATTGCGCATCTATCAAAAGCAAAATATTTTATTGTTAGTTTAAGAACAATAATATATGCATAATTAAACACCAATTATTGTTTAAATGATGAGTATTGTTGGTGTTCTGTCGGCGGTGAAGCATTGTTAATGAAGTAAATGCTGTTATCTTTGACTAGTGCTATTGACTTCTAGATAAATGTATTACGATTATTGTGTTTGGACGATCGTTTTCAGCCAGATTTCTCAATGGGGTGTTTTAATCAGATTAATCAGTAGACAAAAAATAATAGATTTCAACTTAAAATTACAGAAAGTATAACGCTCATTAGAACGTCATACTAAATCTGAATGTGGTCGGATTCCCTACCAAATGGAGTAAGACTATAATACAATCTGATTAAAATACAGATCCTTATAACCTCTCCGTTCAATAGAGGATCTGACAACATTCCATAAGAGGTTATGTTGGGATGACCTTTGTACGTGTACATCAGATCAAATGCATTTTCTACACCTTGCTAAGTCAATTGATAACGGAGTGGTTATAAGGATATGTATTTTAATCAAATTGACTATGGAACTTCAAAAATTCAAAACATGGCGAAGACAAATATATAAAACACTTTAAATACTTTTTCTATGACAAAATAAGCAAAAAATATAGACAACACAGTTTTGGTTTAAACGATATTTTATACAATTCAATAACTTATAAGGATTTACTCCCATGCACATGTATGCGGTGTTATCAAATTATGTATTGCAGTTTTGTTCAATTGGCAATTATATATGTTAACGTAATTGCAGTTTTTTGCAAACAATTTTAATTTCTTGATAATACATTTAGTTACCTTATCTGGATTATTTGATATTGTCATATGCAAACTTTTGTTTTGTTATTTCTATTAGATGTAGATGAAGGATACCGCCAACCGAAAGAGGGAAGATTTGGAATGTTCCGTGGGGAGGGTAAATATTTATTTCAAAATGGTCCATTTAAAGATGGACCACCTGCGACAAAGCATAAAAATATTTATCAATTGGACAATAATTTAAATTAATCGTGTATAAGACTAATTAATACAATAATACATATAAAATATTTTTGTTTGTTGTACCTCATTCCATATACGCATAGTGCCATGATTTTGTTCCGGGATGCTATTAATCATTTGTAATAAATTTATTTTGAAATAAAATAAGAAGCTCAAACTTTTCAATGATTGTAATAATATAAGATGTTAAACATTTATTACCCCGGTTATACAAAAGTAACTTACACAATTATCACTATTGAAAAGTTCGAGCTTCCAATTTTAATATAAAAACTTATTAATCCTGTCCCGAAATAATCGATGTCTCTATGTCCTATATGGAATAAAGTATTAATTGCGCATCTATCAAAAGCAAAATATTTTATATGATATTTTAGTGTGCACAATTAAACACCAATTATTGTTTAAATGATGAGTATTGTTGGGTGTTCTGTCGGCGGTGAAGCATTGTTAATGAAGTAAATGCTGTTATCTTTGACTAGTGCTATTGACTTCTAGATAAATGTATTACGATTATTGTGTTTGGACGATCGTTTTCAGCCAGATTTCTCAATGGGCCAAAGGTAAAAGTTTACGTTGTTTTGTATTAGCATTACAATGGGTGGTCAGGTGATGTAGTGGTTAAGCCACTCGCCTTTCACCTAACCGGCTTGGGTTCGATCCCGGCACGGACGTGACAAGGTCAGGGGTCACCTACCCGATCACGTTGGTTTTCCCCGGGTACCCCGGTTTCCTCCCACTCTAAGACCCCTCAAGCGCTTTCATCCGGGCCATCGAGCCAAGTGATTTGTATGAGCTGCATCACTTGTTTCGCAATCGATGTAAAATAAATCAAGTTTATATTTATATTACAATACCGCTATATTCGATACTGCGTGTTGTATTAACATTAAACTTACGGGACAATACGTGGGCATTTTGAGAATTTAAGAGTCGCAATATGGAGAATGTAAAAGTTTCAGTTAAAGTTGTGAATATTGAAAGCAATTTCTATTAAAGAGAAGAAACTTCTAAAGGAAGGAGAAAAAACACATATCCATCATATTGTTGCAAAAATACTTTCCAAACGTCCTACCTGCTTGAAAAACAACGTCAGTGAAATACAACAGGGTGTATCCTATCTTCTACTCCTTTGTCCTCTTGAACTTAAAATTCTACGATTTTACAACTACATGTACTAATTATAAATGTCATATCGCCAAGTAAGTTTGTCGTGTTATTACAATGAACCTTCTGTTTTTAAACACAACTTAAATTAAACCTTTACTATTTCTTATAAACATTTTTTTATATTGCTTAATTTTTCGTTTTATAAAACATTTTATGGTGTGCCATACGATCAATTTTATCTGATTCATATATCTATTTATTATTATTTATTTTATGATTAATTAACGTCCTGTTAACAGTCAATTTAATGTAAGGACAGTGTGTCGCGTGCATGAAGTGCGGTATATCTATTTATACAATTCCTTTGTTTCCAGCACTCCGTCTTGTAGAAGATAAGCTGTTAGATGATGTGGAGATTGCACTTGAAAACGGCCTAACATTGGACGAGATCATGCAAGATTTAGAACGACAAGGTAATTGAAGTAATGATGATGGGGTGGTAATTTATCAATCTGATTAAAATACAGGACGTTATTACTACACCAATCTGATTAAAATACAGATCCTTATTATCACTACGTTTGATAAGAGGATCTGAGAAAATCCCATTAGGGGTCATGTCCAGGTGACCTTTGAAAATAGCCAATCAAATTGCTACTTGCAAAATTTTGACAGTGAATTTCAGGGACGAAATATTTGTAAAAATTGTCAGAGTTATTTTGGTTTACGTAGTCATCTTGCCCAAAGAGCACAATAAAGCTTATTGTATAAGTATACTGGGACAAAATATCGATGTGACAAGGTGTAAAAATGTATCTTATCTGTATATGAAGACCACGTGGTATAAAGGTCATCTGGACGTGACCCCCTATGGGATATTGTCAGATCCTTTATATAACGGAGTGAGTATAACGATCTGAATTTTAATCAGATTGTAACTACACCGTCATATCAGACGTAGTGATAATCAGGACCTGTATTTCAATCAGATTGAATATTAGAAATCGGTTCAAATCTGACATCATCATATATAATGTAAATGTTCTGTAGAATTTCATAATGTGTTCTTCGTTGTCGAGAAGAAATAATGCCCATTAAAAGTACTTCTATTGATAAAAATAAAATGTAATTGTGCTGATATTGAATTATCAAATTAAGCGAAATCCCATATATTTATATAATATATTTTGAATTATTGGTTTGGTTTAAAAGATAGCGTCCTTACAACACGCAGGGTATTTAAGGATAGTCTCTTATATGTGCATTGTGTTGCAGAATATGAATGTCTGCATGTTTTGTGAGACTGTGGCAGAGTGTCTTGGAAACAAGTGGAACTTTTGTCCCTTTAAAGGCCCATTGCCATTCAGAAAAAAAAGTTTCTTAAAAATAAAATATATGTATATTGATGGCCTGCGTAATATATGATAACATTGAATATTCATATCGCTGTTTTGCCAACTGGCGCTGTGATAAACAACTAACGCGCGGTAATTAGGGCAACGGCGGGAAACATAAGACGACTCGCGTCATGAAAATAATCAATTAATTTATTTTAATTAAATTGTTCAGAAGGAAGGTGATGATAAGTGTATTATTCATGATAAGCTGATAACTTTTGCAACTCTACAAAATTATCAATCTCGTTTTGCATTCTATTTTAAAAATAAATCCAAAGCCGTTTCCAAAAGGTAGTGGTCCTTTAATAGGGAGCGCAGCGAACTCTTGTGATAGAGGTATCTCGGTAACGTTATTCTATGTAAATCATCCAATATGTGTAGAGTTGGAAAACTTTCTTGTAAACCGGAAACCGGAAGTCAAAACAAGATCTATCATTGCGCAAGACATTATCCAAAGTCACACTCTCGCGTGATTACAAAATCACTCCCTCGCGTGATAACAAACAAGTTATACTTGGAAAATTAAAAAATGAAAACACAAGTGAAAGATAACCTATCCAATTTATTCTTACCTGAATCTAACAATTACATTTTGTCCTGAATCTAACTTAAAAGTCGTTTCATGTGAGCAGTTGCTTCAGAATTTTCCGCCTCGCAACGGAGAATGACTTTGACATATATTTTGTAGCCGCAATCACGTATTTTTGCAGAAAGGGAAAGTAGAAATATCCTGTGTTAATATTGTTTGTCATGTTATGAACTAAATACCAGTAATTCAGCAGAGCTATGATTCAAATAATTAATAATTCTAAAAATGGTTTCTAGTAGTACAGTTAGTCAGCGCATACAATAAGAACAAAACACATGTCAACATCGATAAAATGTGCCAGGGGAGATTACTCTTTCGCCGTTGGAAATCCTTTATTTACCTGGCATATTTTTATTTAGTAACATAGTTTAAAAAATCAACAAACGAAAGAATGGATTAAATGCTGTGCTCTCAGATAGGCTTTGCTTAAAATTATATTAGTGTTATAAGCTCTGTTCCGGTAACATGCACATAAGCAAAAGTACATATTAAGATCAATGATCTCCATGCATGGATGACTAAATTTTTTTTCGTACTTTCGGTTTAACCTGTTCCGGTTGTGCGTTGCTCCGGTACTGCTCTCCCCAGTAAATATATATTTAACTCGTGCAAATGCATAACAGGAGTAATTAAACATTTTTTTTATTTTTTTTTTTATCTTTTTTTGAAAAAATGATAATAATACGAACCAAAAATTTGACAGTTTTTAACTATTTTGAATCCTGCAAATTGCATACTGACACTTTGAACGTGAAAGATTGAAAATTTAAAGCTATGGAATGCAGTCAAAATATCCATCACAAGGAATCATGACGTCACATCACGTCAACAAATGGCGCGAAATCATAGGATTCGCATACGTGGCACTCCGAGCCTTTAAAATGGACACAGAGAAATTCGAATCTCTGAGTTCATTTCTTTGAGTTTATGCTTGACAATTATTTTATCATATTCTTCTATAGTTTAAAGTACGCCCTTTTAATATCTAAATTATGTCTTCTAGCAACATGAAATAGAACATAAAATAAACAAGTGCATGATTCATATTATCACTGCGACATGCCGCCGAAGACCTCGACCAAGACATCCACTGTAGACGTGTTTTTGTTTGTAAAATAATAATGAATCGAAGTATGACAAAATCAAATACATGTATATAAAGGCATTGAAGAATAAAATAAATAAGAATTTATTCTATTGTCTGTTTCAGAAGATAAAGCCAGAGCCCGAGATCTCCTAAGACGACTGGCTGAACGTATTCCTCGGCATTATCGGGACTAATAGCGTGTTCAATTTCTTAATTGTATTCAATATCTTTATTATGTTACTAATATTTCTTTTCATTAAAAACATTTTGATATGATGTTTGCTCATATTTATCTTTTAGGTGTTGTAACTAATGCTTATAAAGCATCACATATGTCAGTCTGTCTATTGGAATGATCGAATTCGTTGCCCAGTTATGGCACATATAACTTAAAGCAGTTTTCATGAAATTTTGAAATATTTAATCAAAAGGATGTGAATTTAATTTGTTAAATATCCATCTGAATATTGTATAGTTGTTTTAGATTTATTTGTATTGATTTGTAAAATTCAAACCTCTGCATTCTAAGTATTGCAATTCACAAAATCTTGTTGGCTGGATAAAATATTTAAATTACAAGCCAATATGTCATCCGACTACTGAAATAACACAGGACAGACACAGTATACAGTAGAGCAAAACAACTTTGCATCAACACAAATCAAGCAAATTGTATGTATACTGGGACGAAAAATCGTTTTCAATGCTATAGAATGGTGTAGAAAATGTATTTGATCTGTTTGTTTGTTTGTTTGATTATTTTAACGTCCTATTAACAGCCAGGGTCATGTAAGGACGGCCTCCCATGTATGCAGTGTGTAGCGTGTGTGAAATGCGAGGTGCGTGTTTTGGGAGACTGCGGTATGTAGTACTTGTGGTATAAAGGTCATCCGAACCTGATGGATGTTGTCAGATCCTCTATTGAACGGAGTGGTTATAAGGATCTGTATTTCAATTAGATTGGAAAAAGCCATTTGACTAGTTTGTAGACACGCCCATCATGAAAATCGTCAGTCATAATCGAAGGACACAAACAAACTCCAAAGAAAAATGGTATTAAGTAACACCGTGACACAAAATATAAGGAGACGTGGCATTTAATGAGAAAACAAACAAAAAATCCACATTTTAAAACAACAAATACAAAAAGTATTCTTTCTTGTTTCATTACTATTAGTGAATGTGATAATTTATATCTATTATATATAAAATATGAGTTTCCATGTCATATGAGATTTGATGTTTCATAGATGTGTTTGTTGCGAGCCAAAATTTAAAAATTCGAGACGAGTTACCACGCCTCGATGAAACTAGTAAACTCCGATCACTTCATTTCCCACTAAAACGTAACCCTACTGTTACGTGCAAGGATCCAAACGAATAAGGATCTGTAACTTAGATAATCAGATTATTGTGCTAAAATTGTACACTGCTATCCCATTTGCAATCGTAAAAGGCGACTAAATTTAGGATCTTATCTTGTCTTTACTTCATAACTGAATTCTCCTAACGTCTCCCTTGACACCGTCTCACTTTTGGCTTTCTGTTGAGTACGGTTCTGTCACCTGGAAGAGTACACTCCACCCGGTCACATTATACTGACAACGGGCGAACCAGCCTTCATACTCACTGAAAGTTGAACGCTAGGCAGGAGCAAAAACTATCACTTTCATAGGTTTTGGTGTGTCTCGACCAGGGGACAGAACCCAGATGCTACCTCACAGGGGCCAGTGCTCAACAGATGGCCAAAAGGGGCGGTAGGTATAATCTTAACGCCTTCTCTAAATTATTTATATCGCCAAACAACAAAATAAGCTATTTATAAGAAAATAAACGATCAAAAAGTGTTTATGCAAACATGTAATGTCAAACGAAAATGATTTCCAAATCAACAAGAGGTCCTTGGGCCTTAAAGCTGACAATGCAAGTTAAAAACATGCAGTTGAAATTTAAAAAAAATATATTAACGAAATATTTTTTTTTGCAAAAATTGTTTCTGAGACATCCCCTAGTTATGACAGTGTGGTATCTAAGGAAGTGGCAGCCATTTTTCTTTTTGCTCTGCTTAGTAACCTTCACTGGCCAACCCCCTATATAAAGCACGGGACACTTGACACACGTGTATCATTCTAAGCATATCTTGTCTCAGATACACATGCCCCGATATTGCAAATAACAATGTCAAATTGAAAATAAACACTGCACTCACCTGACAATATTTCATTGAAGTAATAGATGAATGTGTTGTCAGCTGTATCCCAACATATGTCCAATACGAACCAATAAAACACTTCAATATACACTAAGTTTTACACGTACATGTATAACGACACGTGTGTGTCCTTGATAGTTGCCGCTCGTTCGGGTCAGGTACATAGTCACGTGTATATGGTCAGTTGAGTGCGTCGGGTACGATGATATACGTGGAGATATGTGGACGGATTATTTTTGGATTTCTATTCACTTGCGTTGGAATTTTATTTTGAGAAACATCTAAATGACAACTTAGAGGAGTTGACATGTTTTCTTGCTAAAAAAAGTCCCATATAGTTTTACAGGTGAGGGTTTTGTTTACCTATTTGTAGGTGATATAACCTGTGGACTGCTAGGTGTATAGGTACATGAATGAGCGCACGTGTGTCGATTCACGCGCTTTATATAGGGGTCGGTGAGTCGTCGGAATGTAAAACAAAAATGGCTGTCCTCAACCGGGGAATGTCTCATAAACGATTCTTGGAAAAACGAGTATACTTACTTTAAAAAAAATCATGTTAATAATTTTAACTTGCATTGTCCATGGGCCTTAACGGTCATCTGACTATTGGCACAACACTACACCTCAAATGATATTGTAGTGGCGAACAATTAAGTCAGTACAAAGAACTCATACTACAAGTCCAATACTATAACTCTAGGCCTCTTAGTTGTTTAAAAAAGTTAGTCTATTCGACCCCTGTTACCTTGAATGGCGGTCAAGGTCATATATTTGAACAACTTTGTAGACCTTCATCCCAGCATGTCACAGGCCAAATATCAGTACTTAGGCATATTCTAATTTATTGAGAAGTTATTTGAATGAAAACATTATGAACAACGATACAATTTTTATTTAGTGTGATATACAAGCAATGAAATAACATTAGCTGTATAGAGATATTCTTACGGCAAACAATGAAACAAACATTTAATAACAATGAAATTGTAAAAGATAGGATAGTAATAATAATGTCAAGCTATAAATAGTTTAAATTTATCACAGCATGCAATTTCAATACAAAGACAAACATTATATAGTAGATACATTCTATAGAAAATGTAAACAAGAGGCCCAGAGGGCCTGTATCGCTCACCTGGTTTTTTGTTAGTAATTATCACAAGACTCTGACAATTAGAAAAATACGCAAAATTGACTCCCAAAGTTTAATTTTGAATCACAATCATACAATGATGCTATTGATACCATACAAATATGCTATCCAAGACATAGGTTCAGACAAAGTAATTTATATGAAAATAGTAGCCTAATTGACCTTTTTGACCTCGTTTATAGTGCCGTTTAAGGCCAGGGGGTAAGCCCTATCATTGGTACATTTTCAAATCCCAACCCTATAAGGATGCTACCATTGCATTATAAGTGCTCTTCCATTCTTAGTTGCAGAGAAGAAGTCGTTCATATGGAAATAGCTAAATTGACCCCTTTTGACCCCACCCTTCAGGCCCCCGGGGGGTCAGCCCCATCATTTGCAAAATTTTGAATCCAAACCCTATAAGGATGTAACCATTGCATTATGGGTGCTATACCATGCTTAGTTTTAGAGAAGAAGTCGTTTATATGGAAATAGCCAAATTGACCCCTTTTGACCCCGCCCCTCAGGCCCCCGGGGGGTCAGCCCCATCATTTGCAAAATTTTGAATCCAAACCCTATAAGGATTTTGAATTCCACCCTATAAGGATGCTACCATTGCATTATGGGTGCTATACCATGCTTAGTTTCAGAGAAGAAGTCGTTTATATGGAAATAGCCAAATTGGCCCCTTTTGACCCCGCCCCTCAGGCCCCCGGGGGGTCAGCCCCATCATTTGTACAATTTTGAATCCCCACCCTATAAGGATGCTACAATTGCATTATGAGTGCTATCCCATGCTTGGTTTCAGAAAAGAAGTCGTTTATATGGAAATAGCCAAATTGACCCCATTTGACCCCGCCCCTCAGGCCCCCGGGGGGTCAGCCTATTCATTTGTACAATTTTGAATCCCCACCTTATAAGGATGCTACAATTGCATTATGAGTGCTATCCCATGCTTGGTTTCAGAAAAGAAGTCGTTTATATGGAAATAGCCAAATTGACCCCATTTGACCCCGCCCCTCAGGCCCCCGGGGGGTCAGCCTCATCATTTGTACAATTTTGAATCCCCACCCTATAAGGATGCTACCATTGCATTATGGGTGCTATCCCATGCTTGGTTTCAGAGAAGAAGTCGTTTATATGGAAATAGCCAAATTGACCCCTTTTGGCGCCGCCCCTCAGGCCCCTGGGGGGTCAGTCCCATCATTTGTACAATTTTCAGTTAGTAGCCCATAAGGATGCTTCCAGTCAAATTTTGTTGAAATCCGACCAGCGGTTATGGAGAAGAAGTCGATTGTTGACGGACGCCGGACGACGACGACGACGGACGACGGACGCTGCGGTATCCCATAAGCTCACCTCGGTCCTTTGGACCAGGTGAGCTAAAAAGGCAAAGCTAAAATGATGCTGTATGAAATGTTCCATACAAACTAAACTAAAACAAGAGAGCTAAGGGAACACAAAGAATGATCTATGTCCCTGACAAAAAGAGGATCTTTTCCCTGGTAGTTATCAACCTTCCGGAGTTTCATTCGGCGCACATGGTCAGTCTCAAAACGAAATGATTTTTTTCATATGAGGTTGAATAAACTCTTGGTGTTCTGATTGTGTTCTCTTTTCTGAAATTATACATAGTCAGTTTTTAATGATTAAGTCACTTCACCATTTACAATTTAAAACAATTCTGAAGCCATAGATTTTAAGCTGATGATATGTAAAAATATAAGGTTGTTTCTGCGTAAAAAATATATCACAGGTAATGTAAAGCATTTTCTTGTATCTTTCCCATCTTTCTTGTGTTGCTGAGGCTACAAAAATGCCATGCTAAGGGCCAATAATAAAAAGGACTATACATGTATATAGTTTGGGTCCTTTTTCAAATTTCCAAAACTGTTATTTAGTAATTAAATTGCTGGATTTGATATATTGAGTACATCCCGAGTTTTGTTGTTAAGATAGTTTTCTAATTTTGCAGTTTCAGTTGCCATGATAATCACTTGAAATACGCATAAATTATGAAAATTATTTGGCCCCCAAATCCGTCAAATTTCCAAACTAATATTTAGTATTCAAATTGTTGGATTTGATATATTTAGTACATCCCGAATTTATTTGTTAAGATAGTTTTCTAATTTTGCAGTTTCAGTTTATTCTGTTTATACGGACATAATTCTGAGATTTACTGTCAAAATTTTGCCAGTAGCAAATTGATTGGCCTTTTCGAAAGGTCACCCAGACAATGACCCCTAATGGGATTTTCTCAGATCCTCTTATCCACCGTAGTGATAATAAGGATCTGTAATTTTAATCAGATCGGTTGATATGGGATATTTTAACATTAGCTTGAACACCACCCTGCCCGTCTGCCCATGGGGTCAACCAAGGACATATTTGCATATTGTTAAAATGCTACCACAAACTTATTTTAGTTTTCTCATTATGGAGAATCTTGCTAAAGATTCTAACCGAACTCTCTTTCATTCCATAAATGTTTTATTTTATAAACCTGATCCCCTATCCAAGAGTATAAATCCGTCAGAGCTATAAAATTCGCGGATTTTGTAGAGGTCTACCTCATGTGCGGGTGGAGAAAAAAAAATGACACAGCCCCTTTAGAGGCCATATAATTCGCAAAAGGGATTGGCCTTCTGCCTTAGGGTTTTTTGCAAACATATTTACTTAGGCAGTTTTAAAGAAGAAGTCGAACATTTAAATTTGTTTTCCAGGCACACATTAGATTTGGTCTATTTGAGACTTCAGAGTGACCTATTAAAGGGTAGGTCTTTAGGGATCATCACTCATTAGGCAAATATGAAATTGGCTCCTTTATATATGGCAAACAGTCGATTCTATGATAAGTTCATATTTTTTTTTTAAAAACTTCGGTAGTGGACCATACCAAAGACAATAAAAAAGTGGTAGTTTCTGCTCCTGCTTAGCGCTCAGCATACAGGGAGCGGGACGACTGGTTCGCCCGTTGTCTGTATAATGTGACCGGGTGACGTGTGTTGCTTGGTGTCTTCGGCGGCATGCTGCAGTGATATAGCACTATAAAAAGGACAACAGTTCCACTAAACAAGAAGACACAACATGAATATACCGCAGTCTCTCAAAACACGCACCTCGCACAACATACACGCAACACACCGCATACATGGGAGGCCGTCCTTACATGACCATAGCTGTTAATAGGACGTTAATTAATCAAACAAACAAACAAACATGCCCTTTTTTAGTGTTGATGCATGCGATCAAAGACACGAATTAATGACGATAAAGGATGACGGATTTATTTTACTGTTGAGGACGTTTCAGCAGCATTCTTGTCTTCATCATGTAGGTATTTTTGATGTCTTCATAGAAATGTCGCCAGTTCACCGACCTCGGGTCTTCACTACCGTTTCCAAAAACTCTAGCATTTAGATTTGCAGAGGCACATTCACGGAACTACCAGCCACCCAAGCGGTCAACCGCACAGTTGCCGCTTAATAGATCATTATCATTTTCGTAAGTGGAGAACATCATTCCGCTGTGCTTGGTCATGGCATCATCTGGTAAAAAGAACAACAATCTGATTAATTTAATCTTTCCCTACCTATAAGGGTGTGACAACGAAATCACAACCCGAGTGGTAATTCACGAAAGTCTAAACCGAGCCTTGCGAAGGGTTTGACTTTCAGGAATTTCCCCGAGGGAGGGTGTGGATTTTGTCACACCCTTTTATGTAGGGAATGATTCTTTTTGTCCAATATACAAAATAGATATTAGCCGAAAAAAGAAGCATTTTCACCGCAATATGAACATGTTTCCATCGTTTGCATGTCAATATTGATGACGTCATCAACACTGTACGCCAGTCACCGCATGACGTCATGTAATTTTATTCAGGTTCAAAAGCTATTTATAAGATAATAAACGATCACAAAATGTTTATGCAAACATGTAAAGTCAAACGAAAATGATCTCCAAATCAACAAGAGGTCCATGGGCCTTAACGGTAATCTGACTATTGGCACAACACTACACCTCAAATGATATGGTAGTGGCAAACAATTAAGGCAGTACAAAGAACTCATACGACAAGTCCAATACTATAACTAAGCCTCTTACATGATAGAATCAAAATGCCAAGGCCACTGTCAAAGACAGTGTCATGTAAGGACGTACCAGGTTTGTTATTGGAGGAAAGCCGGAGTACCCAGAGAAAAAGAAGCGGTAAGTACCTGACAACTGCCTCTCATTCCGATTTGAACCCGCAGCCCTGATGGGGTGGGCGTGTGGGGAAAGTTTGGTCGGGGATCTTAACCACTTAGCACCGCTGCCCTGGGTGGGGCGTTGGTGAGTTATTGTGGGGGGGTCGCTAGGTTGGGCGTGTACATGCAAGGGGGGGTAGGGGGGGGTTGAGAACGGGTGGTTGGGGGGGGGGGTGGGGGAGGAGGGGGATGGGGGGTTGGAGGCAGGGGCTGGGGTGTGTATGGGGGGCAGGGGTGGGTGGGGGTGGTGGTTTTGTGGTGCGGGTGCTAGTGTTTTTTTTAATTTTTTTCTCTTTTATTGGCTTTATTGCACGAGGTTTTATTTTTCTTTTTTGTTGCTTTTGGTCATTTCTTTTTTTTTGTTTTTTTTTTTAAGGGGACGGTCTCCAATGTCCCGCGTTGAGTAGCTCGTGTGGAATGCGAGGTGCGTGTTTTGGGTGACTGCGGTATATTCGGGTTAGAGTCTTCTTGTTTTATAGGTGGAATTTATTGCCCAATTTTCTAGTGATATAAAAGGTATTCAATACAAAAAAGACGGTTTTCCGGGGGAAAATACAGGAGGGAGGGAAACATTTTTGTCGGTATTTGTTTGCGCAAACATTTTTGCTTGTTGTTAAAGCCAAATATGAAAATTTTGCTACAAAAAATTACCATTTTTGAGCTTAAAATCCATGTGTAGAAATAACTACATATATTGGAATTATATGGTCTGACCTCCTGATATGTATTTGTTTGTTCTATAATTGTGTGGTCATATTGATTGCCTCATTTGTCTTCTTCGGTAGGACAACAGTCATGTGTTATGGACTATATTTCAATACTGTAGTGAAATCAGTTAAATGAAAAAGAAATAAATCTAACATCATGTCCGCTTAGGAGATACAAGGGTAGAGACACAAAGATGAAACTAGGGTACTGAAAACCGGTCAATGCATGATAAACTAATACGGAACTGTGTAAAGAAAGAATGTAGAATTTGTTTGGTAGAACATGATAAAGATTTAACTCATACTGACAACTGTACAAATGAGAATTGATATTGGTAATAGTCCGCCAATAAAATGAAACCGTATAGAACACCGTTAAAACAAACGTGAAAAAAATAGTCAATAAGGCCCATTGATGAAAATGTTGGATGCTAAATCATCAAAAGATCACAATCACCATTCTTCTTTTTCCTGTAGTAATAGTTGATATGAAAGATGGAACAAAATAAGAGCGTTGTTTGTGTAGTTAGTATTAATCGAGGCCAAATTAAATCGCGATAAGACTAACTCATACCTAAACCCATTTTCATTAGCGCTACCATGTAATTGATGATATTTTTAGCCAGGTTAGACAAGCATAGGAGAAATATTTTGCATGCTAGTGTCTAGGATCACTTTGTAAGTCTAAGTGGGTGTGTGGTGATATGTGGATCAATTATTTGAGATGTTTATGGTGTGATCAAAATAAGATGTAGACCCTAACACAGCCTTTGTTGGTTTCATAGAGGACACTGTTTGAAGTTATTTCTCTGTACTTTGCCCTTCTTTTGGGTGTAAACATCAGCTCCAGCAGTTTGTAGTGATAGTTGTAAGTGTCACAATAGAACATGTTGATGGTATTAGATCACACCGGCTTTCGCTTATTATAATGATATTTAAATGTTTTTCCAAAGAACCATCTGAAAGGACCCACATTTAAAGATGGTGTCAAACAAGTATTTGTGGATAGATTGAGAACAACATAATGTTGAAATTAAAAAGGAAGGAAGATTGTTAATTTTTGTTAAAGAGGAATTAAAGACGTGTATGGGGTTGTGTAATTCAATAAGGGAATGGAATGTAATACCAGAAGATGGACAAGATAAAGGCCATTTAGACTCATGGGTGTGAACCCACTAATGTAAGAGAAGTTAGAGGATTTATCCGGTAGCATGCTGGTCAGTGTAGAGCAGACGAGTTGAGCTACGCAAACTGATCCTGCAGAAGAATGCATGATGAACCTATTCTAATGAGCCATCTGAACATCGACGAACTCGGGCAAGGTTTTTTTAAATGGACGCCTCCGTCATGTCGAAAACGCAATTTTGCGAGAATCACAAAGAAAGTTTAACTGCCTGTACCACAACTTGCGTATCCAGACGTAAATGACCATACGTATTATATACCTGACGCCTAGTGGAATAAGTGTATAGGAGCATTGGTTAGATATAGGACATGACATAGAAGTTGAGAGGATCAGGTGATTTGAGGCGGACGTAGCTACACGACAGTGACAATGACAATAACACAGACAAAAGCTATACAAGTAGGTGAACAACAAATGACTTTTGCCTTGGTAAATATGAAACACAGAAAAACTTAAAAAAACGACGAATGTTAGAAAAACGTCAGAATATATACCAGAGTAAACAAGAATTATAAGCAGGCCTGTTTAAGAGTGATAGATAAACTGTTGAAGTAGGTTTCAAACTTTGACTTATTGTATTGAATTTAAAAAAAAAAAATATTGTTGTAGTTAGAGTTAATGTTAAGTAATACTCTGTCCATTAAGTTTCTGAGGAGGTTAATGAAACCATTAACTGGGAACTTGAGGGAAACGACTTTCCATTACAGCAACATCCGAATTTAGTCCATTAGGTATCCAAAAAGATAACGGGAAAACAACCATATTCCCAATGAACCAACCTATCAGTCAAATTAAGGGGTAATTCACATTAGGATGAAGCAACAATTAGGACATTGCTGGCCTACTTGAAAGTTGTGCATAATAACATTTATTTCAATTATCATGTTTGGCTAATGCGATGGAATTATCGTGCAAAATTTAAAAAAAATTACAAAATTGTACAAAATCTCCGGCCAGTTGCAACTTGTCCGAAAACCTATTGGACTCCGTCCAGTGTCCACCACATACACATCCACTACGCCTTCCACCCACACTTCTCTCCTTAACTCCGGAGGGAAATTGACGATGCTTAACAGTTCACACCTCCTGCCAACGACTTCAACCACGCCAGTTTGGGACGCTGCCAGGAGAGCACATCTACGCTTTGCGCACCACCGCCGACTTCTCCTCAACACATTTGGACATGTTACAGATTTAGAGTACCCACCAGAGACCCACCGAACCTTTCAACCTGTCCGATTCCAAACGATCCCTGGGAATTGCTCCAACGCTTGAATGGCTCAACTCGGACGCCCAGTAATCGGTCCCTACAGATAGTGGGGCTAGCATTAATGATAATGCTACGTCCACAGAAAATGTTTCAGGATCCCCCATGAGCGGGTTATTAAACTCAATATCGGATCCAACTCGATCCACAATGTAAACAATGATGTTCTTAGTAATTGTGGATATTTTGTGTTTATTTAACTTTACATATTACGTTGTAACCATAACGTGCAATACAGTGCGGACATCGCGTGGCAACAATTGTTATAAAAGGATGATCACTACTTTCAAGCAGTGATTAATATTTATTATTTGACATAACTTTGTGACAATATTGATGAAAATGTCTTCGTGTGATCCTTATATTTATTGACGCTGTGGTGTGAATTTCTTCAGTGGATTATCGACTACATACAATATAAAGTTAGTTCCGCTTCATTATGAATATTGATGAAAAATGTCTTCGTGTGATCCTTATTATTTATTGACGCTGTGGTGTGAATTTCTATGTTATATTAGAAGTCGTGGATGTGAATCCTTTTAAAATTATATGTGTATTAATGGACCTTATAAAATTATATTAACGTGGATTACTACCGCCTGTGGATTATACTACTACTAAAGACATGGGATTATGAAGTTATGAACTGTGCTAACCAAATATTTATTTTATAGACGTGGAAGTTATGAACTGTGCTAACCAAATATTTATTTTATAGACGTGGAAGTTATGAACTGTGCAAGCCAATGCAATTAATAAACATTATGCGCATTGATTATAATTCTAGGCGTTATGCGTCTTTGTTTTGATTTTTAAGTGATATGCTTTATAATTTTGTATGAAGTGGTAAGAGAGGTGAGAGGGTGTTGTTCCGGGACTCTATGTTTAACGAACCTAAAAAGCGGGGGGGTCATAATAGAATATTAGTAATAGGAGTAATGATTAAGTTTTTTATTTTTTTTTTTGTAAGTAATTGTCTGGGAACATTTGTCGATTTAACATAACTACAGTAAATATTCCTTAAGTATGGGAGGTGTGTTACAAAAAGGTCCTTAAATATGCAATAACATGTATTGACAGATAATTATAGGGAAGAGTTGTAACCAGTATATATATCATCAAGGGAGGTATAGGCATTACAGATGTAGTACACATAGAGGGAGGTCATTAGGCATAATGGGGTTCATTACAAGTCCATAGCTAATGACCAGTACACATATGCTGTAATTAGATACAATTACCTAAGTAAAGAGCCTAGACTTAGTAGTAGTAGGAGTAAAACGCTGGTCAAGCAGTTTATACTGGACATGGGCCCAAATAAGGTAAAAGGGTTCTGGAGTCTTCTCAGAATCGTAGGAAGTTTGGGGATAAATAGAGGTGCGGGGGTTATGAGAGGCAGACGAGAGAGAGACCGGACAGAGACGAGAGAGAGACCATCAGGAAGAGTCCGGAGAATGAAACTTAATATAGCAAGGAGGAAATTGGATATACCAAAGACAGTGAGAGAATGAATATTTTATAAACACTATACGATCATGAACCCAGGAATAAATTATCAACTAAACAAAAAGACCCAGAGTTATGTTTTATAACATGGGGTCTTTTCTGGTGCCGTGACCAGGATGACGAACTTGGACATGGAGCGCAAGAAATGGGCATAAAATGTGAGTGACAAGAATGCAACATGGCCGAAAATGTAGGGCTTTTATTTGGTAACTTAGGGCAACAACTTACCGGAGTTAACGTCAGCAATCAATGTCCAAGGGGGTGTTGGGCCCTCTTATGATGGGGATACAAATAAAAATTGTAAGGGGCCACCATTAACACAAATAGGGCCCGATAGAACTAAACTAATTGCGTACCAAACAAGCAGGGGGGCAGTAAGTGAGTATATAAAAAGATTTTTAACTGAAGCACCCGGGTGGTACGTGGGCGGAATTAAAACAAGAATTAAGGGGACGTTTTCTCAGATGTAATGTAAGCAGCGACCCTCGGCATGCTTTTGTCGTGTTAAGTGAAAACACGTCAAAAAGAACATCGAAAGTTGTTCAGGTGTGTATGCTGAGAGAGACTCCTTACTCTGGCAGAAGATGCATACATAGGAATGCAACAAAGTGAATCCTGCCATTGAAAGGCAGGCAGATGATAGGTTTTTTTTACAGATGGGTTAGTAAAATGACCAATTAAAAGGTTTTGTCAAAGGCATGAGGGATAACCCACAAACCTTTCAGGGCGCAGTAACCTGCGCAATGACAGAACAAAATCTGCGGAAAAGATTCGCACTAAGAATGCCGCATGGCGTTTCTGGTCCTTCAATCCCCTGTGCATGGGCCTGAACCTGATAGATATGGAAATAGGCCAGCAAATAGGGTACGAAATAGGGAATTGGTATGCTGAGGAGTGCAACCAAACAGGTCACCCTCAGAGGCTGTGCCGGAAGTTAAGGAATAGGAACCCTAGAAAAAGGTTAAACTAAAGACCGCCTCCTTACAATGAAAAACCGGTAGGCAGGGCAATAAAACAATGATTTATGAAATACCCTTAGCAGGCTCACGGCAAGTTCAGTATTGTTAACTTTTGGTAAACAGAAATTTGGATCACTTGTAGATTCAGGAGCTCAAGTATCACTTATGCATAAACGAGTATTTGACTTATTGCAGCCAAAAACGTGAAACTTTTAAATAGTATTAAGTTACAAGCAGTAACAATGGTAATACTATGGACACATTAGGTCGTGCTATATTGACATTTAAGCTAGGTGACGTGAACTGTGAAACAATGCTTCCATATTGTAAATGAAATGAATAGGAATTTGCTTTTAGGTCGTGACTTTCTGACAGAACACGGCGTAAGACTTTATTTTGACATCAATAAATTGAGAATAGGGAGTACCTATGTTCCATTAGAGGAGGATATACATATTAGTTCATTAATTACGTTTACAACAAGGTATAGAAGTAAAGCCTCAAACGACAGTTTTTTATGTGTAACTAAAAATAAGGTCCCATATGAGAAATAATGGAGGGATAGTTCAAACCAAAACTGTGGTTTCAGGTTTTATAGGGTCAGAACCAGGCCTAATGGTAAGTCACTCAATATAGCAAAGATATCAAAACATTGTAATCTACCGTTACTATTAGTTAACATTACTAATAAAACATACCATCTTAAGAAGAAGTGTTGTATTATCGCAAAAATTGAATCAGTAAATGAAAAAGAAATAAATCAAACATCATGTCACTTAGGAGATAAAAGTGTAGAGACAAAAGATGAAAATAGTACTGAAAATCCGTCAATGCATGATAAAATCATACAGGAACTTGTAAAGAAAAATGAAAATTTGTTTGTAGAACATGATAAAGATTTGACCCATACCGACACGGTAAAAATGAGAATTGATATTGGTAATAGCCCGCCAATAAAAATGAAACCGTATAGAACCTCCGTTAAACAAACGTGAAATGTTAAGATAAGGCCATTGATGAAATGTAGGATGCTAAGATTATCAAAAAGATCACAATCACCATTTTCTTTTCCTGTAGTAATAGTTGATAAGAAAGATGGAACAAAAAGGTTTTGTGTTGATTTCAGGCAATTAAACAAAATCACTAAACCATTTTCATTTGCGTTACCTGTAATTGATGATATTTTAGCCAGGTTAGACCAAGCAAAATATTTTACGTGTTTACACCTTAAAAGTGGGTATTGGCAAGTATTGGTAGATGAAAAAGATAGACCTAAAACAGCCTTTGTTTGTCATAGTAGGACTCTTTGAATTTCTTGTAATGCCTTTTGGGTTAACTTCAGCTCCAGCAGTTTTTAGTGAATTAATGTCAATAGTACTAGAAGGGTTAGATCACATGGCTATAGCTTATTTGGATGATATTTTAATATTTTCAAAAACCATTGAAGACCACATTAAAGATGTTCAAACAGTTTTTGATAGATTGAGACAACATAATTTGAAATTAAAAAGGAAGAAATGTAATTTTGTTAAAGATGGAACAAAGTATTTGGGTTTTGTAATTAATAGGAATGGAATTAAACCAGAAATGGACAAGGTAAAGGCCATTAGATCCATGGGTGAACCCACTAATGTAAGAGAAGTTAGAGGATTTATCGGTTGTGTCAGTTATTATAGACGATTTGTACCAAATTTCTCAGAAATTGCTGAACCTATCATAGCATTAACAAGAAAAAGGGCAAAGAATTTAAATGGACTCCGTCATGTCAAAAAAATTTACATTTGAGTATCTCAAAGAAAGTTTAACTGCCATACCACAACTTGCGTATCCAGACGTAAATAAACCATACGTATTATATACTGACGCTAGTGATAAGTGTATAGGAGCATGTTTAACACAAAGATCGGACAATACGGAAGATTCTATTCCAAATGTTAAAAATGAGCGTCCAATATACTTTTTGTCGCATAAACTAAGTGAAACACAATGTCGCTGGTCAACTATTGAAAAAGAAGCGTATGTTCGGCTATCGCATGGTATTACCGTGCAAAATTACAAAATTGTACAAAATCTCGCCCAGTTGCACTTGTCCGACCCTTGATAATTTGAGTTTTATCTTCCTATTAACACGTAATCCCAACCACATACACATCCACTACGCCTTCACCTACACTTCTCCGGGGGAATTGACGATGCTTAACATTTACCTCCTGCTCAACGACCTTCAACCACGCCAGTTTGGGACGCTGCCAGAAGAGCACATCTACGCTTTGCGGCACCACCGCCAGCTTCTCCTCGACAACATTTGGACATGTTACGATTTAGAGTACCCACCAGAGATACTTGTGCCGACCTTCCAACCTGTCCGATTCCAACGATCCCTGGAATTGCTCCAACGTTTGAATGCAACCAAATTGCCAAACACGCCCAGTAATAAGGTATGTTGCTCCCTACAGATAGTCCCTAGGGGTAGGGCATTAGATAATAATAATGCTACGTCCACAGAAAAATTTCAGGATCCCCCATGAGCGGATGTTATTAAAACCCAATATCGGATCCAACTCGATCCACAATGTAAACAATGATGGTTAAAGTAATTGTGGATATTTTGTGTGTATTTAACTTACTTATATATTTACGTTGTAACCATAACGTGTGAATACAGTGCGGACATTGCGTGGCAAAATAAAATTGTTATAGGACATGATCACTACTTTCAAGCAGTGATTAATATTTATTATTTGACATAACTTTATGTCAATATTGATTAAATCTCTTCGTGTGAACCTTATATTATTGACGCTGTGGTGTGAATTTCTTCAGTGGATTATTAAAATATACACAATACAAACAATGATAATAATAATTAGTAATTGATTGCAACTACTTGTGACAATATTGATGAAAATGTCTTCGTTGATGATTATCTATAAATTTATTGACGCTTGGTTTGAATTTACAGTGCCCCAAGGTTCAATACTATATAAAAATAAAAGTAAAATCCCTGATCAAAATTATGAACTTATGGATTATTAATTATGTGAAAATGTTATATTATGCGTGGACCTTAAAAATTAATTAATTAACATATTTGTGGATTTTTTACTACCGCCTGTGGAAGGCTATACCATTTACTTAAAACAATGCACCCCATAAAAATAGCGCAAAATGCTAACCATTCTATGGCATTATATAGTATTGGAAGTTTTGATCTGTGCAAGCCAACTGCAAAATTAAAAAGATTTCAATGAAGTGGTAAATTTTAGGCGTTATGCGTATATTTTGCATTTTAATGAAACTAGTATTAAAATTTGAAATGAAAAAGAGGTGAGAATCCGACCCCCAAGATTGAATTCAGGGAATCTATGAAATGAACCCCGAAAAGCTTATTTTTTGATATTATAATGGAGAATTTTGCTGAAATTTAATATATTTTTTGGGTCTTGTAAGTAATAAGGTAATTTGTCATTTAACATAACTACAAATATTCCTTAAGTATGGGAGGTGTGTTACAAAAAGGTCTTAAATATGTATTTATAAACATGTATTGACTGATAATTATTGGAAGAATTGTAACCAGTATATATACCATCAGAGGATCAGGTATAAATTACAGATGTAGTACACATAGAGGGAGGTCATTAGATTTTTTTCATTAACAATATAGCCCCAGTACACGGCAGGAAATTAGATACAAATATGCTAATGTAATTAGAGCCTAAGACTTTTAGTAGTAGGATTAAAACGTTTGACTGGTCAAATCAGTTTAAATACTGGAAATTGGGCCACCAAATAATAGTTTGACCCCTCCCTCCCCCAGGGTTCTTTGAGTCTCAAGAATTCACAGGAAGTTTTGTAAAGGGATAAATAGAGGTTGGGTTATTTAGTATTTGTTTGAGGCAGACGATTTCCAGAATTTACAGAAAAAGATACTTACAGTTTATTATAAGCGTTAAGAAAGGGAGACCATCTACCCCCAGTCCGGGTCGAGCCAAACCAATGTAAAATAATTTGAACTGATGTAAAAGCTTCTCAATTGGATATCCAAAGACACTAAGTATTTCTATTTTGAAAATTGACGCACTATATGCTCAGTGAAATTCCCTGAATAAATAGTAACAGACCCCCTCCCCCAGTGGGAAACTATATGATTTTATAACATGGGGATTTATTGTAAACGACCTTAAGGATGACGACATATCCTTTTATGAGCGCAATTTGACTAAATGGATTAAAATTTCAGAAAGAGCGACAGTTTTTGATCAAGTTTTAAAAATGGTAACAGGCTTTTGATCCTTCCCTAGGGCCCCTGGGGGTCAGTCATAAAATGTCCAAGGAAACATAGATTTGAATGGATCATCTCAAAAAATAACTTGAGGAACTCAGACAAATTAAAAATGACCAAATTGCGCAAAATAGTGCTTAGATCATAGCAATATGAAAGGGCCCGTGACAAAAATTGTGATTGAGCCATAGACATAAGGAGTTTGTAATGATATATTAAAAACCCCCCTCAGATGTGGTTAAAGAAAATTTACTAGTGAACCCCAGGATATTTGAAATTTTTTCTGAAATAAAACCTTAAGACCTTTCTATCATAATGTAAGAGTATTTGATTTTACCACATTTGTGTGTAAAAAAACACGTTTTGAACATGAAATTGTAGGTTACTCAATTTTACCCCTTTTGGGCAGAAATGCATAACATGGGAATTGCAACATGTAATTGCACAATTTTGGCAAGATAAAGGTTTTATACAAGAAGGTTTAGAGCCCCCAATAACAGTGTTAAATATTTGAGGTGAAATAATTTTGGATTTTAAAATTTTTCAGTAAAATATAAATGTCAAAATCTGCGGAAAAAATTCGGACTAAGAAGCGTTAGCTAATTCACCCATTTCGGACAAAAGGCTGATTAGAAGTAATATGAAAAATTTTAGTCTCAGGTGACCTAATAGATTAATTGGTAGTTTAGACTTACAGGACCAGATGACTGTGCAGATAAAACGACTGGTCAGAAGTTTATACTGGACATGGGGCCCAGGAATTGCGAAGGGAAAAGGGGTTAAAAAACTGGAATTTTGCGTACAATACATCTCAAATCGTAGGAAGTTTGGGGAACAAATAGTTTGTTTGTTTGTTTGAAACTTTTAACGTCCAAAAACATAAACAAGATGGTTATAGGGCCTGTATAAACTCCTTGTAATGCAAAGTAATGTCATGCGTGTACAGGTTCATTGTAAGGTTCGTGTTTCGGGAGAGGTCTTAATATATATCAAAATCCCCTATTGTCTTCTTGTATAGGGGATTTGATTTTGCCCTTTTTATAGTGGACTTATATCACTGGATGTTTAATGCCGAAGGCACCAATTTGTTACACACCCCACCAGGTACAAATACTCCACAAGGGCGAACCAGTTTTACACTCCCTTTTATTGGGTGACTACCCGTCGCTAAGCAGGGGGCAGAGAAACTTGACCACTTTTACAGGACTTTTGTTCTTGGCCATTGGGCAGGGGAATTAGAGAATTAAATTTCAGAGCCTTCCTCACAGGGGCGAACGGGTCTTTTAACTCAAGGCCAAAAGTTCCCCTTCCCCCAAGGATGTTTGTGGCCAAATTTGAAAGGCAGACGACTCTAGATTGAGACAGAGAGATATCATTCCCCTATTGGAAAACCAAAACTAATAAAAAGGAGGATTGGATATAAAAAGACAGTGAGAGAAAGAATATTTTATAAACACTATAGATCATGTTTGTGAACCCAAATAAATTAAATTCAACAGAACAAACAAGTAGCCAGAGTTTAAAGGATTTATAACACTATTGTGTAACCCTGGCACTTTGACACTGGATATCCATGTCAAATGAATTCCCCCTGTTGGGCTCCGAGGTGGGTGGGGGTAGGCAAGCTTGGTTACAATAGTATGTAAATCTCTTAAAGATGGCTTCCCAAAAAAGGAACTACATCCAAAATTCCCCAAAAGGAATCAACCACAAATCAACAAACAAAAAGCGGTACAACTAAACACATTCCCACAGTTTTTGGTCATGTCCTCTACACAGAGCGGCAAGACCACTGCAGGTTTATTGGCCCTTGATATTGCGAAAGGGCATCAAAAAGGTTTTGCCGGCGATGTCAAATCTGTTAAAGCCTTTGGGATCGGGTGATCTCCTAATAGACGTTTTCCGCAAGCAAATTGCGGGAACCTCCTTGGAAAACCAGTTTGTTGCCCTTCACCCCCCAAGTGATGTTTTGGCAACCACACTTAAAATCATTGAAACTTAGCAGCAAGGGGATTTAATCAGGTGTTAGCCTTATTTGACAATGATTGGGCCCCGACATTACTGTCATACTTCAGAGAGGAGTGCATTTATAAAGGTCACTTACGTGAAGAGAATCATGACCAAAAGAGTTGGAACTTGGTTACAATTCATGTACACACACTTTTATATATTGATTTAAAGGACCAACGTTACCGCAGAGCGTAACTATTGGTTACCAGCGTTATGCTGTTACTGTCTACATTCCAAATCCATTGAGGTGCCGTGTAACTGCCAGAGGTACGGCCATCATGAGAGCAATTGTAGACGGAAAAAGGTATGTCAGTACTGTGGCCGTGAAGGTCACGATGAAAAAAAACGAATGTGACATTGTTTGTACCGTCACTGCGTCAATTGCGGGGGTGACCATGCTGCGTTGCTCGCAACTGTCCATTTAAGTACTGGGAGAGGGAGAAATTACGGGTCCTCGCAAACATACACCAAAAACCGCTTACATCCGAGGCCGTCCATTATGAAAGGTAGCTGTTAATAGATAACGTTAAACAGACCATATTCCAATCAATCAAACCTATCAAAATAAAATGCTTTATCATTTTCACAGAAATTGAAGCAAAAATTAGGAAATCGCAAACTACAATCAAAGTCTCTAACCCTGTCAAAAAATGCAGAAATTATTATATTTGAGCATGCTGCATGGTATTACTCTGCAAAACTCTGTAAAAAAATGTACAAAAACTCGGCCCACAAGCTCTGAATTCAGACCTTGATTATCCCCCACACCACATCCTTTGTCCTGGTACTGTAACCCAGTACCTCCACCACTCATGCGTGAGTTTTCAATCCAATACTCTGACCCTCAACCCCCAGTTTGGGACTACAATTTACGCTTTGCGGCACCACCGCGTCCGGCTTCTCATCGACATGAATTGGGACATGTTACGATTTAGAGTACCCACCAGAAGACCCTCCGACTACAATTTCCAACCTGTCCGATTCCAACGATCCCTGGAATTGCTCCAACGTTTGAATGCACCAACACGGACGCCAGTAATCGGATCCCTACAGATAGTGGGGCTAGCATTTGCCAAGGATGCTACGTCCACAGAAAATGTGTTTCATGACATCCCCCATGAGCGTGGGTATTAATGAAAAATATCGGATCCAACTCGATCCACAATAAGTAAAACAATGATTTCTTAGTAATTGTGGATATTTTGTGTTATAACTTTACATATTACGTTGTAACCATTGATTACGTTGTCAAGTGACATTGCAAAACACAATGATGTAATTTGACTGTATACAAGTTTCGTTATTAATTTAATTGTTGTGATTACAACATATACCACAACGTGTTATACAGTGAAAAATTAAATTGTCATAATTTTGTCTATAATGAACAAAAACAGTACTTTCAAATTTAAAACGCTTCGTGTGAACCTTATTATTGACGATAGTGGTGATGAATTTCTTCACATGGATTATTAACATACAAATATGAATTCAATTAATAATTTTTTGATTATGATTAATGTGACAATTTATGAAAATGCACATCGTAAGGACGGCCCTTTAATTGATTTAAAATACTAGATCGTTATGAACTACGTTTTTGATATTTATTGACTATAAGGATCTGAATTTTTCAGTGGATTATTGACTATGGTAGAAGTCGTTCCGTTGCATTTGTGAACCTGGATTATAATATGCGTGAACTATTGTAACGTAATTAGATACATATTAACCTAGTAAAGTGCCTTTAGACTATTGTTGTAGGATTAAAACGCTGGTCAAGCAGTTTATACTGGACATGGGCCCAAATAAGGTAAAAGGGTTCTGGAGTCTTCTCAGAATCGTAGGAAGTTTTGGGATAAATAGTTTGTTTGTTTGATTGATTAATTAACGTCCTATTAACAGCTATGGTCATGTAAGGACGGCCTCCCTTGTATGCGGTGTCATGCGTGTATGTTGTGCGAGGTTCGTGTTTCGGGAGACTGCGGTATATCAATGTTGTGTCTTCTTGTATAGTGGAACTTTTGCCCTTTTTATAGTGCTATATCACTGAAGCATGCCGCCGAAGGCACCAAGCAACACACCCCACCCGGTCACATTATACTGACAACGGGCGAACCAGTCGTCCCACTCCCTTTTTGCTGAGCGCTAAGCAGGAGCAGAAACTACCACTTTTACAGACTTTGGTGTGTCTCGGCCAGGGGACAGAACCCAGAGCCTTCCTCACAGGGGCGAACGCTCAACTCAAGGCCAAAAGTGAGGTGCAGGGGTTGAGAGGCAGACGAGAGAGAGACCGGAGAATGAAACTAATATAATAAAGAGGAAATTGGATATACCAAAGACAGTGAGAGAAAGAATATTTTATAAACACTATACGATCATGAACCCAGGAATAAATTATCAACTAAACAAAAAGACCCAGAGTTATGTTTTATAACACTATCTGTGTAACCCTGGCACTTTGACACTGGATATCCATGTCATCATGAGTGTCCCCCTGTTGGGCTCCGAGGTGGGTGGGGGCACAGCTAGCGAATAGTATAAACTCTTAAAGATGGCTTCCCAA
The DNA here is from genome assembly GCF_041381155.1 of Argopecten irradians. Taxonomy (NCBI): domain Eukaryota; kingdom Metazoa; phylum Mollusca; class Bivalvia; order Pectinida; family Pectinidae; genus Argopecten; species Argopecten irradians. Next base: position 26,118,578 of record NC_091146.1, read on the forward strand.
AACAAACAAAATGAACTACATCCAAAATCTCCCCAAAAGGAATCAACCACAAATCAACAAACAAAAAGCGGTACAACAAACACATTCCCACAGTTTCTGGTCATGTCCTCTACACAGAGCGGCAAGACCACTGCAGGTTTATCACCCTTGATATTGCGAAAGGGCATCAAAGGCATTGCCGGCGATGTCAAATCTGTTAAGCCTTTGGGATCGGGTGATCTCCTAATAGACGTTTTCCGCAAGCAACAAGCGGAGAACCTCCTTGGAACCACCAGTTTTGCCGGCCTCACTGTGTGTGTAAAACCACACTCATCATTGAATTGCAGCAAGGGGGTAATCAGGTGCCCAGCCTTGCACAATGACAATGAGGCCGACATACTGTCATACTTCCGAGAGGAGTGCATTCCGGTCACTTACGTGAAGAGAATCATGACCAGAAAGAGTTGGAACTTGGTCCCAACACACACTTTTATATTGACGTTCGCAACACCAACGTTACCGCAGAGCGTAACTGTTGGTTACCAGCGTTATGCTGTTACTGTCTACATTCCAAATCCATTGAGGTGCCGTAACTGCCAGAGGTACGGCCATCATGAGAGCAATTGTAGACGGAAAATGGTATGTCAGTACTGTGGCCGTGAAGGTCACGATGAAAAAGACGAATGTGACATTGTCAACCGTCACTGCGTCAATTGCGGGGGTGACCATGCTGCGTCTGCTCGCACCTGTCCTGCCTGGACTCGGGAGAGGGAGATATTACGGGTCCTCGCACAACATACACACAACACACCGCTTACATGGGAGGCCGTCCTTCCATGACCATAGCTGTTAATAGGACGTTAATTAATCAATCAAACAAACAAATAAAATGCTTTCTCTTTTCACAGAAATTGAAGCAGAAAAAGCAAATCGAAGACAGTCAATCTCTAACCCTGCAGAATGCAGAAAGCTTTATATTAGAGCATGCTGCGGTTACTCTATAAACTCTGTAACTTCAGATAACCTAACTCCCCCACAAGCTCTGAATTCAGAACCTTATCCCCCACACCACAATCCTTTGTCTGGTAACTGTAACCCAGCACCTCCACCACTCATGCGTGATGTTTCTCAATCCAATACTCTGTCAAGTCCCCGATACTACAATTTTGTGTCTGGTCATTCCACGTCCCTTCATGATATGAATTGTGTAGAATCGCACACCTTCGCACAATACCAGTTCAAGACCTACACCCTACTACAATTTCCCTTACATTGATCAGTACTCTAGACCCACTTCTAACACAAATCACCCCAGTAGACCAGAGTCTGCATGTACTGATTATCATCTTCCTAGTACACCGGAGAGATCTTGCCAAGGATGCTACAAAAGAGGCCAACAAATAGAAAGCCTGGTCATGACATTGGATAGAGCCATGTGGGATAATGAAAAATTACAGAGGCGAATCAGACATTTCAAGGAAAAAATAAGTAAAATTTCATTTAACTTTTTTATATGTATAAAAAAAAAGAAAAAAATGTCCCCACCATGATAGTTGCAACCAGACTGAAATCGGATACAAGTTTCGCTATTTATTTAATTGTTGTGATCAACATATATGTTTTTATACAGGAAAAAATCTGTCATAATATTTCTATGAAAGACAAAGTACTTTCAAATTCATAATTTTATGGTAGATGATGAATTGAACTCACATGAAAAGTTCATACAAATATGAATTCGACACTGTCGTTTGTTTGTTTGGTTAATTAACGTCCTATTAACAGCTATGCACATGTAAGGACGGCCTCCCATCAATCTGATTAAAATACAGATCCTTATTATCACTACGTTTGATAAGATAACGGAGTGAGTATAAGGATCTGAATTTTAATCAGATTGGCCTCCCATATATGCGGTGTGTTGCGTGTATGTTGTGCGAGGTGCGTGTTTTGGGAGACTGCGGTATAATCATGCTGTGTCTTCTTGTATAGTGGATCTATTGCCCTTTTTATAGTGTTATATCACTGAAGCATGCCGCCGAAGACACCAAGCAACACACCCCACCCGGTCACATTATACTGACAACAGGCGAGCTAGTCGTCCCACTCCCTATTTGCTGAGCGCTAAGCAGGAGCAAAAACTACCACTATTGTAGACCTTGGTGTGACTCGGCCAGGGAATGGAACCCAGAGCCTTCCTCACAGGGGCGAGCGGTCAACTCAAGACCAAAAGTGAGGCAGTGCCAAGGGTAGGAAAGCTAAAAGTCAGTTAGGAAGAAGAGAAACTAGTAATACGTGTCTTCTAGCAATGAACTTTTCTGTGTGATGATTCTGAATAGAACTGTGAAAAGGTTACCTGCCTTCATGCCCACAAAGCAAAAGAAAATTAAAGTTTGTTTGTTTGTTTGATTAATTAACGTCCTATGAGCAGCTATGGTCATGTAAGGACGGCCTCCTATGTATACAGTGTGTTGCGCGAATCTACGAGAAAATCACCTAGACAGGAAGGCTCACAGGTGAGCCATGTTTACCCAACCGTGAGTACATACAAGCAAGTCAGCCAAACTTCTCGGTTCAAACTCCAACCCTTTTGCCAACAACATACTCCAAACAACAATTATCAAGGCCCCATACTGTTTCGCCTACTTCTACAGTTCCGCCTAACTTTGTTTGTTTGTTTGTTTGATTTATTAACGTCCTATTAACAGCTATGGTCATGTAAGGACGGCCTCCCATGGATGCGGTGTGTTGCGTGTATGTTGTGCGAGGTGAGTGTACTGGGAGACTGCGGTATGTTCGTGTTGTGTCTTCTTGTATAGTGGAACTGTTGCCCTTTTAGTTCCGCCTAACATTTGTATGTCATCACCAACCGAGGACACCCGCCGGCCATGGGCGAAAACCTTGATATTCAAACGGACAGTCTTTGTAGTAAATTACCTAAGCTTGAAACCATTGAACGTGCTAATCAAGGTAAGTCTAACGACGTTGAAATTTTGATAATTTGCGTCGACAAGGTTGAACAATCACAATAATGTCTTGACTCCAAATTTGAAAACAACGTTACTTCGGCGACCTTCGCAAAAAGTCATTATGCCCGTACTTGCCGAACCTACCAAGGCTAGGCTGTGTCAGGATGAGAGGTATCCGAATTTGTGAATTATAGATTTACCTTTGAGACTAGACAATCTTAATGGATAGAAATAAACATCAGCAGGACTTTTCACCTTACCTCTTACCGTCAACAGACTGTGTTACTTAGCTATTTCATCTGTTTCCTAGCTTGCATTGTAACGTCATACCTGGATTAGATTTTTTAGAGAAAAGAAAAGCAAATATTGATGTAGATAACAACACCTTATCATTGTATTATGGATTAACATTTTCCTCTTAACAAGTGGATGAGGATACAAATTCTCAACTAGCCAGAACTGTGGCTTGAGTGTGTATTCCACCTCAAGAGTGCAACATTCCTGTTAAAATCAACATTGTCTCTAATCAACCCGTACTGTTACACCCGCTGTCACATCTACCAAGCGCAAACAATGTCTAGCAGTCAGATTTGTCAACACACTCTCTCAAAGAGGCTTCATCACTGTCAGTTTGATTAATCCAACCATTCAAGAAGATCTATACAACATTCTTTCCGAGAATTTAAACACTGAAACCATTGCATTTTTTTAAATACCGCTGAACGTGCTGCTGAAACATCATTTCAAAACAAGACAGCACCTGAACGCAGATGAAGAGAGATTAAGAAGACTGAAACAACCCTTGGATTATTTCAAACGTAAGGAGAATCAAACTATTGAGGAATATGAGCCATCAATGATGCTGTTTGGAATATCACACTTGATCAACATCAATTTACAACAAAGGAACGAGATAGTGCAGCAAATCTCATCTGGACGGAAATGTCCGAGAATCATTCCCTTGGCCCTTTCAATCGATTGGAAAACATCCGACATTTAGGAAGGATTTTATAGCCTTGCGCTTCTTATCGGTCCTAGTTCCAAAATCAGCAGTTCAACATTGGGTTACAATATGTTGCTGTAATAATGCGTTTATACGACAAACAATGCAATACGTAAACGGGGACATCATAAGAACACCAACGAAGAGAGATTAAGAAGACTGAAACAACCCTTGGATTATTTCAAACGCAAGGAGAATCAAAGTATTGAGGAATATGAGCCATCAATTATGCTGTTTGGAATATCACACTTGATCAACATCAATTTACAACAAAGGAACGAGATAGTGCAGCAAATCTCATCTGGACGGAAATGTCCGAGAATCATTCCCTTTGCCATTTCGCTCCATTGGAAAACAAGATATTTGGGAAGGATTTTATAGCCATGCGCTTCTTACCAAGGTTGTTCAAGAAAGAAACATACCATTCATGTGAATGCAATCTTCTTTCTCCGTGTGCATGACATGTGAAGAAATAGGAGCCACGATTTTGACCACTCGTTTTAAGGGGCACCAATATCGGTCCTAGTTCGAAAATCAACAGCTCACCACTTGGTTACGATACGTTGTTGTAATAATGCGTTCATGGACTCGCAGTGCCAAGCCCCACAAAGAATCAAAACCACTAAAATAGGCTAGTGCCTTAAAGTACACGACCAAAACGGCATGCTATATTTGTTTGTTTGTTTGATTAATTAACGTCCTATTAACAGCTATGGTCATGTAATGACGGCCTCCCATGTATGCGGTGTGTTGCATGTATGTTGTGCGAGGTGCGTGTTTTGGGAGACTGCGGTATATTCGTGTTTGTGTCTTCTTGTATAGTGGAACTGTTGCCCTTTTTATAGTGCTATATCACTGAAGCATGCCGCCGAAGACACCAGGCAACACACCCCACCCGGTCACATTATACTGACAACGGGCAAACCAGCACAGCAAAAGTGAGGTGGTGTCAAGGGAAACTCTAGAACGAACAAAGTAATTCAGGGAGAAAGAAAAGATAAGATCCTAAATTTAGCCGCCTTTTTTGAGGAGGACGTTAATTTACAAGAGCTTCAAAGTGATACGACAAACAATGCAATACATAAACGGGGTCATTGACAAGACAGCACCAGAACGCCGACAAAGAGAGATTAAGAAGATTGAAACAACCCTTGGATTATTTCAAACGCAAGGAGCATCTAACTATTGCGGGATATGAGGCATCAATGATGCTGTTTAGAATATACGTCTTGATCAACATCAATTTACCATAGAGGAACTACTTAGTGCAACAGATCTCATCTGAACGGAAATGTCAGAGAATCATTCCTTTGGCCCTTTCGCTCAATTGGAAAACATACGAGATTTTGGAAGGACTGTATAGCCTTGTACAAATTTGTTCAAACGTATCATTCATGTGAATGCAATCTTCTTTCTCCGTGTGCATGACATGTGGAGAAATAGGAGCCACGATTTTGACCACTCGTTTTAAGGGGCACCAATATCGGTCCTGAGTTCGAAAATCAACATATTAACACGGAGTTACGATATATTGCAGTAATAATGCGTTCTTGTACATGGAATCGCAGTTGCTCATGTTAGGAAGGCCTCGCACATCTGCGTGAATTCGCATGTAAGTATAGAATAATATCTTAGATCAAATTGATTAGAAGTCTTGGAGTTGTGTTGGTCCTTGAAGATTATAACGTCCTATTAATTTAACAGCCAGGTCCTGTTAAGCGAAGGACCTCTCACGTGTGACTTCCATGTAATTTATAGTTATATCTTAAGACAAGAATTGATAGAAACGTCGGTTGTTTTGTTTGAATTATTTTAACGTCCTCTTAACAGTCAAGGATCATGTTAGGACGGCATCTCACGTGTGTGAATTCCATGTAATTATAGATATATTCTTAAGACAAATGCTTAGAAGTGCTTGGGTGTTTGTTTGAATTATGTTTTACACGTCCTTAATTCTCAGCCACGCGGTTGTTAGGAAGGCCTCTCACGTGTGCATGAGTGTAGCCTGTGTACAGTTGCGAGGTGCATGTGTATTTTTTGAGAATGTGGTATGTTTGAATTATTGTCTATTTAAATCATGTTTTTTGTGGCTGATGATGATTTTTCATCCGTTTGTCGTTCACACGTCTGCCTGCCACTGTGCGTAAAACTTTTCATTCAAAAAGATTTATTCATAATGACATTTGGCCTGTGGGCACGTTTACCGTCAATCAATGTCAGTCTTCAAAATAAGCTTCAATTTCATAAGCTGTAAATAACTTCTTGCCAACTAGAAGGCTTAGATAACTGATTTTGGTCATGGGATGAAGAACAAAATTAAGTGGCTTAGGAGACCTGATTTGGCTATTTTGTTTGTTTCAATGAATGACCACTTGACCTCATGTAAGGTCAGTTTATAAAGATTACACATTGGAATCTTGCAACCTCTTCTAAAACGTATTCTTGTAAGTTGTGTTGCCTGAAGTATTAGCCACTATGTATATAATTATGGCCTCTTATAGTGTTGTATTGTACCAATAGTTAGCGCGCCGCGTAGTTATTTAGGCTCTTAAGGCCCAGTGTTGGTAATATTTCTATTTGTTGTTTGTATTTGTTTTTATGCTTTTCAGATGATTTATATAATTCAGTGACCTGTTCTAACGTGTAACTCGAACACGGAAACTGTGAGAGAAATCTATAGGTATACATAGTATGTGAAAAATTGTATGATATTCCCGTATTATAATGGATAGCCTTTACCAATAATGAATTTGTAGTTTATTTTCTACTTTTGCAGACATACACTAAATATATGGTGCAAGGGGAGAGGGCTTCTCTCTCAACGATAGCCATCAAAGTTTCCTATGCAAGGAAAAAAAGTCAAAACATGGCCAGAGACAGAACCCAGAGTTCTTCCTCACAGGGACGAACACTCAACTGAAGGCCAAAAGTGAGGCGGTGCCAAGGGAGGCATTAGGAACGATAAAGTCAGTTAGGAAGAACAGAAAAGATAAGATCCTAAATTTAGTCGCCTTTTACGATCATGCAATAGGGGCAGCAGGTACAATTCTAATGCCCTACCTGCAGGGCCAACTGTGCAAGTTTATGATGTGATTGTTTGTTTGATTGATTAATAAACGTCCTATTAACAGCTATGGTCATGTAAGGACGGCCTCCAATGTATGCGGTGTGTTGCGTGTATGTTGTGTGAGGTGCGTGTTTTGGGAGACTGCGGTATATTCATGTTGTGTCTTCTTGTATAGTGGAACTGTTGTCCTTTTTAAAGTGCTATATCGCTGAAGCATGCCGTCGAAGACACCAAGCAACACACTTCACCCGGTCACATTATACTGACAACGGGCGAACCAGTCGTCCCACGCCCTGTATGCTGAGGGCTAAGCAGGAGCAGAAACTACCACTGTTATAGACTTTAGTGTGTCGCGGCCAGGGGACAGAACCCAGAGCCGAATAGACCATCAGAGCTAAAAGAAGGTAGCCAGATAGATGCATTAAAACCTGTGCGATTTTTGTCAAAGGATTCGGGATGTAACCACACCGATTATTGGTTAAGCACCTCTAGGGGGTGGGGGGTTGGACACTAAATTTGCAAATGACCTTGACATAGAGGTTACTCCTGGGGGGCTCCCGGTTAACTCGTATTCATCCTCTCCTGTTCCAGACTGTCTAAAGAGGTCGGGAGAATCGACCAGTCCTTCTAATCTGTTCAGAACTCTGTATGTAGAATCCCTCCAATCTCCAGGGATCAGTCTCAGCCTGTACTCCTTTAGGGCCAACCCTAGGGTGTGGGACATAACTCCTGCTGTTAGGATTATTCCCTGGGAGGAATCAACCCGTTTGGCAAAGGAACTGCGTTATCCTATATGGTCGGCTGCACTTTGTAACCGATCGAGTAACAAATATGTGTGTAACTGTAGTCGGACAGGAGTTATCTCCCTTGTCAGAGCTCGTTGTGGAAAAAGGTAAGAAAGTTCCAAACAGAGGGAAGAAGAAGCCATGTGCTTGGCTGTTAGAATTTATCTTCCACTTGCGTTGACCTGCGAATGCCTGTTTGGTTACGAGGCATAAATCTACCTACGGAACATTGCGTATTGCGGGTATGTAAGCCCAAAGAGGTATGTATAATGGAACATATAGGTTTTCGGTGATTTCTAGCATTTCTAATTATTTGCAATTTGCGGTCGGTTTACTGACGAGTCATTACAATGTTTGACAATGCGTTCATTGTTTTATCATGATAGCTAAGACTGTTTGATTGTATTTTGCAGTCTCACGTAGGGTTTTGATAACGAATAAACTCTTCAGTACACCACCAAGACCCTTGGCTTACGTCATTTCTGCGAGTTGCGTCCCCTTGATCAGGGCTGCGAAATTGCAATACAGTAACGCACATCACCTACACCTGGTTCGTGTGTGTTGCTGTTACAATGAGGATAGAGGAACTCCATCTGTGTCAGCCTGGCGTAGCCTATGGAACATTGTAGACGTGTTACGGGCTGGCTCAGGACCAATACCCTACCGAGGCCTTGCACCTCGGTCTGGTGGTCCACCCCTCCAATAAATAGTCGTAACAAAAGGGGGGGGTTGGAAAACAGTTAAAATGTTACAATGGGCATATTAGTTAGTTGTAATAAGTTTACTAGTTATGCCAAAGGGATTCTTCCGATCTCCATATAATACCTACAGGCAGGTGCCAGGGTTCGTGCCGCCATCATATGTACATAAATAAGGGATGACATACTATTGTAGGCACCACATGGCCGCACAGACTTGCATATAAATTACTTATATGAGAGCAGGTGTCCTTAAAGTGAACAGTCGGGCAAGGATGGCTAAAGTCGGTAAAAATGGTGTTAATGTATGCAGTATAATTTCTTATGAAATGGAAAAATAAAATCTCTCGTCAAAATCTGTCTGCGTACGAAGAAATTAATTTAAAGTATGGAAATTCTAAAACGTCCTCCCGGCTCACTATGTCCGTGGTTACATTTCCACGCAGCCTCGCTTTCAATTTTTCTTTACTTTAATGGTCAGAACTGGGAAACTAAGCAGAACTTGACCGTCGTATTAATATGTGAGAACTTTTGGAAGGCCAATGAACGCATTTAGACTGGTTTTCTTTGCCCGACTATTCACTTTAATAGCACCGTTCATCCATAGACCAATTATGCAATGGTTTGTGGAAAACAAAAGCATGATAGATGTACAAAACGGTTAGGTAAATACTGGACTATCGAGTAACAAATAATTGGGACTGGCCTGTACAGAGAGACTAATAGCCGCCTATGTCAAACTAGGTACCAAAGGTAACCGTAGAAATGAACTAGGTACCTACAAGGTTTTTGTACATAAATTGTACATGATTATAAGTGAAGGAAAATGGTGCCACTTCCCAAACACCACATGTGGCACCATTTCATCTGGTACCTTAATTGCACCGACCGGCTAAACGTTCACAAGCTGGGTCGGTTGAACAACTATATAGTGTCTATAAGATTTAATTGGCTGTTCTGACAGGAAGTCCCTTTGGTTAAAAGGAAATTACATGTAATAAAACAATCATGACCATGCAGAACGGACCTTGGGTAAAACCAATTTAGGGACAAAACCTGGAGGAGCAAATATTTAGTTTGGTCATCTTCCCTGCAAGCGATGTTTCTTGGAGTTAGCGCCCCTGCACTCCGGATTTTAAGTATAAACTTAAGGGCATCTACAAGGAACCCCGCCACCTAGTAAGACAAGATCGGACCTCGTGAACCATCATCAGTACCACCGACATTTTTATCTTAGAGTTGATGACGTCACCTATGTGTGCGGACGCGGTCACGTGGCGTTCTCTCCTATCCGACCCCTAATCTGTACAGACGCGTTTTACTAATGCGAGTAAACTTGTCAAATTTAAGATGAATTGTTGATTATTATTGTAGATGCTTTGTATTCAGATACATATATATTGTTGTGAAAATACCGTCAACACTCTCGTCCTTTCATCAGCAACACACGCAATGCAAACAATATAATAACTATGCAAATATCTACGTCAATTGATACTTTTAGATGTAACATTCATCCTGCTTCCATGAATGAATTGAATAGTTTTACGTACCGCAACTTAATCGTTTCAGACTCAACTACACTACTACTCTTTATATTCTTTTTACATTTCTCCACATCCACATATTAATTTTCGGGATACTGAGGATGAAAGTGGTCGAAATGACTTAAAAATATTCCGTGAACATGGAAGCCATCTCGGCTACATGTTGTAACGTACTATTAATGCAACTAAGTGATTAACAATTACGGCATTAGGTTACAATATTAACATTTTGCTTTGTTTTATACATACGTATGGAAATTGTAATTGTGTTATCCAGCACGAATGTAATATTTCAAGGTCGAAATGACGTACAACAATCCAGAATCCTCGTCCCGCTAAAAAGACCCTACTGAGACGGTCAATTAAAACAACAACAATCTGATTAAAATACATATCCCTATAACCATTCCGTTCAATAGACAACAACCCATAAGTGGTCATGTTCGGTTGACTTTTACACCACGTGCACTTTATATATTTTTTACACAATGCTACGTCAATTGATAACGCCATTTCGTCCCAAAATACATAAACATTCAATCTTGTTGTGTTCTTCGGGCGAGATGACTACGTACACGAAAATAATTCGGACACCCTTTTCAAACTATTTCGTCCCAAGTCAAGATTCTAGCAGCAGCAATTTGATTGGCCATTATTCAAAGGTCACCAGGACGTTATCCTTAATCATCTTATCAAGCGTAGTGATATTAAGGATGTTTCAAGTCACTGCACAACACAAGTAATCGTGACGTAATACACATCAGTACGCAATCTAGAATTAAACAACTGGCTAATACAAGCGAGCTAACTCCAACAACCTTATGACTAATCACTATACGTAACATTTTATCTCCTTAACATAAATTTCTTAATTCACTCAAAATAAACATTTTAAAATTTTACTCATACCAAATTCACTTAACATTTTGCAACTCAACATAATCAAAATTTCAAGGTATGTAGTACAGTGAGCACAGTTCTTTTAACCAAGTCCTTTTAGCACAGTTCTTTATATAAAGGTACTTTCCTTTAAATACTAAATGAACCCAATAGCACCAGTGTTCTCCCTTAAGGATTTTTTCCTGCTGGTCCTTGTAGAGTAGTGATAGTTATCGCCCATGTTTATGTATGACACGGTTTGGATGCGAGCGTTCAGTCTGAAGTCAGTTAATAAATCACGTGGATTAAATTTGGATGTGTTTGTGTTGAGTTGAATCCGGTCAGGACTAATGTCCGACACAACATCTGGCGATGAGGATACAAACGAAATTGACAATGAATCTGAACAGAATGGCGAACTTTCTGAGGAGACAGAAAGTGAAAGTGAAACTGAAACTGTTGTGAACATGGCTCAAAGTCAAGCTATAGACTTGAATGGTCTGTCAAATTTGAAACGCGCGGTGATCAAAGTCGTCTACACCAAACGTGGGAAAGATGGATGAGAGGTTTTGAACTATTCGCAATTGGAAAAGGGATAAATAATCCAGAAGTCAGAAACAAGCCTTATTACTACATTGCGCAGGACCGGAAGTTCAGGATATTTTCTATACTTTACCTTCTGGAGAAGGAGAGACTATCTATGACAAGGCAAGTGATGCATTGAGAAAACACTTTAAAGGGAAAATTAACATTCCATATGAATGTTATTACTTTAGAAACGTGTGCCAAAATGATGACAACATTGAACAATTTATCACAAGGCTACGTCAACAAGCCAGGTTGTGTGAATTTGATAATGCTGACGAAAAATCTGAGATCAAATTATCGAGAAATGCACATCACAAAAATAGGTACTTTGAGGTATACCTAAAGTGTACCTAAAGGCTACCTAAAAAGTACCTATCAGAATAGGTACGTTTTAGGTATACCTAAAAGATACCTATGGTTTTTGAGATATACCTAAAATGTACCCGATTTGGACTTTGAAATTCTCAAAGTACCTAAAACATACCCAATTTGGACTTTGAAATTCTCAAAGTACCTAAAACATACCCAATTTGGACTCTGAAATTCTCAAAGTACCTAAAATGTGCCTATGGTGGACTTTGAATATTTTAGAAATACCTATAATGTACCTAGTTTCAACTTAGTTTTTTTTTTAGACTACCTAAAATGTGCCTCATATTGACTTCATTTCTGAATGTTACAAAGTACCTAAAATGTACCTATTTTCGACTTAGGATTTTTCCATGCCAGGTCCAAATATCTGAAATATGTTAGGATGGAGTAATATGTGACTATGATAAATTGATTGATGTACATATTGAGACTTGAATATATTCTACATTCTCAAATGTACTTCTTTCCTGTGTTTTCTGTGCATTAAATTACATGTAGTCTTGCAATTGGATGTGTCAAATTTCCTCAGAAATTTTCGTTTAATTATCTTCAAATACATAATCATTATTTATAAACAATAATACTATAAATTCATTATTTTTCCTTTTCAACATTTGTATAATCTTCTGTTCATCATTTAATCACAGTTATTTGTAAATTATAAAACAAAAATGCTTGGTTTATGACGGTAATCAAAATCACAGGGCATTTGTAAACATGTAAATTTTCACACCTGCATTGGCATTGACATAAATCTTCCCAAACGTGGCCAATTTTAAAATTGTTTCACATCTTACAGGATGTAATAAAACCATGTTTAGAACATTATGAAATAATTTTGATGACTTTCAGAACAGATTTACGTCAAAATACCTGTTATAATACTGGTGTGTTGAAATCCAGATTGAGATCGATGTACTTGCAAAATAAATCCTTTAAATTTACATACAATTAAACAACTATCCATACATTCCATTAAAAGGGGTCTGGGGCCCATTATCCAGCTTGGATTAAACAAACACTCTACTTTATAGGTATGGAAATTATCGTTCAAATTAGTGATAAACACACGTGTAGTGAACATGTTCTCCAAGCTTCATGCCGTAAACCGATATGTACACAGTAAACAATTTTGTCGTAAATAGCTAGTCAGACTGATACTTGTGAGTAAATATTCTTTCCATTATAATAATACCATGAATAATTTATTTATTTACTTTCATCAATCATCAACATCAAAATTGGTCGAAATATTTGTGCTGAAAGCTTCACTGACTGACTGAGGCATAGTCTGCATGCCGGAAACCAACAGTAAACACCGTTGTAGTAAATACGCTGTCGCTGATTAAATTATCTTTCTACTAGAATAACACCAGAAACACTTCAGTTATACAATTAAATCAATTAACAACTTCACCAGTTGAAATATTTGCCGAAAGTCTCACGGAGACAAGGATTTGTTTATGATGTACAGGGGAATCCCGGCCGGGGAATCCCCTTTGTTAATCACGTGACTTTTCGCGGGAAAATAGAGGAAGGTGTTTACGGAAGTATTTGAAAATGTAAACAACCCAGGCTCTCCTTTGCCGTGCCTACAGACGATGTTTTTGTCCTGTATACCACAGAAAATCAACTTGATGGGGGTTTATTTCATGCCTGTTAGCTGATTCATCAATCACGGCAAGTTTAATATGTCAGAATTCAGGTACGTTTTCAATTTTCACCGTAGCTCAAATTACCGGTTACAAGCAGCAGGTTGTAAATTTTAAAAATATCACAGAACCAAAATTTCTTGTTTTGGTAAATAAATAAGTCGTATAACTACTGAAAGCATGGCTTAGATTATTAGTATACCAAGTATTTCATGAATTTTGGACATAATTTAGATGAGTTTGAACGATTTTGATTGTTTATTATTATTATTTTTGAATTCACGGTTTGAGAAGAAAATATGTAGGCCTACTGTCTATTTGTTCTTTAGCTCAAAAAGTGTCTTTTATGGGTTTTGGTATGCAAGTTGTGATGTTTTGAACACCATATACTATTATTGAATTAAAAAATGTAACTTGTAATATAATATATATCTGGACGTTGTCTTCATGCTGGCAACAGAAAAGTAGGTCTCATCAATAATCGTCACCGACATTGAAAAGAAAGAGAATGCCCGGGTAATTTTCCTAAATATTCTGTTAAACAAAGCTGCAAAACTTTGATGATTGAAAGCTGTTACAAATATGCATGGACTATTTTGAAATACAAAGCATTTTATGGGTCCATATTTGCATGTAATTGGCTGGATTTTGATTAATTAAAATTATAATTCAAATATAAATATGTGAAATTTATTTTTAAATTGGATACATAGTCTTATATGAATAAAGAAGTCAAGCTATAGGAAGTAGAAGATATATATTTATCTTCAATTTGTACATAAATATGAAATTAAAATTTATTTGTTTATATTTTGGAATTTTATATACAGTATATTTCATATTTATGGTTCTAATGATTTAGTATTTATCTTGGTGAAATTTACTTCTTGATGTATATATGATGCTTCCAATTAGCTTGTAATGATTCATATAATTTTTTCCAGGAATATCAGAATGGGCCATGGTGAGGAAAGAAGAAAACAATCACAAGTTAGACTGATTATTGGAGATTTGCACCAATCAGACAATTTCATTGGTAAAAATACTCATAAATATGGAAATGAATTGTGAATTATCAATGTTTGTGTGCAAAAGCAACTAATCAATTCATTCACAAATCTAAATGAATTAAAATATTAATTGAAATGATGATAATTCTAATTGAGAAACCACTAACATATTACATCATTCTTATAATTATTATAATTGGTCGCTATCCTTCATTCATTTTTTTTTACTTTCATCAGGTAATACTTCTGTGTGCATTGGAGTTAAAAAGTGGAGAAGACACTTCCCCCGGCATATACACTACAAAAGATGATTATATTAGGCGTGGTAATGTATGTAAGAATTTTATTAAAAAAGATTAATTTCATGTACATGTAGGGTAAACTTCATGTTTAGTTTATTTTCAGTGTTGTATGCAAAACAAATGTGACTTAAAGGTATTTAATAGTTAAATGAGGGGAAACAATTTAAAAAAAACAACTAAAATATCCTTTTTGGTGATAAAAATCAATTCTTTATTAGGTAATGTTCTTTTTCGAAAACTTTTCCAGGTCCTAAATGTAAAATCAAGACCTTGATTTCAAAGGGTTATATGGTCACTTATAACCTTGATTTCGCTGGAACATATCATAGCAAAACTGAAGGCAGTTCAAGAAAAAAACTGACCAATCACAGGCCTGCAGCAGATCTAGAGATTTAGTGATGCTCAACTTCAAAGCCATGCAATGTACAGTTAGTTGAGTCTTTTGATGTATATCAAAGGACCAAACTATCTTCTCATCTGATGTCATACACAGAGCCTTCAGTTTCGCTATGACATATTCCCAGGGTGTAAAAGATTATAAGTGATCGTAACCCCTGGAAATCTAGGATGGGCCAAGTATTACTAGGCTCTTATACCTATACTTCAATTCACTGGAACTTCTTGGTTTATATCTGGTGGGTTATCATGACCTACATTGTGACCTTTGACATACATATACAACTAAGAATAGTCTAACATATTTACAGTAGGACTTTAGTTAATGGTGGAGATGTGGAATGGTAGTCTCATTGAAAGAAATTCTTGTTGACTGTTAAATCAAAATGTGTAAGCATTTGTTTCCCTAAGTTGAGTAAAAGAATTTTTAATGAGCTTATTATAATAAAGCGTTTGATTGGTTAATAATAGCGGAAATTTCAATATGTCTGCATCCAATGATGTAAAGTGGCCTTGCTTCACATTTTGTTAACTCTTGTTAACTCCTTCTGAATGTTTGCATATCTAGAATGCCGTTGTTTAGATGGTGTAAACCATTCATCAAATCTTTCAAAAACTGTTTCAGTGTTAAATTGCATTACTGATTACATATTTCGATAACTACTGGTGTTTAGATCTTTTGGATTCCTGCATGTTTTAATATTACCATTATTCTTTCAGTAAACTCCAACAAGAATCACCAGAACAACATTATCCTGTGTAAATCCGTCCACATTGTGAAGAGATATATTCATCAGCTGCAATCGACACGGAAACACTGTACCCTTTCCCTAAGATTACATCGCCACATCCAGTGTCTTATGATGGATTGATTGATGTGAAAATGCTAAAAGGACATGGATAGTAAAGCTTTTGAAAATTACTGCATCGAACAGTGACTAATTTATTATCAAAAATATACATGTATCTTGAATGATGTATTCAACTATCAAAAATATTATGTTGATTATACTTGTGACTTGCAATTGATCAGATTTGTTTTGTTTAAAAAGCAATTTTTAAAATTACAATAAACTTTTAAAAAATTTTCTATTTTCATATTTCTATATCATGTTTTTAATGAGTTGTGAGTTCATGTTAAAAAACATGGGACATGTTTTAGGTAGCTTTCGGGTACGTTTTAGGTAGCTCTCGGGTATGTTTTAGGTAGCTTTCGGGTATGTTTTAGGTAGCTCTTGGGTACCTTTTAGGTAGCTTTCGGGTATGTTTTAGGTAGCTCTCGGGTACCTTTTAGGTAGCTTTCGGGTATGTTTTAGGTAGCTTTCGGGTACATTTTAGGTAGCTTTCGGGTATGTTTTAGGTAGCTTTCGGGTATGTTTTAGGTAGCTTTCGGGTATGTTTTAGGTAGCTTTCGGGTACCTTTTAGGTAGCTTTCGGGTATGTTTTAGGTAGCTTTCGGGTATGTTTTAGGTAGCTTTCGGGTATGTTTCGGGTAGCTCTCGGGTACCTTTTAGGTAGCATTCGGGTATGTTTTAGGTAGCTTTCGGGTATGTTTTAGGTACTTTCTGGTATGTTTTAGGTAGCTTTCGGGTATGTTTTAGGTAGCTTTCGGGTATGTTTTAGGTAGCTTTCGGGTACCTTTTAGGTAGCTTTCGGGTATGTTTTAGGTAGCTTTCGGGTACCTTTTAGGTAGCTTTCGGGTATGTTTTAGGTAGCTTTCGGGTATGTTTTAGGTAGCTTTCGGGTATGTTTTAGGTAGCTCTCGGGTACATTTTAGGTAGCTTTCGGGTATGTTTTAGGTACTTTGTATGTTTCGGGTATCTTTTAGGTATATTTCTCTGGGTATGTTTTAGGTAGCTTTCGGGTATGTTTTAGGTAGCTCTCGGGTACATTTTAGGTAGCTTTCGGGTATGTTTTAGGTACTTCGTATGTTTCGGGTATCTTTTAGGTATATTTCTCTGGGTATGTTTTAGGTAGCTTTCGGGTATGTTTTAGGCAGCTTTCGGGTATGTTTTAGGTAGCTCTCGGGTACATTTTAGGTAGCTTTCGGGTATGTTTTAGGTACTTTGTATGTTTCGGGTATCTTTTAGGTAGTTCTCTGGGTATATCATAGGCAGCTTTCGGGTACTTTTTAGGCACATCATGCCACTAGGCACATATTAGGTATACCTAAACTGTGCCTAAAACATACCTAAAATGTACCTATATTGACTATATAAAACCCCTCATCATTCTCCCTCTTTTTCTTTCTTACCATAAAAGTACCTAAGGTATACCTTAGGTATACCTAAGGTATACCTTAGGTACACCTAAAAAAGTACCTAAAAGGTACCTATTTTTCCCCTGGGAGGGCCACAAAAATGCACATCACACAAACTACGTATATGTTTACTTGAACGAGGGCACACACTAACTTTAGAACAATTACGGACAACAGCCCAGTCATTAGAAATGTCGGAAACACAGGCCTGGAAAATGGAGAATTGTTGCACCATTACATCCTGCAGCAAACGGTGAGGTAGAGAGACAGAATAGGTCACTACTTAAACGCATAAAGATCGCGCACGCAGTGTCTAAAGACTGGAAGAACAAGCTTCGTACATATCTATTAGCCTATAGAAGTACTCATCATAATGTAACTGGAGTCTCGCCAGCTGAACTAATGTTTGGACGGAAGCTCAGAACCAAACTACCCCAGATAGAGGAAATGGGAAGGAAAGTATTGGACGAAAGTGTACGATACAGGGACACAGAGGTGTAATACCGAAATAAACTGTATGTAGACAGGAAACGTGGTGCTAGGGATTCAAACCTAGAAGTTGGAGAGTCTGTACTTGTCAAAGAAAAGCAAACCGACAAGTTTTCGACGCCATTTTGCCCTGCTCCATATACATTGGTTGAGAAAAACGGAAACAGTTGTACCGTTATGTCCAATGATGGTGTGTGTTACAGGAGGAACAGTACATTCGTAAAACCATTTAACACACCGGATGTCGATGCAAAGCCAGCAGTTAGCCCTGATGTGTATACAAGGTCATCAGAGGTCAAAATGAAGGACAGCCCAGTGAAGGTCATGGAGGGCAATCCAAACGACACGGATGTTGAACCACCACAGGATGATGTATCCGAGGTTATGGTTTCCAGGCCAAGGAGAGAACATAAACTTCCTGTGAAGTTTAAAGACTTTGTTATGAAATAACTCGTATATATAACTTCAGGCACGTCATCAGTTTAAAGTTTATTCAGTGTAAGTTATAAGTTTGATACAAAGTTTATAAATGGACATTTTTCCAGAGAGTGACATTTTTTTATAAGTACAGTATCAACAGAGATACAATAAGCATAATGTTGCAAAATTACTTCAAGGAATGATTTATTTTCATGGAGAATTCCTATTATCAAGAGACTTGGTTAAAAGTGTTTCAACTAGTTAATTTGTTTAAAGAGTTTGATAACTGTTTATTATCTTAGAAAAAGGGGAGATGTAGAGTAGTGATACCTATATGCTATAAGTCGATTAGAGTTATCGCCCATGTTTATGTATGACACGGTTTGGGGAACACTCGCACGCGAGCGTTCAGTCTGGAGTCAGTTAATAAAACACGTGGATTGAAGTCGGATGTGTTTGTGTTGAGTTGAATCTGGTCAGGACTAATGTCCGACACAAGTCCTAAGGACCGGCTGACCCTAAAAGTACTGGTCCTGACTGAAAATTACTGAACCTTACAAAGTTACAATTCATCCTTGTAGTTTATATAATTACTAGCAAAGTAATAGTTTTACTATCAAAATATATGCATATGCATATCCGGATTAGTATCGTAGGCTCTCAACAAAGTCAGTGCACAGGGGCCTGTAACTACTGTTTATATTATAATATATATATTCAGTCACTGGGTACGTTATATATGTATTGGGATATAACGTACCCAGTGACTGAAAATATATATTATATTATTAATTAACTACTTGCGTATTGGTAAAAATATGAAAAAAACGGTCCGATCAATATCACTGCAAAACTGAGCCAATATCGGCAAAAGTGAGCCAATATTGAAAAACTGAGCCAATACGAGAAAACTGAGCCAATATGGATAACGCGCTAATCGAACGCACGCAGAGACATTCGGAACACATTTCGGCTTTTCGTCAGCGACTACGTATATTTCCGAGGCGATAACGACCTTCACCTTATCATCCATTCCGCTTCACTGGGGGCAGACGACAACAAACTGAAACATGGAGAGAGTGTCAGACAGGTACATAAAAAACGGCGAGGACATGCTCGCTGTTTTAATGCATGACATCGATAGATACGAGGCTTTGGGCGAACTAGATGATTTTAACGATGTTCTAAAGAATAATACAGCTGTAAACACAGCGCAAGATCTTGACGGAATCGACATCCAACCCATTTCATGTTGAACTGATTACATATATTGTTGTCATTACTAAATATGCAAGTAGTTAATTAATAATAGTATCATTAATCAGCCAATTCCATATTGGCCCTGTTATTAGGCCTCGGTCTGTCACATTGACCCAATATGACAGACCTTGGCCTAATAACAGGGCCAATATGAAATTGGCTGATTAATAACCCTATAATATAAACAGTAGATACGGGCCCCTATTACATACCCAGTGACTGAAAATATATATTATAATATATAATATAAACAGTAGATACGGGCCCCTATTACATACCCAGTGACTGAAAATATATATATTATAATATATAATATAAACAGTAGATACGGGCCCCTATTACATACCCAGTGACTGAAAATATATATTATAATATATAATATAAACAGTAGATACGGGCCCCTATTACATACCCAGTGACTGAAAATATATATTATAATATATAATATAAACAGTAGATTACGGGCCCCTATTACATACCCAGTGACTGAAAATATATATAATAATATATAATATAAACAGTATTTACGGGCCCCTATTACATACCCAGTGACTGAAAAATATATATTATAATATATAATATAAACAGTAGATACGGGCCCCTATTACATACCCAGTGACTGAAAATATATATTATAATATATAATATAAACAGTAGATACGGGCCCCTATTACATACCCAGTGACTGAAAATATATATATATAATATATAATATAAACAGTAGATACGGGCCCCTATTACATACCCAGTGACTGAAAATATATATATATTAATATATAATATAAAACAGTAGATACGGGCCCCTATTACATACCCAGTGACTGAAAATATATATTATAATATATAATATAAACAGTAGTAGATACGGGCCCCTATTACATACCCAGTGACTGAAAATATATATTATAATATATAATATAAACAGTAGATACGGGCCCCTATTACATACCCAGTGACTGAAAATATATATTATAATATATAATATAAACAGTAGATACGGGCCCCTATTACATACCCAGTGACTGAAAATATATATTATAATATATAATATAAACAGTAGATACGGGCCCCTATTACATACCCAGTGACTGAAAATATATATATATAATATATAATATAAACAGTAGATACGGGCCCCTATTACATACCCAGTGACTGAAAATATATATTATAATATATAAATATAAACAGTAGATACGGGCCCCTATTACATACCCAGTGACTGAAAATATATATTATAATATATAATATAAACAGTAGATACGGGCCCCTATTACATACCCAGTGACTGAAAATATATATTATAATATATAATATAAACAGTAGATACGGGCCCCTATTACATACCCAGTGACTGAAAATATATATTATAATATATAATATATAATACGGGCCCCTATTAAACCCAGTGACTGAAAATATATATATAATATATAATATAAACAGTAGATACGGGCCCCTATTACATACCCAGTGACTGAAAATATATATTATAATATATAATATAAACAGTAGATACGGGCCCCTATTACATACCCAGTGACTGAAAATATATATTATAATATATAATATAAACAGTAGATACGGGCCCCTATTACAGTGACTGAAAATAACATATATATATATATATAATATAAACAGTAGATACGGGCCCCTATTACATAGCCCAGTGACTGAAAATATATATTATAATATAATAATATAAAACAGTAGATACGGGCCCCATTACATACCCCTGAAAATATATAAATATATATAATATACTAGATACGGCCCTTACATACCCAGTGACTGAAAATATATATTATAATATATAATATAAACAGTAGATACGGGCCCCTATTACATACCCAGTGACTGAAAATATATATTATAATATATAATATAAACAGTAGTTACGGGCCCCTGTGGTCAGTGGCATAGGAAGATGAAACGTAATTGGGAACGTAATGGGGGGGGGAAGTCCCCCGGGAAAAAAATTAAGATTAAGAATGGCTGAGATGAGTTTTACGATTTGTTGACTTTGCGAGCGCCAAAGGCGCAAGATTTTGTTGTTTGGGAGGTCTGAGGGTCTCCCCCGGGAAAAAAAATTACGATTTAGAATGGCTGAATTGAGTTTTATGATGTATTTTGATGAATATGCGCGTGCAGAAGGCGCAAGATTTTCTTGTTTGGGGGGTCCAAAATTCCTATTATCAAGAGACTTGGTTAAAAGTGTTTCAACTAGTTAATTTGTTTAAAGAGTTTGATAACTGTTTATTATCTTAGAAAAAGGGGGAGATGTAGAGTAGTGATACCTATATGCTATAAGTCGATTAGAGTTATCGCCCATGTTTATGTATGACACGGTTTGGGGAACACTCGCACTCGAGCGTTCAGTCTGGAGTCAGTTAATAAAACACGTGGATTGAAGTCGGATGTGTTTGTGTTGAGTTGAATCTGGTCAGGACTAATGTCCGACACAAGTCCTAAGGACCGGCTGACCCTAAAAGTACTGGTCCTGACTGAAAATTACTGAACCTTACAAAGTTACAATTCATCCTTGTAGTTTATATAATTACTAGCAAAGTAATAGTTTTACTATCAAAATATATGCATATGCATATCTGGATTAGTATCGTAGGCTCTCAACAAAGTCAGTGCACAGGGGCCCGTAGCTACTGTTTATATTATAATATATATTTTCAGTCACTGGGTACGTTATATATGTATTGGGATATAACGTACCCAGTGACTGAAAATATATATTATATTATTAATTAACTACTTGCGTATTGGTAAAAATATGAAAAAACGGTCCGATCAATATCACTGCAAAACTGAGCCAATATCGGCAAAAGTGAGCCAATATTGAAAAACTGAGCCAATACGAGAAAACTGAGCCAATATGGATAACGCGCTAATCGAACGCACGCAGAGACATTCGGAACACATTTCGGCTTTTCGTCAGCGACTACGTATATTTCCGAGGCAATAACGACCTTCACCTTATCATCCATTCCGCTTCACTGGGGGCAGACGACAACAAACTGAAACATGGAGAGAGTGTCAGACAGGTACGTAAAAAACGGCGAGGACATGCTCGCTGTTTTAATGCATGACATCGATAGATACGAGGCTTTGGGCGAACTAGATGATTTTAACGATGTTCTAAAGAATAATACAGCTGTAAACACAGCGCAAGATCTTGACGGAATCGACATCCAACCCATTTCATGTTGAACTGATTACATATATTGTTGTCATTACTAAATATGCAAGTAGTTAATTAATAATAGTATCATTAATCAGCCAATTCCATATTGGCCCTGTTATTAGGCCTCGGTCTGTCACATTGACCCAATATGACAGACCTTGGCCTAATAACAGGGCCAATATGAAATTGGCTGATTAATAACCCTATAATATAAACAGTAGATACGGGCCCCTATTACAGTGACTGAAAATATATATTATAATATATAATATAAACAGTAGATACGGGCCCCTATTACATACCCAGTGACTGAAAATATATATTATAATATATAATATAAACAGTAGATACGGGCCCCTATTACATACCCAGTGACTGAAAATATATATTATAATATATAATATAAACAGTAGATACGGGCCCCTATTACATACCCAGTGACTGAAAATATATATTATAATATATAATATAAACAGTAGATACGGGCCCCTATTACATACCCAGTGACTGAAAATATATATTATAATATATAATATAAACAGTAGATACGGGCCCCTATTACATACCCAGTGACTGAAAATATATATTATAATATATAATATAAACAGTAGATACGGGCCCCTATTACATACCCAGTGACTGAAAATATATATTATAATATATAATATAAACAGTAGATACGGGCCCCTATTACATACCCAGTGACTGAAAATATATATTATAATATATAATATAAACAGTAGATACGGGCCCCTATTACATACCCAGTGACTGAAAATATATATTATAATATATAATATAAACAGTAGATACGGGCCCCTATTACATACCCAGTGACTGAAAATATATATTATAATATATAATATAAACAGTAGATACGGGCCCCTATTACATACCCAGTGACTGAAAATATATATTATAATATATAATATAAACAGTAGATACGGGCCCCTATTACATACCCAGTGACTGAAAATATATATTATAATATATAATATAAACAGTAGTTACGGGCCCCTATTACATACCCAGTGACTGAAAATATATATTATAATATATAATATAAACAGTAGATACGGGCCCCTATTACATACCCAGTGACTGAAAATATATATTATAATATATAATATAAACAGTAGATACGGGCCCCTATTACATACCCAGTGACTGAAAATATATATTATAATATATAATATAAACATAGTAGATACGGGCCCCTATTACATACCCAGTGACTGAAAATATATATATATAATATATAATATAAACAGTAGATACGGGCCCCTATTACATACCCAGTGACTGAAAATATATATTATAATATATAATATAAACAGTAGATCGGGCCCCTATTACATACCCAGTGACTGAAAATATATATTATATATATATAATATAAACAGTAGATACGGGCCCCTATTACATACCCAGTGACTGAAAATATATATTATAATATATGATATAAACAGTAGATACGGGCCCCTATTACAGTGACTGAAAATATATATTATAATATATAATATAAACAGTAGATACGGGCCCCTATTACATACCCAGTGACTGAAAATATATATAATAATATATAAAATAAACAAGTATGATACGGGCCCCTATTACAGTGACTGAAAATATATATAATAATATATAAAATAAACAGTAGATACGGGCCCCTATTACAGTGACTGAAAATATATATTATAATATATAATATAAACAGTAGTTACGGGCCCCTATTACATACCCAGTGACTGAAAATATATATTATAATATATAATATAAACAGTAGATACGGGCCCCTATTACATACCCAGTGACTGAAAATATATATTATAATATATAATATAAACAGTAGATACGGGCCCCTATTACATACCCAGTGACTGAAAATATATATTATAATATATAATATAAACAGTAGTTACGGGCCCCTGTGGTCAGTGGCATAGGAAGATGAAACGTAATGGGGAACGTAATGGGGGGGGGAAGTCCCCCGGGAAAAAAATTAAGATTAAGAATGGCTGAGATGAGTTTTACGATTTGTTGACTTTGCGAGCGCCAAAGGCGCAAGATTTTGTTGTTTGGGAGGTCTGAGGGTCTCCCCCGGGAAAAAAAATTACGATTTAGAATGGCTGAATTGAGTTTTATGATGTATTTTGATGAATATGCGCGTGCAGAAGGCGCAAGATTTTCTTGTTTGGGGGGTCCAAATGAAGGTCTCCCCTGAGAACAAATATCACAATTTAGAATGGCTGAGATGCGTTTTACCATGTATTCTTATGATTTTAAAGTGTTCTTAATACGGTAATTTTTCGATTTAAAGTTACCTGCATTTAGAAATGATAATTGTGAGTGGCGTCATACCATTATGCAACCCAGCTCGATCTGAAATACTGGAATCACACCATCGGCACATTAATTGTCGTGTAACTCAAAATAATAATGAATTTATTTTCTTGCTAAGACATATAAACAAATCAATCTTTTAAGAAGCATTTCTTGAAATAGTATAATCCCTTGATGGACATTTTAGTCTAATTCGTGTGTATTGAATTTTCATTATTAAAGAACATCTTGAATGTTTTAGTAAACTCACTGCGCAGCGGAAAATATTCTATAATGAAGTTTTGTACAGTTTGATCTTCGACCTTTCTACAATTCTACAGCCATTTTTGTTTGTATATATATCTTCTATCTGGACCAAAAGTTGCTTGTCAAAGGACCAGCTACACCAGTAAAAATTGTCTGCCCGACTCTAAAATTGTCGGTCACGGGCAGACGGACAGGCGTTAATTTCGAACGCTATCAATAGCACAGTTTTTACACAAAGTCATTTAAACAGTTACATAGTCATCAAACCTCCTTGGCTTATGACAGACTCTACCACTTTGGGTGGTTACGACATCAGGTTTGTTGGTATTGTCATTTTTGGTCAACGGGCTGTCCTGTTGTTCATTCATAGGTTGTGACGGTTCATCACGACTGGAAATCATCGGGGAACTCATCGGAACACAAACATTGTGATGCTCAAAATTATCCAAAGTAGTGTTTTTGTCAACCCGTTATAGAAATCGGCGATTTCTCCTGAATGTGTTCCCTTGACGGGTGTTCACTAGGTAAGACCTATCTCCTAGATTACACTGAACAGTTCCTGTACTCGACCAAACTTTGTCTTTATCAGTTTTGATTCTTACAGAATCTCCAGATTGAAGTTCTCTTAATGATGAAGCTCCATGACCTTTGTCGTAATACATTCGGGCGTATTCCTTGTAGGTTGAATCTTTACGATGTATTTCATCGCTGTCAGGCCATTCTGGCGTTGAGAGATTTCGGTAATATTGGAACACACGTACGGATTTTCCTTCCAAGTAAGAGGTCTGCAGGACTCACTCCTGTAGCTTCAATTGGTGTTGACCGATATGCCATTAGGGTCCATTAGTTATCCTAACCCTCCTCTGCTCCTCGACAAGGGGTGACGCTGCCTACACGTCGCGCCAAACGCGGTGTCTCCTAAACCCAACCGGTTGCCGGTCCTATCCAAATGGAAGTGGCAGTCAAAGGCTGGGGGGAAACATGTAGGTTCTGGTTCATCGGGAACTTGAATCTCCTCTCCCTCTACCATGAGCACCTCGTAGGGGGTGGACACGTCTCCCCGTGTCTGGGGACTGGAACCACGAGTTGAGGAATGGTCAGAGCAAACATCTCCCGTAGCTCTGCAATAGTTAGTTCAGGAATGGCGGACACGAGGATCGTCAAGCTCCTCCAATGCAACAATCCCGCCGGGCTATTCATAGGATCCAGGGAGAAGTTATGGGGTATTGGCCAACCCATAACCCTGCACATCTCCTTCATAAGGTTGTTCTGCCACGGGGTGATCTGCAAGCCTTGGGCTATCAGCCGATACCGGTTGATGTGCTGGACTAGATCTTGGAGGGTCGCCTTCGGTCCCAGTATACTCTTGGCCATCAACTCCAGACAATTCCGCCAGGTGTTGGCCAGGTCTCGATCGTGAAAATCCCCTCCCGGAAGATGGTGGGCACATGCACCTCCACCAGGTGCAGTTTCCGGAAGGAGGTAACCATTCCGCAATCCCTGATGGCGTATTTTTTTTATTCTTCGACCCCCAGATTACCCTAGCTTGGGGATTTCAGGCTGCTCGGGGCTGCGAGACCTTTTCCGAGATCCCTCGAGTCCGAAGGGAGCGGGTCGTCCCGGGGCTTCCTATCCCTCGTTGCACCAGCATCGCTTGACTTATGTCTGGTGTTCCCCTTCGTTACCAAGGGGGTCTTCTTTAGACCGGTGCCATGACTAATTAATAATGAATAATGGTACCAAGGGAGAATACTGTGTTACCAATATCAACACCAAGAAAATAGTGAAATCTCAATTGGTACACTCATACTTGTGTGTGTACAGTTATACAACAATTGGATGTAATGTATAATTGTGACCGATTATTTCATTTATTACCAAAGGTTTAATTTGAAATTTAATATAATATAAATTAGCAAGTATAATAATAAATCAACACCAATAATTAATACACAATAATACTAGATGTTTGTAAACAATCAGAAATCAATTAACACATGTACCTAGTCAGGCACCGACAATAATGTCAATGTAGAAAATTGAAGTCTGAGAATCACTAATTCGTTACCGACCGAAGTGTATAATTATGAGTGTGATGCGTTATGCTGGAAGTTTATTAACTAACAAATCTTATCTCTCATCGACACTGATAAGGATTGAATAAAAATGTATTGTAAGTAGATAACTTCCAACAAAAATATAAGTATGTAACCTCACACTACTGTCATATTGCCCATTACAAACCCATCACTTACTTTGCCATTACTTTTGTACACCTTTAATGGCCTCTGAAATAATGGCTTAATTACTTTCCCCATTAATATATTTCAGGATTGTACGATTCCCATTACAAAGTAAATAAATTGTTTTCAATGTAATGGCCATTAAATCAATACCAAATAATGGCATTTCAATGGCCATTAGTTTTGAGCTGAATTATTTTTCATGGCCTTACATTTATGTGTAATGACCTTTAAAAGGTCATTACTTTGTTGAATGTATTTTGTAATGGCCATTACTTTCCATCAAAATAAGTGTAATGGCCATTAAAGAAAGGTGTACAAAAGTAATAGGCCATTACAAAAAAATTCACTTTAATGGTCATAACATTAATATGTAATGGCCATTACTTTGAAGTAGAAGAAAAAAATATTTAGAAATGAAATTATTGTAATGAGCATTACTAATTTCTCAGCAACTGCAGTTTAATGGGCATTACTATATCATGATGAGATGCATGTAATTTTAAATTCAACACATTATGTAGAATGATCTGAAGTCATAATCAATTAAGATACTGTAAACATACTTATTTTAAAAGTCCACTTTTAGCGCAAATGCCAAAAACTGAATTCTAATTTATTTGCGCAGATCAAAGTTAGCGCAATTCAGCATTTCAATGAAACAAATACTCTTTTACAAAAATAAACGCTCAAAACAGTGTGAAAAGCGCTAAAATAAAACTTTCACTAAAATAGGTATGTTTTCAGACTTGATGTACAGTAAAATATCTTTAATAAAATAAAGAAAATATCAAAACTGCTTGTCTTGTCTAGTTTTTACTATAAATGAATTAAAGCAATGAAACAATTCAAGTGACTAGTCTTTTACAAACTAAATGCTAAATAAATCATACAATTTATATTTAGCTAGATAAGAAAAGAGGCTTGATTAATTTGATGATATAATCATTATTCATCGTAAGCTTTTCAAAATGAAGACAATTTTTCAAAAGATGAAAACTTTCATATACTGATATAGTGAACGATAAAATGATACATTTCATATAGTGCTCTCTGCATATATATACAAATGTATCTTTTTTCCAGAAAATGAAAAAGGTGTTTACAATGTTTAACTTTACATATATATACACACGACGGTCAGGAGACTTTTTTTTATATTTTTTTAATAAAATGACCTTTTATAGAGAAAAGGAACATGTTAATAACCTCCTACACTTTCAGGTAAAAAAGATGTGCCAGAAAATACCACACAGATGCTTTATATTGTTTATATACTGTAATACACGTGCACAAATCCACTATAAAAGTAGAATATCTAGTTCAGGCAATCTTAGATTACATCATTACAATACTTGTTAATGTAAACCTAGGAATATTACACTACAGTAATATTATACCTTCACATGGCCACATGATTAATTCCATAACACTAATAACTAATGAAGAAGAGGATGCAGGAATACTTTGATCCAGATGACACACACTTGAATTATTACAATTTAATGATCATAACACTGAAGATTTTGTCTAAGAAGATTTTTCAAACATTTCAAGATTCACTATAGACAGGCATCCAAATTATCCCACGTTTTGATTCACTTTAAGAAATTCATTTTCCTGTGGAATTTCCCAAATACAGCAGCTCATATCGGGATTTATTTCCGTATCTGTGGAGCTAAGTTTTAGGTTGTCTGTATTTGCAGCTATATATGTACACAATTCCTCAGTTTTCCCACTTTCAAAGAAGGTGGGTTGTGTTGCTTAGTGTCTTCGGCGGCATGCTTCAGTGATATAGCGCTATAAAAAGGGCAAGATTTCCACTATACAAAAAAACACATCACGAATATACTGCGAGAGTTATATAATTACGTATTCCCAGCCCGCAGCCCTTGGTAGATGCCTTCTGTGGTAGCGTCAGGCACCCGGCACAATACCCGAGTTTTGATTAAAGTAGAGTGGGTCGTCGAGTAAATCACAATTTGGCTTTTCTTGTTGGTTTTTTCAGGTCAACTTACTCCTGGAGTAAGAACTTCCTCACCTCTACTGTTAGTTTGTAGCATATATGGGCTTGTGCATCTATATATATGGGAATGTCTTGGAACAGTATCATTGTTGTTAACAAGTACTCCTGGCTTGTTTGGTGCTGATTGCATATTTCGTAAAGGTGGCACAGAATATCTGATTTCACTGGTGTCTCAGCAGTAACATCAAGGTCTTCCAGAAAGGCCGAGAACACCAGAAATGGCTTTTTACAAAATTCTGAAACTCTAGGCTGGTTCATCAGCACCCTTACCAAAAAAGTTACAAAAAGGTATAACTTTTTTGTGCCTGTATTGTGCTTTATTTATGCCTTACAGAAAAAAGGCACAGACAAGTTGTGCCTTTTTAGTGCTCAACGAAAAACTTTTAAATTATCAGTATAACTTTTTTGTGCTTTTCTGGACTTCGATTATTTGAAGTATCAATTTTTAGTGCTTTTTCTGAACTTTGATATTTCTGACAGCTTAGGGTATACTTTTTTGTGCCATTTCTGGACTTAGATATTTCCTACAACTCATTTAAGAAACTGCAAAATATAAGTATAACTTTTTGGTGCCTTTACTGGACTTTGATTTTTTTAGATACAATGTATAACATTCTGTGTCATTTCTGTGAAATTTCTATCTTTCAAAGAAAAGTATGCACAAGTTTTGGATGCGATATCTCAAAATTACTATTTCTACACTTTATAAATATTTTAATAACTACAAAGAAAGAGAAAACAACAATCAAGAATAAATTATTTACTATCATTTATTGAAATTCAACCGCCGACAAAGCATATATGATACTCATCATTCGAACAATAATCGGTGTTTAATCGTATATATATATATATGTCTAATAAACACAAATTTAATATTTTTTAATATTTTTATCATGATGTAAAATGAGAAGTTAAAAATTGTCAGTGTTGGTAACATTTGTAACTACAGAAAAATACTAACTCGTCTGTTCTTGTGTTTGATAGCGACAAAACACCATTCGCCAGTGGTGGAGCATCTTTTTATAATGTCAGCTTAAACTTAAAGACGGAGTGATTATAAGGATCTGTATTTTAATCAGATTGACGATGCGCATTCGTACATTCACAGGAATGATACAAATACACTACATGTCGATCTGATAATAATCAATCAGAGATCAAGACAAAGATAATATATAAGATAATACCATTTTGACTGACACTGGTTATTATCGATTTAAACCATAGCATTATTTACAAACTACACATAGATTTTTTAGCACTCAGTTTAAATTACAAAATTTTAACTGTACCCTATTTCACACGCACAGCAAAGAATACTTCCAGTGTAAGTGTCAATCAAATGTAACATAAATTAAGGTCATTTAGGGCCAAACTACAAGTCAGGCATTACTTGTAGTTTAACCCTAAATGACCTTAGTTGTCGATGGGCCGTAAAACTCAAAAAACAAACAAACATAAATTTTACATTCAAATTCAATTTGTTACATTTGAAACGAAGGGCAAAAATAGCTTATCGATCTTGTTCTGCTAAGTGCTTTGACTATAGACTTAAATTTGTTACTAGAATGAAGACAAATTCCTAAATACTACTTGGATGTTTATATTACATCATCATTTATCCATGTTTCCAATTATCCTTGACTTTTTCTCAAGGATAATTGGAAACATGGATATATGATGATGTAATATAAACATCCAAGTAGTATTTAGGAATTTGTCTTCATTGCTTGGTGTCTTTGGCGGCATGTTTCAGTGATATAGCACTATAAAAAGGGCAACAGTGCTACTATACAAGAAGACACAACATGAATATACCGCAGTCTCCCAAAACATGCACCCAGCACAACATACACGCAACACACCGCATACATGGTAGGCCGTCCTTACATAACCATAGCTGTTAATAGGACGTTAGTTAATCAAACAAACAAACAAAATTGACTATGATCTATGCATGACGGCACCCTTCCGAAAGTTGTTTTATTTTCATTCACGGTCATTTTCCATTTCTCTGTAAGTATGACCTTAATTATCTAAAAGGCACTGTATATCAACTGAGATCAACACTAAATCATCTGCATGCAATAGGAGCCGTAACTTGGGGCTCCATTTTCAATAAAATATACGTATAGTTTTCAAAATTAAAACTATACATATACGTATACATTGTTATATATATCATTTTACTGAAATACACAGTTTGAATACATATGCACAAAAACAGTATACAATATAAAGAAAATGCCTTAAATTCATATATAAGACTGCCGTAACTGTGTCAAATTTGTACACCAAAGCAAGGTTTGTTGATTGAACATACGATATGTATATACATTGTATAAAGAGTTAATAAAATCAAGATAAATGGACGTGTAAAACAAAATTTCCCTCAGAGTGATCATAACCGAGTCTGGATTGTGACTTGGTTTAAATATTATGATACTGTATATTACATGATAACTACTATATAGGTATAGTACATATTGGTCTCTACTCTTTCTCAATTTTGTTGACATGTTTTGAGATAAAACACAGATCCTCTGACACTGGCATCCAGATACATACTGCACTGATATCCTCCTCATGGATAGCTTTAAGAACACCTGTTGGATGAGACACTGGTACAATGTTTGACACTGAAGCTTGACTTACACTTTCAGAGCACAAATTAATACAGAGCTTTGTTACAGATCTAGAGTCCACCATGGCCAAGTATAATGGTATTTGGCATATGCGAAAAATGGTACAAATTTCACAGTTTTGTTGACATGTTTTGAGTGTAACAGGGTATTTTATTTCCTTGTTTGATTATTTTAATGTCTTATTAACAGCCAGGGTCATGTACAATCTGATAAAAAGATCTAACAACATCCCCATAAGGGTCACGTTCTGGTGACCCTAGCGTATGGCCAAACAAATTGCTACTTCCAGAATCTTTACTGTGGACGAGATAGTTTGAATAGCTGTGCGAACAATTTAAGTGTAATTATGGGTTATCTCGCCCAAAGAACACCACAAAGCTAAATGTATATGTAAACTGGGTCGAAATGGCATAGCAATTTGTAGGAAATGTACTTGATTTGAAGAACACGTGGTAAAAAGTCCATCCGAACATGATCAGATACTCCATTGATTTAATCATATTGATGACAAATGATATAATATGTAGTATGAATCATGGACATTTGTTTGATTATTTTAACGTCCTATTAACAGCCAGGGTCATGGACATATGAATCATTGACACAACATAGGACTAGTTAAATTTGAAGCACTTTTAACATTCAATCTGATTAATAAACAGATCCTTGTTATATTTTCAGTTTTCACTGACTTAGTGTCAATAATGTGAGGAAGGCTCTAGGTTCAGTCCCCCTGCCGAGAAACACCAGTATTCAATTGTGGTAATTTCTGCTCAGCAAGAAGACACAACACGAACATACCGCAGTATCCCAAAAAACACACCTCGCACTTCACACACGCTACACATTGTATACATGGGAGGTCGTCCTTACATGACCCTGGCTGTTTATATTAATGTTAAAAAATAATACAAACAAATCAATAATACTCTCAGGCTCACATTACATTTACATGGTTTGTTTGTTTGATTTATTAAGGTTCATGTTAAGGCTTTAACCAGCGATATCTTGCAAGTCTTTAACTGCAATTGAAAAAAAAACTAACGTCATTAATTGTTGGTATGTACCCTGGCTAACTGTCAGTCGTACTGTGGATATGTAATTTGTGAAGCTGCTTGTAAATTTCAGTAAAATAAGAAAAAAATGTATATTTCTGGAGAAGACATAGAACTCGTGTGAATTACATTGATGGCACATAATAAGCATGCTATCGTGTTCAGTAGTGACTATGCCGGCTGCATGTAGGGCGTTAGAATTGTACCTGCTGCCCCTATTGCATGATCGTAAAAGGCGACTAAATTTAGGATCTTATCTTTTCTCTTTTTCCTAACTGACTTTATCTTTCCTAATGCCTCCCTTGGCACCGCCTCTCTTTTGGCCTTGAGTTGAGCGTTCGCCCCTGTGAGGAAGGCTCTGGGTTCTGTCCCCTGGCCGAGACACACCAAAGTCTATAAAAGTGGTAGTTTCTGCTCCTGCTTAGCGTTCAGCATACAGGGAGTGGGACGACTGGTTTGCCCGTTGTCAGTATAATGTGACCGGGTGGGGCGTGTTGCTTGGTGTCTTCGGCGGCATGCTCCAGTGATATAGCACTATAAAAAGGGCAAAAGTTCCACTATACAAGAAGACACAACATGAATATACCGCAGTCTCCCGAAACACGCACCTCGCACAACATACACGCAACACACCGCATACATGGGAGGCCGTCCTTACATGACCATAGCTGTTAATAGGACGTTAATTAATCAAACAAACAAACAAAAAAAGGTACTACAACAGTTTGTTTGGCAAAATCGGACCAGCGAATAGCGCAGGAGCCTATTGTTGTAAATGCAAATGGCTGCTTTAAATGGCGGATCACAAATATAGCATATAAGAAGACATTTTAATTGATACAAGTGCTCTTATATACACTATAAGGTACTCTGAACATGACAAGAAGACTATTTACGAAAAAAATATTTAAAATGTGGACTTTGAGGCTCTTTCCGGAAATTTGCATTTTTCGCCCCAAACAGATCGGTTGAACTACGTTTTTCGTGAAGAGTCTTCTTGTCATGATCAGAGTACCTTATGGTGTCTATATATAGTCAGATTTAGTTAATAAATGCAACCAACACAAAGAAAAACTTTATAGCGTTATAAGAACTTTCTTTTGCAGTAACATTCATACATTTGATTACAATAATCGATCAGTAGCATGAATTACGTAAAATTTAAATAAACATACACAATCCAAAATCCACCGAAAGTCTGCCGCAGAGAAAGACAGCGAAGAAGGCATTATTCATGATTTTCGGGAGACTACGTCTTTGACTTAATTCTTCCATAAATGAAGAGTTAATGCAAAACTTTAAGACAAAGAAAAATGGAAGCGATTACATAAATAACACATATTTGACGTTCTAAATCAGGACAATATTATAACAAAATTGAGAGGAAACAATATATATATATAGAGAGAGGGAAAAAATTCAATACATCAATAAGGAAAAATGATTAAATACAAATTGACATCTTCAAAGACATCATGATATAAATGTACACAAATTTACTGAAACCCTAATTCAGCAGCTTTCACAGAAAAGCAACAACAAACGTAAGCAAATCTTTTAGAATACCCATCATCCGGTAATAGTTCCTGTATATAATCAGGGATGTACCCTAATAGGACACAAATAAGTTCGTGTCTATCTAAATTGTCTAATTTTACGTATAACTCAACTGGATAATTGTTGACAATATTTGTCAAGAATTCATCACGTAGATCAAATAGATCTTGATGTTTACGATCAAGTAAGCAATGGGCTAAAGCATCATGATATATCGCATTACATTTCGCACATAACAGCTCACAACCACAGACTTGCTACTCTACTGCAAATATTAGCTTGAAAAGATAAGTGTTTCCAAAGAAACCAAAGAGACGACGGACGAAGTGATCCATTCAAACATTTAAATCGACTAAAATCATCACGAGTGCTAAGGCGCACATGCCATTCAGATTGTTATGAAAAATTATGATGCATGTAACAGGCTTAGTAATCTTTTAACTTTCATATTAATTTCAACAGAGAACATGGCCAAAATTGGTATCAAATCATTGATTTTTGGCTTAAAAAATATTACCATGGCAACCAAAATATAAACTACGGAAAAATGCAATTTTGCGCAGATGGAACCATTTCCATGGATTTCAGTCGAATAAGTGTTGTGCTGCAAAATTGTTTGTTTGAAATATTACTGTTTACAACATTAAATATTTATTATAGTGCTATTATATTATATATTCATTCTCATGCACCGTCCGCCATGCGTAAACTTTTCATTCAAACGACTTCTTCTCAATAACCGGAAAGCCCAGGGTACTCATATTTGGCCTGGTTGCTGGGTTGGAGGGCTACCAAGTTTGTTAAAATGAATGACCAAGACCTTCATTCAAGGTCACAGGGGTCAAAAAGGCTAGAGTCTTTAAACAACTTCTTCTCAAGAACCAGAAGGCCCAGGGTACTGATATTTGGTCTGTAGGATGCTAGGATGAAGATCTACCAAGTTTGTTCAAATAAATGGCCTTGACCTTCATTCAAGGTCACAGGGGTCAAATAGACTAAAATCCTTTAAACAACTTCTTGTGAATAACTAAGAGGCGTAGAGACCTGATATTAGGCCTCTGGCATGCTGGGATGAAGGGCTACCAAGTTTGTTCAAATAAATGACCTTGACCTTCATTCAAGGTCACGAGGGTCACATAGGCTAAACTCTTTAAACGACTTCTTCTCAAGAACCAGAAGGCCCAGGGTACTGATATTGGGCCTGTGTCATGCTGGGATGAAGGGCTATCCAGTTTGTTCAAAAGAATGACATCGACCTTCATTCAAGGTCACAGGGGTCGAAAAGGCTAAAATCTTTAAACGACATCTTCTCAAGAACCAGAAGGCCCAGGGTACTGATATTGGGCCTGAAAGCATGCTGGAATGAAGGGCTACCGAGTTTGTTCAAATGAATGACCTTGTCCTTCATTCAAGGTCACGGGGGTCAAATAGGCTTAAATCTTTAAATGACTTCTTCTCAAGAACTAGAAGGCCAAGGGTACTGATATTGGGCATGTAGCATGCTTGGATGAAGGGCTATCAATTTTATTCAAATGAATGACCTTGATCTTCATTTAAGGTCATGGGCGGCAAATAGACTAAAATCTTTCAATGACTTCTTCTCAAGAACCAGAAGGCCCAGGGTACTGATATTGAGCATGTAGCATGCTGGGATGAAGGGCTACAAAGTTTGTTCAAATGAATTACCTTGACCTTCAATCAAGGTCACAGAGGTCAAATAAGCTAAAATCTTTAAAGATGCTCCACCGCTGACAAATGGTATTTTTTCACTATCAAAAACAGGAGCAGACGATTTAGTATTTTTCTTCAGTTACAAAAGTTACTTACTTTACACTATTACCACCATTGAAAAGTTTGAGCTTCTAATTTTACTTATAAGTTAAATTTACGAAATATAATTAATTGCATCCCGAAAAAAATCCGTAGCACTATATCTTATATGGAATGAAGTAATGATTGCGCATGCACCAAAGGCGAAATAAATTATTTTATGTTATTTTTTTTGTGTTAATTAGGCATATATATACACAATTAAACACCCAATTATTGTTCAAGTGATGAATATCATTTATGTTCTGTCGGCGGTGGAGCATCTTTAAACGACTATGTTGTATTGTACTAATAGGCAGATGACCGTTAAGGCCCATGGGCCTCTTGTTTGGAACGCCGACAATCACCATTATAACATTATTTCATTTTAATCATTTCCTTTGTCATCGTAGCAAGCCGACTTACAAGTATGTATGCGTGTTTTCTCCCAAGTCAAGATGTTCATATAAGATGTCTAAATATATATGTACTCAGCAAAAAAAATGCAATGCAAGACATACGTATACTGCAGTAATTCTAGTTACAAAGGCAACTATTTATCAATTTATATAGTGCCAGTTTCTTTAATTTATCCACACAAAAGTACCAATATCCATTAAGAGAATAAATCAATTCAGAGTAAAAGACAAGTAGACAAGTGTGCTTTCATGGACAAAAGTTGTGTATTTTACTTGTACATGCACTCATGATTCTTTGCACTTACATATCTTATATTGATAGAAATATAAACCATCTCTATTAATCATTTATTATCTGTGTGTTCTATGTACATGTGCGGTCATAACCAAAACGACAAGTTTATATATGCATTGTATATGGTAGGAACCCTCACTTTTCCCCAAATATGCATACATAAATTTACAAACAAAATGCAGGTGCATATACGTGGGTATTATGTGATATAACTTGTCCACATTTTAGATACCATGTAATGCACATACTTGTTTATTATGTCTTTATATGTACACCATATCACAGATACATTGCATGCAGTGTCTACAAACTTGTATATTTACTCTATTACACTGTATGCAGTGACTACAAACATGTATCTTTACCATATTGCACTGTATGCAGTGTCTACAAAGATATATGTGTTACATGTAGGCTTTTTGAAACTACCATACACCGACATCAAACCTTCAATTCAGTCCAACTTAATCCTGACCTGTCCAGTCGGAGAGACCGCAGAGAGGAAGTTGTTCTCTCTTGGCTCCGAACTGGACACATATTTTACACATTCCTATCTATTGAGAGGGGAGGATCCTCCCACATGCAATGCATGTGATTCTCCTCTCACAGTGGAGCATATTTTAGTGCACTGTATTGATTTTAAGCACATACGAGATAAGTACTACGATGTCTCCGTCATGTATACTTTGTTCAATGTCGTGAGACATAATCGTATTTTTAATTATCTCAAAGAAATCGGTATTTTAGATAAAATATGAACGTTTTCTCATCATATCATCGTATCAACTCAACATTTCATCGTTTCATCAACATTGTGCATGAGTTATCTCGTGTGTTTTAGCCAAAACTATTTTACCCCATGCAAACTTTTTTTTATCAAATAAACGTTTACAATCTGTGTTTTAATCCTTACTTGCCTTTTCTTACCCTGATCTTTTATCCTGATATTAATGCCTGACTTGTAGTTTGGCCCTAAATGACCTTAGTTGTCGATGGGCCGTGAATCTCAAACAAACAAACAAATGTAGGTCTTACCATATTGTAAATATACTGCAGTGTCTACAAATATGCATGTTTTATGTATTGACCATATCGTATATACATTGCATTGTGTCTATACATGTATATGTTTTATGTCTTTACCATATTGTATAGATACACTGCAGTGTCTACAAACATGTATATACACTGTAGTGTCTCTAATGTATGTTTTATGTATTTACCACATTGTCGATACACTGCAGTATTTATACATGTATATGTTTTATGCATTGACCATATTATAGATGTACTGCAGTGTCTACATACATGTATATGTAATATATGTCTTGACCATATTGCAGTATCTACATGTAAATGACTATGGTATGCTTTGTCTTATTTAGATTGTAAATACACTGCAGTGTCTATACAAGTATGTTTTATATACATATAGATGTACTGCATTGTCCACATATATGTACAAATGTTCATTTCATATTTTACTTACATGACAGACTATGTTTGCTAAACTGTACTGGTTAATTAATTGACCTTCTCCTGGAGGACAGTTCCAATTCATATTAGAATATTTTATTAATTATTAAAACAATGGCTTTGAACATTTTAAACATTGTTTTCCTACACTCATAAAGTATAGTTGTAAGCCAATTATCATAATCCTCTTTCGCCAATGGTCCGTCTATCCGTTAACTCTTGTCAAACAGGCAAAAATCGGCATTTTGATCACTGGTTTCTGTTTAATTCGTCCTAGTGAAATAACTTAAAAAGTTAGCAATCTGAGACTCTACATATAAAAAGTCTAAATAATTCTGAACAAAACGGTATTTCTGATTTTTTGGAAATGTTACATACAACGACCACAATACAGCCTTGAATAATGGTGATATTTCGCAGGTTCTCGGTAAATTTCCACAACAGACGAGATAAATTGAAATCAAAGTACTGAAAGTATGGTTATTATATTATCAGTATAACTGCAAATTGGAAAACGATCCAAAGGAAACAGGACTCAAACTAAGGCTGAAAAACTAATACAAATAATTGTTTTTTTTTATTTGGTCGTAATAATTTATCACTTTGATTTATTTTCTCACATTTTGTACAGGTCAAGTTATTCTAAATACACATAATGCATTTCAGTGCAGAACCTTCAATCAAAGAGGAAGTATTTATGTTGTCAAGTTTATATAAAGAAAAGTTTCAGCATTATGGTGACTTGTAATGTCAAATTAAATTGATTTTTTTTGTTAAAAACTAAGCAGGCATTCTTCAGATATCAAGAAAAAACTTACTGGTTATATTATATAAAATCTCATATAATGTTTAAGCAATACCATACACGTATTTGACCTTTAATGACTAATATGAATGACATCAAGGATTTCCTGTTTAACAAAAATGTATCTAGCAAGTTTAAGAACACCATACTATCTATAACTACAAAAATTAATGGTTGTCAGACCGTGTAACATATATAACTAACGTATATTGTCATAAAGGATGACTTTCATGCTTCATAACTTCACTAATACTACTTTGGCAACATATCAGGGAGAAAGAGGGGAAAGAGAGGGAAAGAGAGAAAAAAAATCTCTGTCAGCTATCAGCTGTTTACCGGTATATGCTTTATCAAGTTTCAAGTACATCAATGTATATATATTAACTATAAAACTAAATAACCTGGGTTAACTAAACGACATGTAAATGGCAGGAAGGATGTTTTTGTCAAAACATGTTTAATATTTTTTCTCTATGTCTATCAAGTTTGTAGTACATTACAACATATATTCTAACAAACGGTAACGGCACGAGTTACCTAAATGACAGATATTGTCATCAGTGTCCTTTTCTAACTACAATTTGTAAAATATCTTCTTATTAAACATTATGGAAAGTTGTTCACCAAAATTTGGAGCAAGGATAGGTCCAACATTCGGATCGCAAATTCACTCAGAAATTTTACTTTGACATGATAATTTACTTTGAAAATTGACTATTGGTTCCAAAACTGTTTTCATAAGGCTTGAACATGATAATTTACTTTGAAATATGAATATTGGTAGAAAAACAGTTCTTATAAGGCTTGGTTCAAGAAAAACATAATTGTAGTATATGGTTTAATGAAGGATAGTGACACGCTTACTTTTTTACTGTTTTGATGAATTGATACAAATCTATCAGATTAGTACTAATTTTGTGGAATATCACGGTTTTATTATCTGCTATCAGAGAATACCTGAATTCGACTGACTCTGAAATATGT
This sequence comes from Argopecten irradians, assembly GCF_041381155.1. Lineage (NCBI taxonomy): Eukaryota > Metazoa > Mollusca > Bivalvia > Pectinida > Pectinidae > Argopecten > Argopecten irradians. The sequence goes on from NC_091146.1 coordinate 26,159,356, forward strand.
CAAATTTGTTTCCTACTTACAATAAATATTTCATATTGATCTGTACAATGCAATGAAAAAATAACATACAACTCCTACCGGGAGGAGAAGATGGGAAGACTTAATTAGTTCAGTCGAATCATTTGAAATGGGTTGATATTTCTAAAATTTCCTTTACAGTAACGAAAATTATAAGCTTCAGTGGTTTCAATATATATTTTATAGCAGATTCACTCAGCAATTTTACTTTGACATGATAATCTACTCTGAAAAAAAACATTGTGTTTACAAATTATATTAGTACATTTGCCTAGTACAGAATAGTACGTACATGTATTACAATTTCATTTATATTTTAAACACCTCCGAATTTTTTCATTTAATTTGCATAAACAACCAAACGATAAGATTTCGTTATAAAATGACACTTAACCTTGTGAGTGTGTATATCCAGAGCTAGATGTAGATTTTAGTATTGAGGAAATAGCTGAAGTAATTAAGGCTCTGCCTAAGGGCAAAGCTGCTGGCATCGATATGGTTCTTAACGAATACTTCATTGAATATAAAAATATGTTTTTTACCAGTTTTGTTAAAATTATTTAATACCATGTTACAAATTGGTTATTTTCCAGAGTCATGGGCCCAAGGTGTCATAATTCCTCTGCATAAAAAGGGGGATATTAATAATGTTAACAATTATAGAGGTATAACGTTAATTAGTCATTTAGCTAAATTATTTACGTCCTTGTTAAATAAGCGCTTGTTAAAGTGGAGTGCTCGTGAAGATATTGTCACCGATGCACAATTTGGTTTTAAATCAAAGTACTGAAAGTACTGCTGCGGTAAAACTTCTGGATGATAGGAGTTGATTCGAGTGTTAAAGATGATAATGTCAATGGTTATATTATTATAAAAAGTATAACTGCAAATTGGAAAACGATCCAAAGAAAACAGGACTTAAACTAAGGCTGAAAAAACTATTACAAATAATTGTTTTTTTTATTTGGTCGTTAATAATTTATCACATTGATTTATTTTCTCACATTTTGTACAGCGTCCAGTTATTCTAAATACACATAATGCATTTCAGTGCAGAACCTTCTTCAAAGAGGAAGTATTTATGTTGTCAAGTTTATATAAAGAAAAGTTTCAGCATTATGGTGACTTGTAATGTCAAATTAAATTGATTTTTTTTTTTTGTTTAAAAACTAAACAGGCATTCTTCAGATATCAAGAAAAAAAACTTACTGGTTATATTATTATAAAAATCTCATATAATGTTTAAGCATAATACCGTACACGTATTTGACCTTTAATGACTAATTATGAATGACATCAATGGATTTCCTTTTTAAACAAAAATGTATCTAGCAAGTTTAAGAACACCATACTATCTATAACTACAAAAATTAATGGTGTCAGACCGTGTAACATATATAACATAAACGTATATTGTCATAAAGGATGACTTTCATGCTACATAACTTCACTAATACTACTTTCGGCAACATATCAGGGAGAGAATGAGGGGAAAGAGAGGGAAAGAGAGAGGAAAAAAAATCTCTGTCAGCTATCAGTGTTTACCGGTATATGCTTTATCAAGTTTCAAGTCAGTACATGAATGTATATTTATTAAACTATAAAACTAAATAACCTGAGTTAATTAACTAAACGACATGTAAATGGCACGAAGGATTGTTTTTTGTCAAAACATGTTAATTTTTTTTCTCTATGTCTATCAAGTTTTGTAGTACATTACAACATATATTCTAAAACAAACGGTAACGGCACGAGTTACCTAAAAATGACTGATATTGTCATCAGTGTCCTTTTCTAACTACAATTTGTAAATATCTTCTTATTAAACATTATGGAAAGTTGTTCAGCAAAATTTGGAGCAAGGATAGGTCCAAAATTCGGATCGCATAATTCACTCAGAAATTTTACTTTGACATGATAATTTACTTTGAAATTTGACTATTGGTTCCAAAACTGTTTTCATAAGGCTTGAACATGATATTTACTTTGAAATATGAATATTTAGGTAGAAAAAACTGTTCTTATAAGGCTTGGTTCAAGGAAAAACATAATTGTAGTATATGATTTAATGAAGGATAGTGACACGCTTACTTTTTACTGTTTTGATGAATTGATACAAATCTATCAGATTAGTACTATTAATTTGTGGAATATCACGGTTTTATTATCTGCTATCAGAGAATACCTGAATTAGGCTGACTCTGAAATATGTCAAATTTGTTTCCTACTTACATTAAATATTTCATATTGATCTGTACAATGTAATGAAAAAATAACATACTCTACCGGGAGGAGAAGATGGGAAGACTTAATTAGTTCAGTCGAATCATTTGAAATGGGTTGATATTTCTAAAATTTCCTTTACAGTAACGAAAATTATAAGCTTCTATGATTCACTCAGCAATTTTACTTTGACATGAAATCTACTCTGAAAAAACATTGTGTTACAAATTAATATTTGCCTATAGAACAGTATTACAATTTCCATCTCTAGATCGTTATAAAATGAACTTAATCCTCTAAACAATTTTCTAGAACAGCATTTAAACTCTTATTGTTTTGATGTGGTCATGATCAATGTATCACACCTTCACGCTTGGCTGCGCACTGCTACAGATACGAAGAAGAGATGTATATATGGGGTGGTTATCTATCCTTTAATCTTTGAAATATTTTTCTCGAAAACCCAGCTCCCTACCGCTCCGAACCGCTGTAAATGAAAATTAATGTGTATGAGCAAGGGACGTCAGAAACATTATATAAACATGTGTTGAGAATATGTATAACAGTATTTACATTAAAACCTATCTTTAAAACCACCCAGTGGTCTGAGTAAAAGTGGTCTTAATAGCGAGGTGGTCTTAATTCTGAGGTGGACCAGGTTTCTTCTATGATCATGACGATCAAGAACAGAAACTCTGTATCCTAGCTGACCGGTACATAATATATGTACTGTATTTTTGTTTCAAAATTGAAATTTTATGAAAAATGCAATATACATGTATATATAAATGTATATTATATATATTTTTTTTTATTTTTTTGTTCAATTTTTTGCATTTAACACATTTACAAATACATGGGACATCAACATAAACTTGACATGACATATACATTACATTTATATATAAAAAACATAAGAAACATAACATAGCATGCTGAGTATGTACATGTACGTGTGGGGAAAAAACAGTTTGATATATTTTGGTTAAGATAAATTTGCAAATTACTATATTTGATCAATTAGTTTTGTCGGCCATTAGAATCTTAATCATATCATATTTTAATGCATGCGTATCTAATCAAAACCAATAATTTACAAATATTTTTTTAAAGTTTGATAAATTAGGGACATATAATGACTATACCATTTATTTCTAGAGCATAGACATATTTTTTTTCATTAAATAAAGTTAATGGTGTGTGCTTATTTAAATCTTAAACTGAATTTCACTGAAGTAATTGTTGACAATCTAAATGAAAATACTTTTTCTAGACATTACTTTCTATTATGTTTTAATTATAATTCAAATACATATCGTTAGTTTAATCAGAGATTTAGATAGTTATTAAATTATCTATGTCTCTGGTTTAATTATCACATAGTATCACCTGAGGTAAATGAGAATCTATGTGTTTTAAAATTGGTATTGATCTGTGTAAATTATTATTAATATTTACGTAAATCGATTTTAATTATCCCGCCATGTGCAATGATTGGTCAAATAATAACTTACGATCACAATCGGTAAAGTGTTTGAAAGACTACTGTGCAATAGTCAAGCGTACTTTTAACTAATGCAAAACACCGATTGTTTACCGCAACAAAATAGATGACACATCTATTGAAATGAGATGATTGACGTACGGTACTTCATAAATATCTGAAATAAGATCAATATATCTCATACATTAAAGAATTTTAATTCCATTGGCGTTACACGTATGAGAAAGAACTGCCTAAATCGTTCGATCTCGCCACCAGAGCTATCGAAAGAACTGCCTACGATTACTTGTGGTTTCGATCACGTCAACTGCCAGTCACAAGTATGCAAATGATGGCGATTAACACTCTCCTAGTACAGGTAGATAATCTGATAATTAGGTCGACGGAAACAAAAGACTGACTGATGTACCTGCGGGTAGTTGTTCACGGGTTGCTGCGTGCGGGAAGGTGAGGCACAGCGAGGTGTGAAGTCACATGTGCCTGTGGTCATAATCAAAGGGTCAATTAGTGTTAATTTAGTGGTCGTTGGGACTATGAAAATTGGTCGTAAAACGGAATAGCGGTGTGATTGTATTTCTGAAGAGAAAAAAAAATCGGAACTGAAAATAAGTGGCCGTAATAGTGGGATGTTCGTAATTTAGTGTATATGCTATACATACATGTCTATGTTTGGAATAAACTTTTGGAAAATAAAAATAAAATAAAACAAAAATAAATATAAAGACAAAATAAAAGAATATTTTCAAGCATGGTGAATTAACAACAAATAAAAATATGAAATAAAAAAAAAAATAAAAGTAAACCTGCCGACGATAAGGGTTGAACCGGGCCGTCAGCTTAGAAAGCTCAGGACTTACCACGACACCACTTGTATCTGTTGATTGCCTTGTGAATATTATTAAGTTAATAATGAAATGCAGTTCACTATATTTTCTTATTTTCTTCGCAATCCACTTAAAATGATATTGATGCTGCTGAATAAGTTTACAGAATGATTCTAAACTAGTTTATATTGTATCTGGGTGCAAATTACAACTACATATACCACAAATGTGTGGTTATTCAGTTTATTCTTCACGACACCAGCCGGGGGGGTAAAAAGCTAGTTCCGGAATTGCGATCCCAATACTGGTACCGTAAAAAAACGAAACATCAAAGTACTTTACTGCGGTAAAACTTCTGGATGATAGGATTGATTCGAGTGTTAAAGATTGATAAGTCAATGGTTATATTAACAGTATAAACGCAAATTGGAAAACGATACCAAAGGAAACAGGACTCAAACTAAGGCTGAAAAACTAATCAGCAAATAATTGTTTTTTTTTTATTTGGTCGTAATAATTTAATCAATTGATTTATATTTTCACATTTTTGAACAGGTCAAGTTATTCTAAATACACATAATGCATTTCAGTGCAGAAACCTTCAATCAAAGAGTAAGTATTTATGCTTGTCAAGTTTATATAAAGAAAAGTTTCAGCTTATGGTGACTTGTAATGTCAAATTAAATTGATTTTTTTTGTTAAAAACTAAACAGGCATTCTTCAGATATCAAGAAAAACTTACTGGTTATATTATATAAAATCTCATATAATGTTTAAAGCAATACCATACACGTATTTGACCTTTAATGACTAATATGAATGACATCTAGGATTTTTTCATGTTATTCAACATGTGAAATTGGATGTAATCTAAGTACCTGCAAGTTTTTCTTCAACAATCTATATAACTTCAAAAATCAACAAGTGTTGTTCAAAATTTTGTAAATATAATTTGAAATATATTGTCATATCTATATGGATGTTTCATGCTTCATTAACTTAAATGTAATACTATTTGGCAACATTAAGGAACTGCTCAGAATGGAAAAACAGAGGGAAAATCGGATAAAAAAAATGTGTCAGCTATCAATGTTTAACCGAATTTATATTGCTTTATAAAATAGTTTCAAGGTACATTGACTGATTATTTATTCTAACTATCAAACTAAATTATCATTTTAACTACATGCAACGACATGGTAAATGTGGCAATGAAGTGTCTTTTTGTCAAAAATCATGTTAATATTTTTTCTCTATTCTTCAAGTTTCAAATAGTACCCGGACAACCCTATATTCCGAACCTTTCAATGGTAAAATGACGAATGTTAAATGTTTACCAAACACAGTATTTTCATCATATGTATAACAGTTTTTACTATTAATTTGTAAATTATTCACTTATATAACAAATTATTAAAAGTTGGTTTAGCAAAAACTTTAGCCGGCCCTAAATTGTTAAAATAGTCTGGAACATTATTCGAAAGAGTGGGACAGGTTTAATTACTTTGTGGAATGATACAAATTTACGATGACAACAGACTATTGGTCATGTTTTTCATAAGCTGAAAATTGATAATTTACACACCCAATGAAACATTTGAATATTGGTAGCCCAAAAAGTTCTTATAAAATCATATGTTCAATAGAATACATGTATTTTATTGATTAGTATATGAAATGAAGGATAGTCTGACCGCATACTATGATTATACTGTTTTTCTTGAAGAATATTTTCCCTTACAATTATCAGATTTTAAAAATTTTGTGCCTAATTATCACATTTACAAATTATGGGCTATCAGTAAGATAAACTGTTTGATGACTGACAGACTCTGACATATGTCATTTATTAAAAAACATACAATAAATTTTTCAAATATTAATCCCATGTGAGTAAAATGTATTTAATGTAAGCGCTCTACCAAAAAACTGGGAAGAAACAGTTTGAGTTTACGAATATTTGAAATGGGTTGAAATTTGCAAAATTACCTATTACAGTAACCCTTGAATTATTTTATTCAGCAAGATCCATTATTATATCAGTATTATTCATAGCATATTTTAATTTGACATGATAATCTAATCTAAACAAAACAACAACACCTTTTTACAAATTATATTAGTTACATTTTGACCTATTACAGAATAGTCAACGTACATGTATTACCAATTTCATTTATATTTTAAACACCTCCGAATTTTTTCATTTAATTTGCATTAACAAACCAAACGATAAGATTTCATTATAAAATGACAATCTAAATGAAAATACTTTTTCTAGACATTACTTTCTATTATGTTTTAATTATAATTCAAATACATATCGTTTAGTTAGTTTAATCAGAGATTTAGATAGTAATTAAATTATCTATGTCTCTGGTTTAATTATCACATAGTATCACCTGAGGTAAAAGAGAATCTATGTGTTTTAAAATTGGTATTGATCTGTGTAAATTATTATTAATATTTACGGAAATCAATTTTAATTATCCCGCCATGTGCAATGATTGGTCAAATAATAACTTACGATCACAATCGGTAAAGTGTTTGAAAGACTACTGTGCAATAGTCAAGCGTACTTTTAACTAATGCAAAACACCGATTGTTTACCGCAACAAAATAGATGACACATCTATTGAAATAAGATGATTGACGTACGGTACTTCATAAATATCTGAAATAAGATCAATATATCTCATACATTAAAGAATTTTAATTCCATGGCGTTACACGTATGAGAAAGAACTGCCTAAATCGTTCGATCTCGCCACCAGGGCTATCGAAAGAAACGTTGCATTACTTGTGGTTTCGATCACGTCAACTGCCAGCCTCCAGCGTCACAAGTATGCAAATGATGGCGATTAACACTCTCCTAGTACAGGTAGATAATCTGATAATTAGGTCGACGGAAACAAAAGACTGACTGATGTACCTGCGGGTAGTTGTTCACGGGTTGCTGCGTGCGGGAAGGTGAGGCACAGCGAGGTGTGAAGTCACATGTGCCTGTGGTCATAATCAAAGGGTCAATTAGTGTTAATTTAGTGGTCGTTGGGACTATGAAAATTGGTCGTAAAACGGAATAGCGGTGTGATTGTATTTCTGAAGAGAAAAAAAAAATCGGAACTGAAAATAAGTGGCCGTAATAGTGGGATGTTCGTAATTTAGTGTATATGCTATACAGTACATGTCTATGTTTGGAATAAACTTTTGGAAAATAAAAATAAAATAAAACAAAAATAAATATAAAGACAAAATAAAAGAATATTTTCAAGCATGGTGAATTAACAACAAATAAAAATATGAAATAAAAAAAAAATAAAAGTAAGCTGCCGACCGACAAGGGTTCGTCAGCATAGAAAGCTCAGGACTTACCACGACACCATTTGTATATATTGATTGCTTTGTGAATATTATTAAGTTGATAATGAAATGCAGTTCACTAAATTTTCTTATTTTCTTCGCAATCCACTTAAATTGATATTGATGCTGCTGAATAAGTTTACAGAATGATTCTAAACTAGTTTATATTGTATCTGGGTGCAAATTACAACTACATATACCACAAATGTGTGGTTATTCAGTTTATTCTTCACGACACCAGCCGGGGGGGGTAAAAAGCTAGTTCCGGAATTGCGATCCCAATACTGGTAAAACCAAGTTTTACCGTAAAAAGGGCATAAAAAGGAAGAACCGAAAGCGCTACACCACCTACAAAATACTTCGATTTAGAATGATCGATTTGCTCCAGTATTTATGCCAAAGTTGTGCAATGTAACAGTTTTGAGTATGAGTTACTAATAATGTGGCTCGCTGTTTACCATTCTGTAAAATTCTACAAACCGCTACCAATGGCGGCGGCGAACATCAAAAACGACTAACTGTATCTTTGCCGTACTAATGATTTAATAACGCAGCTTGTAAAAACAAAGCACCGGGTATCGGTCTGATTAGTGATATTAATTATCTTGATGATATCAAGCTAGCAACACAAGCTGTCATAATTATATTATCCGGCGAAGGGCCGTCGCGAGACAGCTAGGTGTGACAGCATGCCGCGGGGTATCGGCGAACACCTGATCTGTACAGGTAAATTTTTATTCGAATCATCGAGTGTCAGTTACCTATGATTCTATAACAAATGGTCCATGAAAAAAAAGTTCGATACATCGAGAACTTCGATTCATAAAACTTCGATTCATACATGGGTTAGTTAGTAATGTTATATAGTGAAGAAATTCGGGACCAGACAAAAAGTTCGATACAGTGAGAAATTCGATTTTCATCGAAGTTCGAATCATCGAGGTTTGACTGTAGTTTACGATTGCTGAATGTTAAATATAAAGTTTGATTTGAAATTAAAAAAAAAAATAAAGGCAGCTTTTAAATTATTTTGAAAATATGTTTTTTTTAACTTGATCATATATCAATAAATTTCAATTCGAATAAAAAAGGAGATCGGACGAGAAGACTACCAGCATGTATCGTTGTCACAAGGTAGTGATGCGGTCCGAAATGGAGCGAGCCGCCATATTTGATTTTCAACCAATGACTTTTATTTTATAGTATGGAGGATAGACAAAGTGTTTTGCATGGTGTGTGTAGGCTTGTTTTGAATGCAAAGACGGGGATAAAGCTGATGATACTGTTTCGGTTTAGGCTACCTGTATTTTTTTTCTGGAAACCTGTTTCATAACCTGTTTACCTATTGTTCGCTTAGGACGCTATCAGAATTGTTCTTACGACAATCAGATTTGTTTTGCATATTTGGGTGAGAGGAGTGACCGTACGCACATACTGACGCCTATTGAATTTCCCAAACATTAATGAAGAAAGTCCCCGGTTGCAGCCCCCGAGCAGCGATTCATTTTGTTGTTTATTATCGTTACAATGCTTGAATACATCTTTTGTTTTTGATGTCAAATACATAAGTTATTGGATCTAATAAAAACTCTTTATTTTTATTTTGAAATTCGTCAACTTATGATGCAAAATCTTATCGAGGCATGAACTAGAAGTAGTCCAAACTTGCACTACAATTTGTATTCATATGTCATTGGCGATTACGCTAATTTGAAATCAACTCACCTTCCATTGACTGTATAGCGGCATTTGTATTATTAAATCACGAGGTCCGGGTATATTTCATTACCAATTGCCAGTATAAAAGAAAGTAATATTTATGCTATAGTGTAGGTAAAAGGACCCACGTTTCAATCATCCACATAACATTATCAGTTGTATGCGATGTTTGATTTATTTGTTCCGTGAATTGTTAATTTTCAATGGGATTTGCTTCCAGATCCTTTGTTTTTCGTTATTTCTTTTGCTTTATTTTGTCAGCTTTTTCTGAGATGTTTTGGTCAAGAGTTTCTTGTGTTTACTTCTAATAAAAGTAGTTTGTTTATTTTGACGGCATTTCATGAGTGTTTCGTAAGATGTTTTGCTTTATTTTGTCCACTGGACCAGTTGTTTTTTGTCTAAAAATATTGTACATTGTTCTTTATGTTTCTATTCATTTTAACCGTATACGTCTTATCTGCCGGTTATGATTTGTCCTTTTTCTTTGTTCTTAAATCATGTTGTTAAAGTATATACATTTAACAATACAAGAATTATACAATACACCTATTTCAAACAAACTTACCAAAGCGATAAAACATGCTAATACAACTAAAATAATAAAGGAATCCGCCATTTTGTCTTCTTTTCTATACAACAAATTAATAAAGGAATCTTATTGTTGTTTTACCAGGTTCTGTTATTGGCTCGGAATAAAAAAAAAGGGTAAACAAATATCATTACCCTTTGCTTAAAGATATCATCGTAAAATGTTTTACTGACCACTGCGAGTTAACTGAATCGCTACTGTTCCATGATTACATCTGAGAATGCAACCAATACGTTGAAATTATAATTAAAATAGATAAAACTAGTGTATATTGTTCCAGTTGCTTTTAACAAGCAGTTTTAATAGGATTGGTAGTATTTGAATAATTGATTCTAACGTACTTACTGAAACCAACGAACCTGAATAAATTGCTGGCATAAGACCTTTTATTGATATTAAAATCCTATAAATATCCACGGTGATAATTATGATTGACAGAATGAAATAATGAAATCGAAACAAAAATCATGCCAAACGAATCGGGTCAGAATTTTCACTGATTTAAAAAGATAAGAGACGTTAAAAGACAGCATCCACTGTGCTCCTTGCGATGAGGTTTATTTTGGCAGACTGCGGTATATTTCTATTCAATCTCCATTTAGAAGTTGAACTCTTGTGTTGATTTCAAAGTGTTATCTCTCTGAAAAAATACTGGTTTCTAGTAATTGTATGTTCTTTCGTTAATGTGATACGGCACTAGTTTCCGTAATTTTTTTTTTTTTTTTTTTTTTTTTTTTGTAAAATATAAAATGAGCAAATCGGTGTTGACATATATACAAAACGTGATACCCGGTAGGTAACATGTAGATTAGATGGTTTGTTTTCCATTAACGCAATAATCCCGATAAAAATCATACATCAAAATGTTCTATACTACACCGCCAATGTTGTTTCACGTGAAAATAGAACGTGAATTTCATGTGTCCAAGTGAATTTCATGTTAATTCCATATGGATTTCATATGAAAAAAAAACCACGTGACATCCGATCGACGTGAAGCATTCTGGGGGTGTGTTACATTTACTCGTAAATCGAACGATATCGACAATGATTACAGGGGGGTGGGGGGTTGCTTGGGTAATTTCCAATAACGACCGACTCCTTAGAAATAGACCTGGTAAATACATAAACAATGGCACTGTTCTGTAAAAGCCATTAATATTCCAGTTTGTATGAACACAGTACTTGGTGTTCATCGAATTAGAAACGCAGCCAACACGATTCCTTCTTTCTTTTTTTTTAAATAATGGATTTGCATCAATGACTTTATTAAAGCAATATCAACAGTGTTACTTCGCTCTGTCTCAATTTACTTCATTTGGACGATATCTCTGTTTTTCTTCATCAGTCATGTGACAACATTGTCACTAAATCCTATTAATTAATTATCATAAGATATATGTGACCTTCAAACTTGTCTTGGTTCGTGGTGACAGAATAGTATGAGCATGATATTAATTGATTGGAAACATGTCATATCGGACGGTCAGGTTCGGTAAAGGACACATATATGAGTTAATGTTAACATATATTCAGAACAGATTACGAATATCAATACACCTAGTAATCTTGATATCGATGAAAACGTCCGTTGTGAATGTCTGTTTATATTGTAACTTCGCTTTTTGCGGATTTGAAACAATTGGTCGAAAGACCAAACCAGAACCTCCCAAGCGTGCTGTATGTGTACGCATTCGTCTGAGCTAACCCAAGTACGTCAAGTATACCCAAGTTGTTTCTCAAAATAGCGAAGATAATCCATGTGAGTTGAGCAACATTATAATTATATATAAGAGACGCTGTCGTGCATCCGAATCCTCCGTCCCTGATTGATTGAACGATGATTAATCTGTTTGAAGACATGAATGACGATTGGTCTCAAGAACTTTCAATTGGCATTCCTATTGGCTATGAATATCGACTAAAAGACATTCAATGTTTACATTGGTTACAAGTTTATATTGATATCCCAAATGATTTTTCATCTATAATGAATTAATCATTTCTTAACGTCATGGATGGAACAGCCATTTTAAACAGCCGTTTTTCGTGATCGCTTGCACGACCATTGTGAGGTCACGGTGATAATGACGTCATAATAAGCGCTTGAAGCTTATAGAATATATAATTTACACTTGCTAGGCTTGGTCAATATACGCTAATACTAGCGCCCCATAGAATATATTCTTAGAGGAATTGCTCCATACAAGCATGGTTAACATTAAAAAACGAAATCCAATCCCTATATGAATGCAAACTGCGCTTGATAAGGTTACATACTAGTAAGAATACAGTGAAAATGTAAATATAAGTATATGAAAAAAACTTCCCCTATCAATGACTTCATTTCGCTCTACGTATTGATGACAACATACTTTTTGTGTAGGATATGCTGTTTAGTTAAAGAGTGTACTTTCTCTTAAATCAAATTAAAAGAACATTTCTTCTTTATTTTCTGGCTAGTAAAAACTGTTTTGCATTAACTGAAATCCTGTATATATTTGAATCAGTTAAATCTTTGAAATCACTCATTGTTTGTGCATTAAATTGTTAGGGTGGTATTCAAAAATCATATTCCTTTACCATATTGTGGAATTTATAAAGTTAAACCCCTTAAAATGCGGCTATAGTTTGGCGTTATGTCACTGTTGCTGTGCGGAAGACATAATTTGAAAAAAAGAATGAGAAAAAATCCAAAATAAAATGCTTTTAGTATGCCTTGTGGTTTCGCTACCTGATTTAGCTGAAGTTTGGATTTGACCCCTTATTAATTAAATGTCTGTGAAACGAGGACTGATTGGTATATGTACACTGTAGTATTGTCATTTGAAGTAACGACCGCACATTCTTCTGCAGCTAATGGTTCTATACTGCACAGAGAGCACTTTCAGATAATTCTCTATAGTTAATTATAATTTAGATAAGAAACATATTTCAGTGTACACAAGTTCCTTCATTATTTTCGGACAGCTACCATGAAATACTTATTCCTGTCTGGGGGTTTTGTTATAGAAAACTTCAATGAAAATTTTACTCATTAATCATTTGAACATACCATTAACTGCTTTTTGGACATGAACTATTTTACTATACGATTTGTGTTGTTTTATTTTTCTCCTTCCCAGGTAAAACTGTATGTTCAGAATACTTGGTATCTGGGATAAATGGTGTGGATGATGCCAAACTGACGTCATCAAGTCAAATGGGACAAGAAGCACACCACGCTCCGTCTGATGCCAGGTTGTATTCAGAATCATCGATCTCATCTGCGTGGGTATCCTGCATCTTTGATGGTAATCAGTATATACAGGTATATACCGTCGCTACTGAATTAATTTTATTATTTTGAGTAATAGTTTGACTTAAAACAAATTTGATCAGAAACATTCTTGAAGGAATGGAATCAGATCTTGCATAGATGGTGACTCTAACCACCAGGTCTAGCGCCCCTAACTATTTGGTTGGAGGTGCGCGACCCACCTCATATGGGAAATTCGAGTGAGATTTTAGTTGCTGTCTTTGAACAAAAGGAGCCAACGACGTTGTTTTAACATTTGGTCTAAAAATAATTTTGGCCACGTTAGCCAAATACATGGCATCACGTAAGGAGAAATAAAGTAAAATCTTCGAAAGTCTTCCTCTTCTGTCTTTTGTCATAACCATTGCAATATCAAGGTAAGCGATGCATGTTTACATCTACATGTATTTCGACTGAATTACGTTTTCTTTATGAACGTATTTATTGTGACTTAGGTGCAGTTCCACAGAAAAACCAATATTACTGCTGTATTACTTCAAGGAAGGAAGGAAACACATGCTAACCAATTCGTGACTTCCTTTTACGTTTCCTACAGTAGTGACGGGAGTGTTTGGGCCTGGCTATCGTCTGTAGATCAACAACCTATAGTAAGTTAGCATTTAAAAAGTCGCAACCAACCAATAGTTTAACGGATACATCCAATAAACCACAGAAAGCATCGTGCACACTGCATGATCACATCGATCACACGAGTGTATTTTCCGAATGTAGAGAAACGTGGGTTTGTTATTGATAAAGATAGTTGATATACCTTCTGAAATGCTAAAATTGACTTGCATATGTAAACAAGATATTATTCTCGGAATTTCAAGCATTTCACAAATCAAATCCAGGTTGTCACCAACAGACTCCGATTGAATTGTAATTAATCACACAAAAGATTTACATTACGAATGTATATAATCGGTAGAAGAGGAAGCATTGTCTATTGACCTTTCATGAGTGTTTGGGTACTATCTGTTTGCACCATTTCTTATTTAGAAGACGTAATACTTACTATCATCTTATTTAACTTTGTTCTCGCTTTATTAGCTTAAAATCCTGGATTACGTGGTGTACCGATGTTATTTAGTTTTAAATCCAGATCATTAGAAAAGGGTCTTGTTTAACGTTCGGCGGATAGGTCAACATCTTCAGTCAAATACGACTATACCATACTTTCTTCTATTACGCGACTGTTGAAAGGATTTCTTAAACCAAAACCCGAAAAAGAAAATTAATATATTTTATAGTTATATGTTTTAGACGTGAATATAAATCTCCTATGACGCGTGTTTTCAGAAAATAATAACGCTGTGTTACCAATGACCACTAGCGAATATCTTCTGTAGGGTTGACTATTTTAATCATTTTGAGTTTCAGTTATTTCCTGGAAATACTGACAGGAATACCGTGGTTAAGTCGACATTTAATACCAGCATCACAGCATCATACCTGCGTATCACATCTAAGACCTGGTCAGGTTTCCCCGTTTTACGGTTTGACGTCAGTGGATGTTACGACGTCACAGAAAATGGGAAATCTGATAAATGTTCATATTGGTAATTTGATGAAAATGACGATTATTATGCTATAGTTCAAGTGCAGTTAACTCGACTACTCGGAAACGTTTAACCTTTTGCTAGGTGTCTCGATAGGTCTCGCGGTTTGCATTGCACTTTAGCATATATTTCTTGACACTACACTTATTGTTAATATTCAAAACGTTTGTATAAATTTACGCAACATAATAGTCTTCCACATGTTATATATAACGTGTATTTGGAAATAACATATTTTGATACAGAGTGACGTGAAGAATATTGTGACAGGATTCCACAGCTTCTTCCGTCTTCGAATCCTCAATATGTGGCGACGATCAGAATGTGTAGGTCACAAGTCGAGTGCAGTATACTCATTGCCATCAGAGAGAATCCTGTCGTGCGTTCGCTTTTAATGAGATCACTGGGAGTTGCCAGGATTTGACATATAACCTAACAAGCCAATATTACACAGACTCGCCGTCTCAGACAAACAAAACCACCTGATGGATATCGAGTATGTTCCTCTTGTGGGATATTACATAAAAATCGGCGATAACTCTCAATAAAGCGGTTAATGATGAGAGTATACTCAGATGTTATAAAATGTATCTTAAGGTTGTACTCCTCTGAGAAGTCAAAATTTTCTTGTATTAAACTTTTTTCTCATATAGAATTTTGGAAATAGGAGTTCATACCATAAAAGAAAATGGAAGAAAAAACATATGTCCGTGTGCTCGTTTTTGAGCTATTGTCACTCAAAGATACCTAGTTGACAAAATATTGGATTTTATGGGAATTTTGCCGTTTTGACCATATACACAAGATATTAAAGCCATAATTTCCTAATGAGTTGTTTGATATGTATAAATGCTTGTAGAATTTATTTTCTAGTTGTCTTCTTTAAAAATATACCAATTTTGATTAATAAGACTAATATTTTTTCTCAGAATAACAACATATACTACCCCTACCCCTTGATTTTGAGCTTCAAAATGCACCATTTTCATTTTTGCCAAATTTGACCCTTTATAGAAAAAGTTCTGGTATTAAACTTTTGTTAATATTTTGCATATTAACAGAGAAAGGACTGTTCGTTCTGAATCAGGCAGAAAATGGGGGGTCCGTGTGCTTACTTTTTTGTCCCATTTGAATATTTGTTATTTTTCAGTATTTTAGAGTAAAAAATGAAAGTGCTCAAATTACCATTAAATGTAAAAATAAAGTGACAAAAGTGTATCATTTCACACATTAATGCTCAATATTCTAATAACCACGAACCTAGTAAAGATTTATAGCAAAAATTAACTCTATACAGCTAAAACTATTGGCGCAGTGATGATTTAAGTAAAAACAATTTCAGTAAAAAATGGTAAAACTGTGGATCTACTCAATGCGAAAAAAGACACAATTTCAAAATGGCCGCCAAATGGGTCATTTCTTAAAATCCCCGTATTAAAAATTCTACTAAAAATAGAAATGTAATTTTTTGACAAAGTTTGCAACTGGCAACTTGCTACAGATATTGATAAATTGTATTTGAAAATCTTATAACTTCTTTGATTTATGTCGAAACGAGACTTCAACGGGACTGAAACCTCAGAAGAATACATCCTTAATGATTCAATTACGTAAAAAAAATCATCTTTGGAATTATGAATTCATTTTACTCTTTTTTTCTATGAAATTATTACGCCATTTTCTTAGCCTATCAGAATGGGACGTTACAAATGGCGACATTATTTTTTTTCCTTTATGCGCTGATAAAATATTTTAATTTACAAAATAAATTGTATTATATCCATGTCATCCTGTAATGAAAACCCTTATCTTAGTCCAATTCCATACATAAGTAACATGATAGCCCAAAATATATGTCTTTCCATCGTGTTAATACTCTATAAAATGTACCTGTGTATTATACAGTGAAATATGTTTATAACAAACACGTTAAAACGAATTCATGGTTGTTACGTAGTAATTTTACGATATCTGCAATAAGTATATAACGAATTATGCATATAACTTTGTGATGTTGATGGTCCATAGAGGCACGTTATAACCCGTGTTTAGTGCATATATCTATTTCACAAACGCCTGGGTAGGGTAAGAAAGTCTAATTGTGACGTCAGAATTATTATATGTCGTTTTCTACATTATGACGTCATTAAAAATGGCGGGCTCAAATTAAACGTTGAACCCTGGAGGAAAAAATGTTCGGTAAATACGTTCTAATACATTATGTTTATGTGATATGAGAGAAAAATACTTTTTCTTACGCTGGGTATGAGTGAAAGGGATACCCCATCCTTGGTGTTACTACATATGTAAAACATTCCGGGGTTTCCCTGATTTAGTAACACATTGAGTGGAATATCCGTCTAACCTTCGTACCTCATATGAACGAATCTAATATTCTTGTGATATTACAACTTTCGAAAGCGGAATCATTCGGACGTTTTTTATTTTAAAAAAACATGTGACAATTATTATATATCCATATATGTTAAAACAAACCAGAATATTTGGGATTGAAAAACAACTTGATATAAACTCCATTCTGATATTAGATAATGGCACGTTGTTATTTTTCATCTTAGGTATTTTCGACTTTCTTGGTTTCCGAGAACTACAGAATGGACATGGTATATACAAGATCAATGAACTAAGCCTTGACCAAGCAGGAGCTACTCGTACATCATTTTTAATCTTTTGTTTTTATGCTTCAACTTTTAAAAGGTGGGTGGGATCACATTTAGAGCTAAGGACATGTTTGTCTCGCAATCATTTCTATGTTAAGATGTTGAAAATGGCACACATGTTGATTTTCGCTTTTTCCCATCATTGTTTTCAGATTACATAAAATTCACATTTCATTCAAATAATATCATTTTGTTTGGAAAACAAACGTTGATTCTTTGACAAACAGGCTTAGCCAGTGTGGATTGTACGAAGACATACTTCTCAATCTGTGGATGATTGTTTCGTAAACAACTTCACTATCTCAGACCAAAGGTCTCAGAACATGTTATCGGCAGTACGACGTGAATTTAATTAAGACTTGCAACTTGAATTCTAAACTTAACCTATCCATCTTTTTTAGTTTCATATATATGCATAGTACCTTTAAGCTATACAACCATTAAAAGATATTTTGTGTATATACCTTGTACCTTTGGTAGACATAAGGGACTTTAATATACAACTGTCTCCAGGTGTACTCTCAATCTTATTTCAATTATTTGCTATGGTACAAGCCTTAAAAGTGTTGATAAGCTCGTTGGAATGCTGATAGAAAAACTAGCTTCTTGGATCAGCATTGCGATGTCATACAAACGATTTTTTTAAATTTGATAATTCATCATTTTTTGCAATCCAAATTGCATGCTTTCAAATGCAAGTCTCCACGTAAATGAGCTACATTTGCATATGCAGAAATGTAAACAATTATTACAATACGTAACAGCTCTTTATCGTGAACAATATTTACACTAAACAAGACGCAAAATGTAGTATACTGGAATATAAAGTTGATTTCTATATTCAATTTTAGATTTTTGAGGATACACCTATTTTCAAGGAAATTTTAGTTTGTAACTCATAGCTATTGCCTGTGTTACCATTCATTAGACTTTATTGTTATTATTGCAAATACACAAGTCATAAGGACATCCTCTCAAATGGATGATCTAGTAGTCTATCAAATTTTCTAAGTGAAGATTTTTATATCCCTACAAACTTTGAATCAGCTTCTCTATTCTATATTTGGAATGTTTTATGTAAATATGATGTCGCCGGTTTTACATCACGGAAAACATGAAATAAATATATAAGAGCAAAAAACAAATACAATTATTTCACTTTTTTTATTAAAGTCCTTTCCTCTTAAAATACAGCTCTCCGAACGACTCTTTTGAAGTTTGAACTTATTTATAACATTTTCCCTAAGTTGTTTTACCCAATAATAAGATGATTTATTATATGACTGGTGCTTTGCTGTACATTTTTGATTGCCAATAAGTTTTCTCGTCATAACATACGCTTCAATGTATCAATACCATTTCTGTAGGTTGACGACAATCTGTCGTATCCAAAGGTACGCCATTACTGAATGACTCTATTCCAGATACACCTGAGCTCGTAGATATAGCACTAATGTATTGTTTAAATAGTAATCCTTTATGATTTTAAATTCATTTATGTTGATTTTCACTCTGTAACCGAGAACCGAACGAAATTGTTCAAGCCTTCTTGGGGGGGGGGGGGGGGGGGGCCTCCTTTAAACATCAGTCAGACTCCCAGAATACAATATTTACAAGTTTATTTACAACACATAATACTAATTACAGTCATAGCAGCACATAACACGCACTCATACAACAGGCTCTCTCCATCTAACCTTATCATGATATATTCTGTACAGATGTTTTTTTATAACGATATAAAAATGTTCATCATATGGTTGCTTTCCATTGGTACAATCCACTGTTCCGAAATAATGTTCAGTACCACCGCACAGTATTGCCAATTTGCCGCTGTCAATGTCGCACAAAACAAGGTGAAGGTCACCCGGACCCGCCGGCTGAGGTGGAGGTCACAAAGGCCACGATGACGGTCACACAGACCAGACCTTCCAGTAAAGGTAAAGGTCACATAGACCTGACCTTCCAGTAAAGGTAAAGGTCACACAGACCTAGATGAAGGTCACACAATCAGACTTGCTAGTCAAGGAAGAGGTCACACAGACCCGTCACTAGTGAATGTAGAGGTCACACAGACCCGCTAGTAGTCGTAGAGGCCACAGAGACCCTCTGGTAAATGTAGGGGTCACACAGACCCGCTACTTGTCGTGGAGGTCACACAGACCTTCTGGTATATGTAGAGGTCACATTGGCTAGCGACGATATGACTTAAAGGCATATGTATCCATCAGTTTCTGGGTAGTTTTTTTGGAATATGGTTGTGCTGGTATCCATGGTTGTAGGCTGTGTATAAGTTTTCTTTTATTATCACCATGTGCTTTCATATAAGGGTAGAATTGCGTCTTAAAGTTAATATTGCATGTAAATGTTGACGTATCGAATAGTATCGAATAATTGATATGTAAACGAATGACTTATTTACCATTGTAGTATAGGGGGACATTGGGATTACCAAATGTAAGGCAATTTGCATTTCTATCTTATTTTGTTTATATTTTAATTTGAGTTTGCGTTGGAATAATATGACTGCTCTCTTTACAAATTGGTGCTGATATCATTCGGCTACCTTTATCAATTTATCCAATCCATATTATACTGTATATATGAAACACATTTTATGAATTCTCCAGAACTTCAGCAACGGAACCTCGTCGTATTTCTACTTAACGAATGACGCTTCGATTGGAAACATTAAAAACGTCCAAATATGGGCTTGGGGGCGATGCGGAGTTATGTTCCTGGTATCTGATGAGGGTTGTGATTATCGACGGAATAACTAAACATGCGTAAGTATGTATTGAGCATATGTATGCATAACAGAGATTTTGGTAAAATTGATTATGTTTCATAGTATTGTTTTCAGCTGATTTCTGTGCTTCTTGGTTATTTTTATTTAACATGTATTGTGATTAATGAATATACAATTTATTTTATTTTCATGTTATGTCACAAAAATACAAGAAAGTATTATCTACTAATTTCGTTTCTAAGATTACACTATATATCAACAGAGTTTATGAAGATTATTTAGATGAAGACATATTTATATTGTAAATGAGTAAATTTAATATTACTAATACCTGGTATATCTTTTTGTTTGGCCCTGAATCAACATGTGTTACCAAACCTGATATTAAATGACAAATGGCAAACTTGACTTTCTTCCGCACATCGTTACACGAAAGTTGGTGTATAAAACATTTCCAATTCAAAATATAATAAATAATGCTATATCATTTCAATTCTTTAATTACTCGTGGAAGGCTAAC
Source organism: Argopecten irradians (assembly GCF_041381155.1). Taxonomy (NCBI): domain Eukaryota; kingdom Metazoa; phylum Mollusca; class Bivalvia; order Pectinida; family Pectinidae; genus Argopecten; species Argopecten irradians. The sequence goes on from NC_091146.1 coordinate 26,180,403, forward strand.
TTTTGTTGTAGTACAAGACTAAAATGTAACAGATGGCTCTCTATGGAGAAGGGGACGGGGCTAACCTGGTGTACATTGAAAGTGGGACAAAACAGCGACAGTACGGGGGATATATCTGAAGTGAGCGCCCGGAACATCATTGACGATAATCTATGGTTTTCATTGCTATTCCATCCCCAGTATAACAGGTTCACCAGGGTACAGAGACTTTGGTGTGTGGGTTCTCTGTTGTTCCTTTCGATGGTCGCCTCCGCCATGTTTTATGATACACCGGATGATACTACTCCATTTGTAAAGACAGCGTACTTTGAGATTGGTTATAAAGAGCTTTACACCGGATTCATATCAAGTGCTGTTACAGTGGTGCCTTCTTTGATTATGACCTTCATTTTCAGTAAAAGAAAACTACGAGGAGAGAAATTCCAACAAATCATGTATGATTGTGATGCTGTTCGCCCTTTTGGAAGACTGCCCTGGTGGTCGATCTTCTTGGCATATATTGTATGCCTAGTGTGCATCACGTCCGGATCTTTTGTTACACTACTGTATTCTTTGGAATGGGGACCGTCCCTTACAATTCAATGGATGTCAGCGTTTTTTATCGGCACAACAGAAAGCGTGATTTTTATTGAACCTGCAAAAGTAAGTTGAAAAATCTCTCGTTTTGGTTTTAAGCTTTGTATTCCGTATTTGCACGTTACCGGGTTATCTTCCCTTGTGGATAGGTATTGATTGTGACGTCATGCGTTTACGAGCGTAACGTCATACCTTTCGGCAATCTCTTACAGGGTGCATTTCGGTCCCCACAATATCACCTCTGTAAACGGCCGAGCGAAATTTAAGGATTTTTGAAAAAAAAACGTATTTCGGACGCATGCTCAATTCCTTATTACATTTTCTTTTCTATCATTTTCCTGTAAACGGCTGTTAGTTCTGACATAATGCAATTTGATCATTCAATATCACGACACAAAATAATGGATTATTTTGCGGATACACTAAATTTAATTGTAAGTAAATAGTCATGATTTTCATAAAACAGTCACTTTGACGTCTTATATAAAGGGAGCGCAATGTATTGAACAATCGTCATGCCGTGATATTCTGTGACCCGAGGTCAACAAACGGCTAGTCCGTTAGCCGTTGACAGAGATGCATGTGTGGACCGCAATGAACTCTGGAAGAAAACGATACCTACCAGCAAGGGAGCTTACTCTGTAATATGAAAAGACGGAATAACAAGAGTGTTAGATGACTATATTTGCACGCTTCATTGGAATTTATTTCCAGAAAATAATAAAAAGATGTATGTGCCGTAGCTTTGCAAACATTTTTCCATGCTAATTTGTCTTCGGGAATCTTAAGCTGTGGAAATCATTCAATCTATGAAAAGAAATTGTAATCACTACCTGGCATCATGGTCTGAACGCATGTAAAGACTTCACATCAATAAATAAAATCTAACCTAATCCAATAACAACTCAAGAACATAACATTAACAAATACATCTTTAAAAAGTATTTCCAGCTTGTCATTACCAAACAAATCCTATAAATCCATTTCCGCTCATATAAAATACATGTGACATGATACACAAACATTACAAGCTGAGGAACTGAGCATATCATCTCTCCGTCCATCGCTACACACTAACGACAACAAACACAACAGACCTCGGACACAGACAGACGCAGACTGACTGGATTCAAACAGCATGCATATATAGAACATAACCACGTGACGTGATCGCTGGATTCGCTAGTAAATAGCCGCATCACTCGCTGGATAATCTCTAACCAACATTAATTATCACGCAAACATCTACTGTCAACATAAATACACGTTATATAATTCTTATAACTGACTTTCCTTTACATTACATGTTCAAAATATCGTCTGCAACAACCGGAAGCACTAATAATACAAAATACGAAACTACGCTATCGGTTAGCTGTCATTATAATAATGGCTGCGCCCAGTAGCAGAAACACGTGCTCCAACACAATATAAACAGATACTATACACATGAGTATAATATAACATAATTTTTTTGTAGGCCTTAGTACTAGCTGTCTTGATTGTTTGCCTCTGTTCGGAGAAGACTGGAGAATATGACTTCCATTTCCCTCCAATTTCTGTATATCCAAAGATAAAGGATATTTATAACCAAGGTATGAAGTATATTCTAAAAATTCTTTACTCTTCATTCACATTTATTCTTTATTTTTAATATAAGGCTTTGGAATTATAAAAATAAATTATTAAAACATATTTCTAGACCGTTAGTTCAAAGCGACATCTATGTTAACATTCATAGGGAAACATATGCTAAGTAAAGATGGGAAGGGTACGATTTCTGATTGGTAAAGTGGAATTGCGTTCTGATTACTGGAATTTCCTTCGTATTACCCGCACCTGGGTATAGCCCGCGGGAAGCAAGTTCAGACATTTCCGATGATTTTGTAAAATAAGCTACAGATAACCCGCACCGGCAGATTTCTCGCGGGTTATACTTTGATGTTATCCTTGAAGTTTCGAAAGGAGTATGGATTTATTCAAATACATGTTAAGTTGTATTAATAAAATATTTGTGTTTGTTTTGAAATAGGTTTAAAATGAATATTCAATAGTTCATGTTAATATACTTTAGCATAATAATAGGTTAACCTGAGCTATTTAAAACGTATATGCCGCATATTTTTCAAACTTAGTAATAGTTTCCACAGATAGCCCGCACTATGCAACTTCTGGTGTAAAAACACCGTATAGCCCGCGAGCAATACGCAGGAAATAACGATAATGCTCTTAGCATGTCCAATAGAGACAGGTATTCAGAAATAATAGTCTGCATTGTCTAAGGATTATGTAAGAGTATATAATTGATATTTGATGCGGCATGGAGATTATTGTTCATATATTTACAGGAAATAGACAAGATTTTGTATCTCCATGCGACAAGCCGGAAACGACCGATCAATTGCGTCGTCGGTACACTATACGTATGGACCGAAAGCTCAACAAATTACTAAGAAACTTTGCTATGGGGTTGGCTTATGTATGTGTTCTTTTGGTCATTGCATCTCAACAAAACATTCCTGAAGTCAGCAGACAGAACTTACAAATTAAAAATTCCCTGAGAGCAACAGGAGAGGTAATAACATAACTCCATGAAACTGATTTCTACATTTGTATTTCTTAACCATTAAAGATGCTCCACCGCTGTAGATTGTTATTTTTTCTCTATCAAAAACAAGAGTAGACGAATTAGTATTTTTCTTCTGTTACAAAAGTTACTTACTTCATACCAATACCATTATTGAAAAATGTGAGCTTCTAATTGTATTTAAAGATAATATTTTTAAAACTAATTCATTTGCATTTCGAAAAAAACCTGTGGCGCTATGTCCTATATGGAATAAAATACTGATTGCGCATGTGCAAAACCAAAATGAATTATTTTATATGTATTTTGGTGTTTATTAGACACACACATACACGATTAAACATCAGTTATTGTTCAAATGATGAGTATCATCTATGCTCTGTCGGCAATAAAACATCTTTAAGATACAATTGGTGATAACAGAACATTATGTTATAAACGAAGAACCTCGGTGTGGACACACTGGCAGATATTATTGCTTATTTTAGACAGCCTGTGAGTATATATCATTGCATGCCGTACGTCGTCCTATCGACTTCTGGCGAAGGCTGAAGCTGATAGAAGTTGTAATAATAGTTTAACCTTCCCCAAACAGTCAGAGTCTTCCCCAAATCCGACTAGCATTCATTGACGCAACCATCTAAAATATAAACTCTCTTAATTGGTAAAGGATGTCTCGACGAATAACGAATATATAGACTTAAAATAGTCTTATAACTGTTAAAATGTTATTCATTTTGTCAGATAAAATCAATAGAGGATGTGTGGATGTATATTGAAACTGTTGTGCTACATCGCCTGTATCGCTCCGATTTTTACAATGGTGAAATCAAAACGTTCGATGACCTGAGGTTTTTTGAGAATAACGTAAAGATGGGTCCGTTGAGAATACGCCAAATTCGAGTTTCAGGTAAGTGTGGCATGTACATCGGCTTGTTCAAAGGTTGTAAATTAAATTTGATCGACGACATTTAAGATGCTTTTTATCATTAACCTCCAACAACCTAAATCTCGAAGAGTCCGAAAATTCAAGTCGTCATTGAGTACTATGTGTGCCGCTTTTCCATTTATTACGCCTGTATTTTTTTTTGCAACACCCTTCCCCAACGTAGCCTCTGTAGCGCGCTCGTTATACTTTGTATGTGATACTCCTTTACACGAAACGTTTCCTTATTACGCCTTCTATAACGAAATGAAGAGGGGTGTACTGGAATATGGTTGTCCTTCTTTCCGTCCGTCTGTCTGTCTGTAGACACAACTTTGTCTGGCAAACTCATCCTAAACTACTTGACATGTTTTGATAAAACGTCGAACAAAGAACCTTGACAAAAAGGAGAGTTGAGTAAACTATGTAGGGTTCTGTAATATCCCCTATTAATGGAAGTATTACTAATTAAAAGGCCAAATTAGCCCGAGTGGGGGTATTAGTCCGCCACTCTGGCGACAGTTCTTGTGCCGAACCTGGTTCATCTATTTCATCATATTCCTTTGATGCTTCTGTAGGACACTCATTATATTGTTTATGTGACACATCAATAGTGAGATGTTGTCAACAGAATACTTATATATTATTTGTAATACTTATTTGATGTTTTAGATACCTGTACAGCTCCGGCGTTGCCAAGGACTTATGGCATGCACTGTTTACCTGACTACGAGGCTGACACTGAAGACAAGGGTGTCTACACGGATGGTATAACATGTTTTAATATTCTGATAACACAATAATAAGGCTTATATATTGTTACCAATGTCAGTCCGTTCATATCCATATATTGTCACCAATGTCTTTCCGTTCATATCCATACAGTGTCACCCATGTCAGTCCGTTCATATAGGGATTGAATTGCGCTTTTATGTTAACCATGCTTGTATGGAGCAATTCCTCTAAGAATATATTCTATGTATATAACGCGCCCCATATTGAATATATTCTTAGAGGAATTGCTCCATACAAGCATGGTTAACATAAAAGCGAAATCCAATCCCTATATTTACACTCATACGACTTTTTTATTTATATTTTATGCTATAAAATCGTCATTTGAATTTGACGTAATTATTCAATAAAAGTCGGTCAAAAGTGGGAGGAGCTTACTCAATTGAACAGCGAAAGATGACTCTTCACGTAAGGTAGAATTATTCATCCGCGACGACAATAAAGTTCAATATTTCATTGTAAAATAAACATGACAAACAAAGTAAATTTCAGAGAAAATTTTATTTCATCAGATCAGAACTTTAAATATATATTAAATTTTGCTAAAAGTTAATATATAGCGTAATAACAAAAAAAAATGTAGTCGACCACATGTGTGAAGTCGGTGACCGTTTTTGTGCAGCGAGGCGAAGCTAACGCACGCTTACACACTGGAGTTTGCCGAAGTTGTCAAAACACCGATGTTAGCTCACGTGTTTGAGTAGCTCACGTGTTTGAGATTGTCGTCTGACTTGACGATATTACATCCTTGGCAGCCATGTGATTATATAATCTACGCTTAGATCCATTGCCATCTACACACGGAACATTTTCTCTTGTGTTTGATGGGTATCGTTACAATGTATTTGTGGTGACGCGTAACTGTCAATACGTGGATTACTAGCGGTGCATGTTTTATAATACACATGATTAAATTCTCAAAGAACAAAACAAGAGGATATATTTATAACAGACATCTGTCAGAGGGTCTCACGCACGTCCACCCCAAAGACGCGATCGTAGGATGAACACAGACACAGAGGTAATATTTACATTTGACAGCACTGAACGTCGCCCCGGTCGAGATATTTTCCCGTTTATTTATACAATTGTTAATTTTAAAGAATGTTGGTATCATATATAGATATAAAACATATATGTATTGTTTACATTTTCCGTAATGTTGTGTCAAAATGTAAACAAAGCCATGTGTTTCTTTTAAAAAAGTAGCCCCTTAACGTTGCAAAGAACATTTTCATACGCAAGTTCAAAGTTCAATGTTACCATGCAGTTATGGTAAACAAAATCGGCTAGTACTTGCGTATAGTGAACAAGCCTAGCAAGTGTAAATATATCCATATATTGTTACCAATGTCAGTCCGTTCATATCCATATATTGTTACCCATGTCAGTCCGTTCATATCCATATAGTGTTACCCATGTCAGTCCGTTCATATCCATATATTGTTACCAATGTCAGTCCGTTCATATCCATATAGTGTTACCAATGTCAGTCCGTTCATATCCATATAGTGTTACCCATGTCAGTCCGTTCATATCCATATAGTGTTACCCATGTCAGTCCGTTCATATCCATATAGTGTTACCAATGTCAGTTCGTTCATATCCATATATTGTTACCCATGTCAGTCCGATCATATCCATATATTGTTACCAATGTCAGTCCGTTCATATCCATACAGTGTTACCCATGGCAATTCGTTCAAATAATTATAATACATATTATATATCATATAATTATCTTTATTTGTGGTAGATGCTTGGTTTGTCATATTTCATCGCGTTATCGCTGATTCCAATTTCTTGTGTCAATCATATTGACATCTTAATTTAGTACCATATATTAAATCTGTTAAACTAATAAGACTTGCCCTTATTATGTACTCTATGTATTCAATCTTATTAAAATACAGATCTTTGTAACTAATCCGTTCAATAGAGGATCTGACAACATCCCATTTCCAAAGGTCATCTGGACGTGAACCCTAATGGAATGTTGTCAGATCCTTTCGTCGTGATAATAAAGATCTGTATTTGAAATAGATTATCTATATATTGTATCTGTATCATTGCAGGTTGGATCCCTTGGAACACATCTGATTTATGGGACGGTGTTGACACCCCATATCGATATCACTACACCAACCCAAATGAGGCACCCACGTACTGGGGTCTTTTTGGGACCTATAGTACAAGTGGGTATCTCGTTGATTTAGATATTATGCCAGATGAGGCAAACACTTTAGGAAAAGATCTGAAAAACAATGGATGGCTTGATCAGAAAACCCGCGCTATTTTCATAGAAATCTGTCTCATGAACAGAAATAATAGATTGTTTACACAAGTCCAAATCGTCTTCGAGCTCCCAAGTACAGGCGGAGTCTTCATGAATACAAAGGTCGTATCAGCCAATTTGTACCCGTACACCAATACATTTGACTTTATTGTTCTGGGTCTACAGTTAATGTTTGTAGTCACCATTTTTATCCGGCTTGTGTCACTGATCGTCAAGATGATAAAGACCAGAGGTCATTCCCTAGCAAGAGCGAGTCAAGTCTTTGACATCCTACATCTAGGGGTGTCCATCGCTGCAATGGTGTATTTTGTCTTGAGGTTCACCAGCACAATGAGTGTTCTCAACACCCTCAGACAAGACACGGGTAATGCTACTTTTACATTTTGAGTTATTTTCTGAGGTTAACAATATAAAATATCATTTAGATATATGGTAATTGTTCATAATGAGATAAACACAGTTTACATCTAGTGTATTAATAATCCGAAATAAAAGCCCAAATTGAATTCAAAGTAATATAAAAAATCCTTTTTTCATTTCATTTTTTTTTCAATTTCATTTTTAATTCAATTTTTTATTTAATTTCTTACAGAAAAGATATTATTTTCGTATCATATTCACATATAAGGGATATTTTATGACTGTAAACGTATTCAAATTGGCGGTACTTTTATTTTCACGCTGTCTTTGCAACGGAAAAAAGTGATATGTTTATTTCTAAAGAACGGAATTTTGATAACTGATATCCACACTAATAAAATATAATTGATCTTTAATCGCATATGCGCTAAAATAAGAAGGTCATCCTTATGAAACGAAACATTCAAAGTCATTGAAGCTATACTGATACTTTTCCCTAAGAAGAAAATGTCGATCAGTTGAAGTATTATTAGCATCCACCGTTCTTTAGTATGTTGTAGGCGGAAGTTTTTTTAACCGTTTTTAAATTTATTAATATCGTATAACTACAGACAAATCTAGCATCAGCAGCCCTTTCTGTGCGAAGCAGTCGGGGGAAAATCGATCTTTTTATGAAATAGTGATCCTCGTTAATTTCCTGATATGATTTGTTTACTTCTATTCCTTAGTCTATCCCGTCTTTGTATATTACAGAGTTAACACCCTTGCGGATATGTATCGATTGTTACGTCATTATGTTGTAAGCGCAATTTACGTCGTTTCTCCGAAAAGTATGACATTACGCTCGCAAACACATGACGACACAATCAATACCTACCCGCAAGGACAAGTGACTCTGTAATATACAAATACATAACACTAAAGTGAACAGTAGATAGTAAATCATGACTTCTACCAATGACGCTACACCCGTGGTAGTAGACCGGTATATTTTTATCATTAAAAACACATACTGTGTATTGCCCATCCTGGATAGAAAGATAAAACGTCTAACCTTTGTCTTCGATATTAGAAGATAAATTTAATATTTCAGCTTTCATCTAGTGGTATTTACTTTTATATAGTGTCTACCAGAATCTCAAATAATTATTAAACATAACGTCAGGTATTTGAGTCTCTCAGTCAGTTTGTCAAATTTTCGGAATGCATATACATTATACTTTGGTAACCTGACTTGTATTTTCGTTATTAATTACTATACGTATGTGACCTGCATTGTTATTATTTCGGCTGTTTTAATATCCTTTGTTTCCTAGATCAACATTTTAACAACAGATACTAGAGACAATTTTAGAGATGTGAAATAAGAAACTTATTGTTACCTTTTGTATTTTGCTGAATATCTTTTGCTGTCCCTTTATCAATGTTTCACATCAATGGTATAATCAATTATCGATTGTTTGAATTCGAAGTTTTATGTCTATGTGTTAATGCCCTTAAGCCTTGTTTTTGTTATTAACAGGATTCTACACGTCCTTTGGATGGGTTTTCCTATGGGATGAATACTACTCCATTAACCTTAGTATGGCTACCTTCATCGCTATCCTCAGCGTACTGAAGTATCTGTCATTTAACTTTCACCTGTTTCTGATGTACAAAACAATTCTGTCATTTCGATCCGAGGTTGTCCATTTTCTCATAACACTAGCCATTCTTATGGTAGGCTTCGCCAGTCTAATACATCTTATATATGGGCACAACGAAAGTGGTTTCAGTAGCATGGCGACCTCAATTTTGACTTTATTTCGAATGACAATTGGAATTATCAAGTTCCGGCATGACATAGTGGTGTTGGTAGAGGGTATTTTTATCATTATAGGAGTATACGCTTCAATTGCCACGATTCTTTTCATTAATCTTTTTGTCAGTTCATTGGATCATAGATTGTCATACATAAAGGAGTGTATTAGGAAAGGTTTGACATCATTCGACTCGTATCTTAGTAGTCATTTCTGGAACAGATTGGCCAACGTATTCACATTATGTGGAAATACACGTCGGGAACAAGGTTTGTAGAACATCTAAATATAAAATTAAAGTTATGGTGAACATATTGAAATGGTATTATTGATCATATTCTCGTTGTTTTTTTCTGTTGTTAACTCTAAACTATTACTTAGTTGTGAAATCAATTCATATTGTAATATTGATATTACTGAGATATGATTTCACAAAGGTCAAAATAGAATATTATATTCATCCAATGTATAGATTATCGACATATCAAATGAAGTTCTAAAAACAGTTTCATATGGCAAGGCAGAAACATTTTTTTTACATAAATATATATAAATTTCTTTCAATATGTCTTATTTCAGAGCATGAATGTGACACTGGTCTTCAGAAGGTTAGCATTAATAATTACTAACCACTATGGGAATGAAATCCTCAAATATTACTTATACAATACTTAATATAATTAAGAACTATTAAGAACTAACCCTGGACATTTAAAAATATCCAGTAGATCGTTAATGCTTTGCGTACATTCTGCTGAAATTCTCTAATGACAAAGTCCCGCTTTGAAACATCGCTGAATGTATGACGTCGCTTTAGTGTCGGACAGTATCATAACATTGTGATGATATGGTTACATTAACGTGGCATACTGTCAACCAATAGTTTGCATTATATCAATCTGATTAAAACACAGATTATTTTATGATCAATACGTTTGATAAGAGGATCTGACAACATCCCAGTAGGGGTCACGTTCTGGTGACCTTTAAAAAACGGCCAATCAGATTGCTGCTGCCAGAATCTTGACTGGAGAAGAAGTATTTAGAAAAAAGGTGTCCGAATTATTTTCATGTGCGTAGTCATCTTGCCAAAAGAGCACAACAAAGCAAAGTGTATATGTATGCTGGGTCGAAATGGCGTTATAAAATGACGTAGTAGGGTGTAGAAAATGTATTTGATCTGAAGTACACGTGGTAAAAAGGTCATCCGAACATAACCTTTTATGGGATGTTATCAGATACTTTATTGAACGGAGTGGCTATTAGGAACTGTATTGTAATCAGATTGCCATTCTATGTTACAAATATTATTATCAGTATTTTACTTTTCCGAATATTCATCAGTTTTACTTTAGGTTTCATGTTTCGTTAATTGATTTATGTCATTTTTTTAGAATCAAAAGGAAGAGGTAATCTGTGGTAGGTTTCTATCGAAAATCCTGAAGCGGTTTGAAGCTGATTCTATCCTAGAAAAATCAGCCCTAGAGTTGGTGCTATTACACCTGAAACGTAGATGTAGACGCAAAGCAACTTTTGACGGATGGCAGTACAGGTAAGATGTACCTACAGGTGTAATACTGAGTGGTATCATGCAATACACTCATTTGTCATGTGAACCTCGGAATCACAAATGTAATCAAACCTTGGGTTTTACAACATTTTGTTACCCACGGTATACTATACACTATACTATGTACATATGGACAAAGAAGTACAGTGGAACTTGGTTGATACGAACTCGGATAATTCGAAAACCCGGTTTAATACGTGGTACTTTGCCGGTCCCGGCCGAATCCTCTCTTTATCTTTGTTTAAAGAACTCGGATAATTCGAATTCGGAGATCTCGAAGAACTCTGATAATACGAAGTTAATGTTGGGTCCGAAAGACAAAAATCATTCATAAAATGTTCTTATAATTCGAAATGAGATTTTTTGGACAACGAGATCGCCGAAAATGCCGATTTCTTTTTCATAAATTTACCGTAGAACGCCATTTCAAAATAGATATATCGATTTTATTGTTATAATTTTGCAACTACCATCGGTGGTGTTGACATCTCTCTTGTTCACTTCGTTTTAAGAACATGGAACTAGTCTATATACACCAAATAAAGAGATCGTCAGAAGATATGAGAACTCGCTTAATAGAGCGAACACTCGGATAACTCGAAGTTTTATCTCGGTCCCTTCGAGTTCGTATTAACGTATCCGCTGTAATTCCAACCGTGTGGCAAAAGATTGTCACATTTTCAAGGCGATCTGCCCCTTTATCAAGACACACAAAACGAAACTATTACACAATATAACACGAACAGTAAAACGGGACAATGAAAGAAGACAAATATTTAATAGTACAACGGAGCGCAATAAACCCTTCGGCAAGTGGCAGCCGAATCTACCACAAAGTAGCCATGCTGTTCGGCAGAACGCTACAGAATGAGCGGTGGCTGGAAAGCGTGCCACTTGTACTATGTACATACATATATACTGTAGTAAAAGTAGGTAATATAAACCATGCCGGCAGCCCGGATATGATAAATTAATTCGTAATAGAAATTTGACAGTCCAGAAATTTAACAGTTTGGACTAGCGATGCATGTGTCTGGTCCATAAAACTCCAACTCACACATTTTCATTTTTTGGTGGGTGTTAGTGGGTGTGGAGATGGGGGCTGTGGGATGTGGTGGGATGAATATTCGACTAATATCTTTACTTGACTTGCGTGGAAAGTACACCTCTGATGCACAACCATGGTTCCAGGTATTCTATCGACTGGTCAAAGGAAGATAACACGTTGATAATGGAGTTCATTGGTGGTACGGTGTCCTGCAACATAGCCGTGGACAACTATTCTGTAACTGAAGCCTGTCGACGAGGAATTGTTCCATACGGTGAATCCACCCAACCTATCAGTATGGTATTTAAGATACACCAGTTAACAGGAAGTCCACGACTTGCATCAAGACAAAACGCCGTATCAATGGATACTAAACCAGTATCGATAGGTTCATAATCATATAAGCACTGGTACAATTTAGGAAAATAAAGGCGAATTTGTATCAAAAAACATTATATAGGGGTCATAGTATCGTTGGAATGACTAATTGAATGGTGGCTGGATAGCATATTATCATATTTGTGTCACTTCAAATAAGTATGTTTGGTGATACCTGTTAGTTTGAATAGTCACCCGGAGTGACACATTGGAGATGTTATTAGGATATCAGGTGTGTACGGTTGATATCAGATGTGTACGGTTGATATTAGGTGTGTAAGGTTGATACCAGATGTGTACCGTTGATATCAGGTGTGTACGGTTGATATCAGGTGTGTACGGTTGATATCAGATGTATAAGGTTGATATAAGGTGTGTACGGTTGATATCAGGTGTGTACGGTTGATATCAGGTGTGTAAGGTTGATATCAGTGTGTAAGGTTGATATCAGGTGTGTAAGGTTGATATCAGGTGTAAGGTTGATATCATGTGTGTAAGGTTGATATCAGGTGTGTAAGGTTGATATCAGGTGTGTAAGGTTGATACCAGATGTGTAAGGTTGATATCAGTGTGTGTAAGGTTTAATATCAGGTGTGTACGGTTGATATCAGATGTGTACGGTTGATATCAGGTGTGTAAGGTTGATACCAGGTGTGTAAGGTTGATACCAGGTGTGTAAGGTTGATATCAGGTGTGTAAGGTTGATACCAGGTGTGTAAGGTTGATATCAGGTGTGTAAGGTTTGATACCAGGTGTGTTAGGTTGATATTCAGGTGTGTAAGGTTGATATCAGTGTGTGTTACGGTTGATATCAGGTGTGTAAGGTTGATATCAGGTGTGTAAGGTTGATACCAGGTGTGTTAGGTTGATACCAGGTGTGTAAGGTTGATATCAGGTGTGTAAGGTTGATACCAGGTGTGTAAGGTTGATATCAGGTGTGTAAGGTTGATATCAGGTGTGTAAGGTTGATATCAGGTGTGTAAGGTTGATACCAGGTGTGTAAGGTTGATACCAGGTGTGAAGGTTGATATCAGGTGTGTAAGGTTGATACCAGGTGTGTAAGGTTGATATCAGGTGTGTAAGGTTGATATCAGGTGTGTTAGGTTGATACCAGGTGTGTAAGGTTGATATCAGGTGTGTAAGGTTGATATCAGGTGTGTTATGTTGATACCAGGTGTGTAAGGTTGATATCAGGTGTGTAAGGTTGATATCAGGTGTGTTAGGTTGATACCATGTGTGTAAGGTTGATATCAGGTGTGTAAGGTTGATATCAGGTGTGTAAGGTTGATACCAGGTGTTGATGTAAGGTTGATATCAGGTGTGTGTAAGGTTGATATCAGGTGTGTTAGGTTGATATCATGTGTGTAAGGTTGATATCAGGTGTGTAAGGTTGATACCAGGTGTGTAAGGTTGATATCAGGTGTGTAAGGTTGATATCAGGTGTGTAAGGTTGATATCAGGTGTGTTAGGTTGATACCAGGTGTGTAAGGTTGATATCAGGTGTGTAAGGTTGATATCAGTGTGTGTAAGGTTGATATCAGGTGTGTAAGGTTGATATCAGGTGTGTAAGGTTGATATCAGGTGTGTAAGGTTGATATCAGGTGTGTAAGGTTGATATCAGGTGTGTAAGGTTGATATCAGGTGTGTAAGGTTGATATCAGGTGTGTAAGGTTGATATCAGGTGTGTAGTTTATCAGGTTGTGTAAGGTTGATATCAGGTGTGTATAGGTTGATATCAGGTGTGTAAGGTTGATATCAGGTGTGTAAGGTTGATACCAGGTGTGTTAGGTTGATATCAGGTGTGTAAGGTTGATATCAGGTGTGTAAGGTTGATATCAGGTGTGTAAGGTTGATATCAGGTGTGTAAGGTTGATATCAGGTGTGTAAGGTTGATATCAGTTGTGTAAGGTTGATACCAGGTGTGTAAGGTTGATACCAGGTGTGTAAGGTTGATATCAGGTGTGTAAGGTTGATATCAGGTGTGTAAGGTTGATATCAGGTGTGTAAGGTTGATATCATTGTGTGTAAGGTTGATATCAGGTGTGTAAGGTTGATATCAGGTGTGTAAGGTTGATACCAGGTGTGTAAGGTTGATATCAGGTGTGTAAGGTTGATACCAGGTGTGTAAGGTTGATATATGTGTAATTTGATATCAGGTGTGTAAGGTTGATATCAGGTGTGTTAGGTTGATATCAGGTGTGTAAGGTTGATATCAGGTGTGTAAGGTTGATATCAGGTGTGTAAGGTTGATATCAGGTGTGTAAGGTTGATATCAGGTGTGTAGGTTGATATCAGGTGTGTAAGGTTGATATCAGGTGTGTAAGGTTGATATCAGGTGTGTAAGGTTGATATCAGGTGTGTAAGGTTGATACCAGGTGTGTAAGGTTGATATCAGGTGTGTAAGGTTGATACCAGGTGTGTAAGGTTGATATCAGGTGTGTTAGGTTGATATCAGGTGTATAAGGTTGATATCAGGTGTGTAAGGTTGATATCAGGTGTGCTATGTTGATACCATGTGTGTAAGATTGATATCAGGTGTGTAAGGTTGATATCAGGTGTGTAAGGTTGATATCAGGTGTGTAAGGTTGATACCAGGTGTGTAAGGTTGATATCATGTGTGTAAGGTTGATATCAGGTGTGTAAGGTTGATATCAGGTGTGTAAGGTTGATATCAGGTGTGTAAGGTTGATACCAGGTGTGTAAGGTTGATATCAGGTGTGTAAGGTTGATACCAGGTGTGTAAGGTTGATATCAGGTGTGTAAGGTTGATATCAGGTGTGTAAGGTTGATACCAGGTGTGTAAGGTTGATATCAGGTGTGTAAGGTTGATATCATGTGTGTTAGGTTGATACCAGGTGTGTAAGGTTGATATCAGGTGTGTAAGGTTGATACCAGGTGTGTAAGGTTGATACCAGGTGTGTAAGGTTGATATCAGGTGTGTAAGGTTGATACCAGGTGTGTAAGGTTGATACCAGGTGTGTAAGGTTGATATCTATTCAGGTGTGTAAGGTTGATATCATGTGTGTAAGGTTGATACCAGGTGTGTAAGGTTGATATCAGGTGTGTAAGGTTGATATCAGGTGTGTAAGGTTGATATCAGGTGTGTGTAAGGTTGATATCAGGTGTGTGTAAGGTTGATATCAGGTGTGTAAGGTTGATATCAGGTGTGTAAGGTTGATATCAGGTGTGTAAGGTTGATATCAGGTGTGTAAGGTTGATACCAGGTGTGTGTAAGGTTGATATCAGGTGTGTAAGGTTGATATCAGGTGTGTTAGGTTGATATCAGGTGTGTAAGGTTGATATCAGGTGTGTAAGGTTGATATCAGGTGTGTAAGGTTGATACCAGGTGTGTAAGGTTGATATCAGGTGTGTAAGGTTGATATCAGGTGTGTTAGGTTGATATCAGGTGTGTAAGGTTGATATCAGGTGTGTAAGGTTGATATCAGGTGTGTAAGGTTGATATCAGGTGTGTTAGGTTGATATCAGGTGTGTAAGGTTGATATCAGGTGTGTAAGGTTGATATCAGGTGTGTAAGGTTGATATCAGGTGTGTAAGGTTGATATCAGGTGTGTAAGGTTGATATCAGGTGTGTAAGGTTGATATCAGGTGTGTGTAAGGTTGATATCAGGTGTGTTAGGTTGATACATGTGTGTTAAGGTTGATACCAGGTGTGTTAAGGTTGATATCAGGTGTGTAAGGTTGATACCAGGTGTGTAAGGTTGATATCAGGTGTGTAAGGTTGATACCAGGTGTGTAAGGTTGATACCAGGTGTGTAAGGTTGATACCAGGTGTGTAAGGTTGATATCAGGTGTGTTAGGTTGATACCAGGTGTGTAAGGTTGATATCAGGTGTGTAAGGTTGATATCAGGTGTGTTAGGTTGATATCAGGTGTGTAAGGTTGATATCAGGTGTGTAAGGTTGATATCAGGTGTGTTAGGTTGATATCAGTGTGTAAGGTGATATCAGGTGTGTAAGGTTGATATCAGGTGTGTTAGGTTGATATCAGGTGTGTAAGGTTGATATCAGGTGTGTAAGGTTGATATCAGGTGTGTAAGGTTGATATCAGGTGTGTTAGGTTGATATATCAGGTGTGTAAGGTTGATATCAGGTGTGTAAGGTTGATACCAGGTGTGTTAGGTTGATACCAGGTGTGTAAGGTTGATATCAGGTGTGTAAGGTTGATACCAGGTGTGTAAGGTTGATACCAGGTGTGTAAGGTTGATATCAGGTGTGTAAGGTTGATACCAGGTGTGTAAGGTTGATATCAGGTGTGTAAGGTTGATATCAGGTGTGTTAGGTTGATACCAGGTGTGTAAGGTTGATACCAGGTGTGTAAGGTTGATATCAGGTGTGTAAGGTTGATACCAGGTGTGTAAGGTTGATATCAGGTGTGTAAGGTTGATATTAGGTGTGTAAGGTTGATACCAGGTGTGTTAGGTTGATACCAGGTGTGTAAGGTTGATATCAGGTGTGTAAGGTTGATACCAGGTGTGTAAGGTTGATATCAGGTGTGTAAGGTTGATATCAGGTGTGTAAGGTTGATACCAGGTGTGTAAGGTTGATATCAGGTGTGTAAGGTTGATATCAGGTGTGTAGGTTGATATCAGGTGTGTAAGGTTGATACCAGGTGTGTAAGGTTGATATCAGGTGTGTAAGGTTGATATCAGGTGTGTAAGGTTGATATACCAGGTGTGTAAGGTTGATATCAGGTGTGTTAGGTTGATACCAGGTGTGTTAAGGTTGATACCAGGTGTGTAAGGTTGTACCAGGTGTGTAGGTTGATACCAGGTGTGTAAGGTTGATATCAGGTGTGTAAGGTTGATACCAGGTGTGTAAGGTTGATATCAGGTGTGTAAGGTTGATATCAGGTGTGTAAGGTTGATATCAGGTGTGTAAGGTTGATATCAGGTGTGTAAGGTTGATACCAGGTGTGTAAGGTTGATATCAGGTGTGTAAGGTTGATATCAGGTGTGTAAGGTTGATATCAGGTGTGTAAGGTTGATATCAGGTGTGTTAGGTTGATACCAGGTGTGTAAGGTTGATACCAGGTGTGTAAGGTTGATACCAGGTGTGTAAGGTTGATATCAGGTGTGTAAGGTTGATACATACCAGGTGTGTAAGGTTGATATCAGGTGTGTTAGGTTGATACCAGGTGTGTAAGGTTGATACCAGGTGTGTGTAAGGTTTATACCAGGTGTGTAAGGTTGATACCAGGTGTGTTAGGTTGATACCATGTGTGTAATGTTGATATCAGGTGTGTAAGGTTGATATCAGGTGTGTAAGGTTGATACCAGGTGTGTTAGGTTGATACCAGGTGTGTAAGGTTGATACCAGGTGTGTAAGGTTGATACCAGGTGTGTAAGGTTGATACCAGGTGTGTAAGGTTGATACCAGGTGTGTAAGGTTGATACCAGGTGTGTAAGGTTGATATCAGGTGTGTAAGGTTGATACCAGGTGTGTAAGGTTGATATCAGGTGTGTGTAAGGTTGATATCAGGTGTGTAAGGTTGATACCAGGTGTGTAAGGGTGATATCAGGTGTGTAAGGTTGATATCAGGTGTGTAAGGTTGATACCAGGTGTGTAAGGTTGATATCAGGTGTGTAATGTTGATATCAGGTGTGTAAGGTTGATACCAGGTGTGTAAGGTTGATATCAGGTGTGTAAGGTTGATATCATGTGTGTGTAAGGTTTGATATCAGGTGTGTAAGGTTGATATCAGGTGTGTAAGGTTGATATACCAGGTGTGTAAGGTTGATATCAGGTGTGTAAGGTTGATATCAGGTGTGTAAGGTTGATACCAGGTGTGTAGGTTGATACCAGGTGTGTAAGGTTGATATCAGGTGTGTAAGGTTGATACCAGGTGTGTTAAGGTTGATATCAGGTGTGTTAGGTTGATACCAGGTGTGTATAAGGTTGATATCAGGTGTGTAAGGTTGATATCAGGTGTGTTAGGTTGATATCAGGTGTGTAGGTTGATACAGGTGTGTAAGGTTGATACCAGTGTGGTAGGTTGATATCAGGTGTGTAAGGTTGATACCAGGGTGTGTAAGGTTGATATCCAGGTGTGTAGGTTGATATCAGGTGTGTTATGTTGATATCAGGTGTGTAAGTGTTGATATCAGTGTGTGTTAGTGTTTGATAACAGGTGGTGTATAGTTTGATACATGGTGTGTGTAAGGTTGATATCAGTGTGTAAGTTTCGAATTGTTAAGGTTGATATCAGGTGTGTAAGGTTGATATCAGGTGTGTAAGGTTGATATCAGGGTGTGTATATGTGTAATCAGGTGTGTAAAGGTTGATATTCAGGTGCTCTAATTCGTAATTTTCCGTCTTTGCATATTACAGTGTTACCTCCCTTACGAGTAGGTATCCATTGTGACGTCATTATTTAGTGAGTGAAACTCATGTCTCTGAAAAGTATGACAATCAATACCTAACCGCAAGTGCAGATAACTCAGAAATAAGCAAATTCAGAATAGCAGGTTAGCGTTTGATCAGACGCCCGATCACTTGGGCTTCCTACTGGCACTCCGATTACCTATGACTCTTAAGATCGCACTCGTGAAATGTAGATATAAGACTTATTAAAAAAACATGTAAAATAACTATTGTTATTTGTATACTTTCCCTATCATATCCTTATTTTTTATTTTGTAGGTTTATATATCCGCTTTCATCTCACGGTTCCCACACTACGTGTTGGCTGTCACCTCTGACCTTTGGTCTGGTATTCCAACTACCGTTCAGCAGAACAGTGCGATTGAGTACACCCTCACTAAATCTGGCGACGTCTTCTACCTCCCCGGGATGTGTAAGAAGATTGCCGTGATGTTTCCTGAGGCTTGTGTTTCGCGAGACACGGAAATAACAATATTGGTAATAAACGACATTTAAGATTTCATTTGATTATTTGAACCCATATTTGCAGGCATACTACAAAATGTTAATATCTAAATAATCGAAAATGAAATCATCAATGCACCTGCTCTCAACATCAAATGTCTGTGTGAGCATTTCCTCCCTCCTACTCCACATCGATTTCCAGTTGTACATTTCTTTATATCAAATCAGTGCAGATTGAAGTAAATCAATCTACTCACTCATGATTTTTTTTACAAACCCATGCATAAGTGACATTTGAAACCAAAAACAAATTAATTTCAGTATGTAATATTGATTTTCACAGCTAGAGCCCAGAGAGAAGTTCCACATGCTGCATGTAAACTTATAGTTATACAGATATCCCCTATATATATCTTTCAGCTGGAGCGTGGGGATGATTTCCCCATACTGCATTTCTTGGCCAGTGGTGACATATCAGGACCTATAGCTGTTCAGTTCAGGAGGAAAAGAAACATATCGACAGGTGGTATTTATGTATTTTTTCATTAAACAGGAAACTGTGATTAATAAATTCATGCAAGAATCTAGTAGATTGCATAAGGTAACATTGCACACAAAAACATAGATAAACCATAGTCAAACTAGTTAATTGTGAAATACAGAGGGCCTAATAAATTATGTTACATATTCCAAGTTTAATATTTTGTTTAATACAGAATGTAAAGCACTAGAATTTCATTTGCTAATCGTCTGCAATTATAAATTCAATATTATGAACAACTGAACATCTTGCATTATCTGCAATGTATGTGTTTTTATTTACGTGCCAATGTTCTAAAGGTGATGACGTTATTATGACGTCACTGCTTTTCAGCAGAAGCAAATCATTCCTTAATATTATTGATATAAAACAACTGTTGATTGCATGCCTTCGTGTACTAAAATATAATTGTTGTTGCACATATATGTCACAATTACAGTTTTGTACATTACGTTATCTATATATCAGAAGAATTAGGTATGATTGTTGCTACAGGAAATGACTCCGAATTTAAGCTAATGACAAAGGAGGGCGATCTGGAGTGGAAAGAAGGAACTCCTGGGGCACGGACATTCCAAACGGACTTAAGCGTCCAGATTGTCTACTTGAAGGAGAGGTGAGACGTTCTTATAAATCATACAATTTAGTGTGATAATATCATATCATAATTTCTTTCATACCTACACGTGTAATACTGGTTGGTCCAGGGCAATACACTCATGTCGCCTGAGGCTGTATTGCATGGCTACCCATACAATAAAGCCTCGTGACGTCACGGCGTCAACAAAATATCTATTTCCTCGGTAAAATTTTAACATTTGTTCCACAAATATGACTATTTTTACTATAAAAGATGCAAACAACGGAAATTGTGTTGAAAATATCACGTAATCTTTCATGTATGGAAAATTGACTTCCAGTCGTGGATTTCTTCGAATTTATTTTAAAATGGCGGGATATTATAGTTGTAAAATTGCAATAAAAGGTCGAGGTATGAAAGAAAAATACTCTTTCATAAGTGGATATGAAGGATAGGGATATTCTACCCTCGGGATCATAAAATGTTGCAAAACCCTCGGCAAGCCTCGGGTTTTACTACATTTTGTGACCCTCGGGTAGAATATCCCTATCCTTCATATCCACATATGAAAGAGTCTTATAATCCAACGCTGCACATCTACACAAAGGCAGCATGGGTGCATGTTAGTTAAATATGATACAATGTCAACGGAAAATCAGAGCAGTTATACCAGAACAAAGCATCACGCTATGATGTTTGATTCACTAAAACAATGAAATCCAAAGAAGCATTTGTTTTGTTAAATTACAAAAGTGATTCATCTTATCTGAATTAATATGAAAACATGCATTTTTGTTCTTGAATTCCCTTTATTATTATTCTCTTCATTTCTCTCACTTAGCGTGAAGACGTCGATCACTGTGTGTAAATCAGACTATGTAAGGGTAAGTACTTCAAATCATAAATAATTCACGCAGTGTTTAAACTATATCAATGGTTAATCTCCAAACTTCATCGTACATAAAATATGTTGTTAATAATTAAAATGCCACTGAAAAGTGTTAAGAAGTTTCAATCACTTATTAACATATCTTATTAACGTTTATGTTTTTTACTCTGAACTTTTCTAAAATCCACATCCATACGAAATTGCAAAACTTTAAAAAGATGACTTTGAGGATGCTTAAAATGTTTCTATCATTTTTGAAAACGTCCGTTGCCTTAGTAGTAAAAAAACAACTTCCGTTTTGTAGAAATACAGATATTAGTGTATTTGATAATAAAATGAAATCGGAAGAATGTATTTTTATGAAATGCAATGGTACGGCTACGAGTGTGTTTTGGGGGCATTTTGTTACGGTTGCCATTACAATTACCAATCTATATCTTTATCATTTCAGCTGTTACACAAGAAGAAGTATCTGGGTAAGTGTAGATTGTTTATCGAAATAAGATCCACTAAATAAATCAATTTTTAGCATCATAATGTCGCAGATATACACATATCCTTATACTTTGAATTTCTAAAATATTATATGATAATTGACAATTAAACATGACAAAAGATAGAAGTATCGTTTATAATTAAAGGTATTATGATGCCATTTCAGATCAGCAAAGGGGACTTCTGTTGTGCATCTACAACAAAACTATCCCAACACAGCACTGGCGTAAGATTGGACGAAATCTCGGATTCTCACAAAAGTGGCTGACAGAACTGGAAGTCCACAAACCGAGGACCCTAGAAGAAAAGGCATGTGTTGTTCTACAACAATGGCTGAGGGAAAACAAAGGACGAAATTTCTTCGATGTTCGCGAACTTTGGATGTGACTTCCAATGACATACTATCATATGCTATGTTCCTCTTTAATATTCAACTCAACTTGAGTCTACTAAAGAATGTGTATGTGCGCGTTTTATGTTTTTTAACTACAACACAAATTTATTGGCATTTAATGACGATATTATTATTCATCTCATAATTTGCAAAATATCCAGTGATTTCGCCCTTGTAATATTTTTGCATATGTCACAAGTGGAATTTTCATTGGATGTGCTGGGAAAAATATCCATTATGACGTCATTACAGTAACAATATAATGCCTTTTGTCGTGACAGTCTTGGAAATGTAGGTTGTTGTTGTTATGTGATCAAAATCATCTTAACTTTGTGTTCATTTTAGATGAGATTTTATGAAACGTGTCTTGAATATGAAATGAACACTCATGCAATATTATTTATATGTGATACGACTGAAGGCAAGACCTTAAAGGGAACAACCACATGTTTCAGTAGTCCTTATTTATGCAATGTTAAAAAGCGATTTTTGAGGGGTTAATATAGCCGAATCGTTTGTTTATTTTTTTATTAATATATTCACACAATATCTTCACCTCAACTCTATTTGAGAAAAATATATTTCCTTAAATTCTTATTTGGTCAGCGGATTTTAGCGAGAACAAGTCAAAATCACTTGAATGCTTGAAAATGAAGAGTGATAAAACTGAGCTTCTGCCGGAAACAGATTATGTTTATGGTATCACAAGAGCGTTTAAAAGCGCTCGATTAATGAGCTTACTTCCAAGCATCATATTCACCGGTGTCCATTGGGGAAAAATGGCCACCGTAAACTGAAAATGTCAGTATGTATATACGGTAAACACACTACTTTAAGAGCGATTTGAGCAGTTCTAGACAAAGGTTGTTGTAATCAACTGGCATGGGCTATGGTTAGGCTAGCTGCAATATTGTAGCTCAAAAGACTTTTTGACAGAAAATGGTGTCGTCTTAAGAGCTACAATTGGTGCCTATTACTGCTAATGGAGCAAAGTAATGATTATGCAAACCAATATAAAACGTTTGTTTGGATTTTTATCGTACTTGTTTGATATCGCTTACCTACTAATAAAACTGAACCACATAAAATATCAAATTCTCATCGAGGCATTATTTGTTACATAATACATATCAAGGTCTTTCTGAAGGGAATTTATAAGGCAAGTCCACAAGTTGTGAATATGACGACTAATGAGCTGTACGGTAGATATTAAGAATGGTAGTTATGTTTGTTTTGGACAAAAATAATATGTAAATGCATGTATACGCATAAAATAATTAGAAACCTACAAAAAAGTATAGAAAACTATGCCCGAGTGATTTTCGGAGGCAGTGCTCCTCTACGACACATAGGGACCAATTCGTACCCGGCCGAAAGGTATAGTAGGCCGGGTACGTATATTCGTTCTATGTTTAGGCATACAATGCATTTTGTAATGGCGGACATTAAGTAGTTTTGTGAACATTTCACTCAAATGTCACCACAATGCATATTTCTGGAATATTTTTCTAATATCATCTAATATAACTTCCATTAGAACTTTATGTTTCCGATATATGTGCTAATTTTACTGCACAAATTTTAAACTTTTTCGTTCTTATCTCTTCGGTTCTTTTTTTAGTATTGTGTTGTTTATATTTTGCACATGTATGCATTTTTTCTTTATTATAAAGTAATTATTTCTTTTCACATGTCATACAATTGAAATGTAGGAGTTTCATATTTTGATCTGTAACTGAGGTGATCGATGATACAACTTGCTGTTGTTAACTGAAAGGCGTCATTGCAATGAACAAAAAAGATCTTTGATATCGGTCAAGTGACGACACAGATGTACTTCACGAATTGTTTGAACGGAATCTATAATCAAGGTCACATTTAAAAGACTGCAGTTAATGCACGTCTGCTACACCGAACGTAAGACATTCTGGCTAGACATGGGCTAACATTGTATCAATATCGACGACTCTTAAAACACACAAAATGAATCTGGCATATGGATGCTTGGGAACCGTTATTTTATTCAAGTTGATGTCGATCATAAACAATTCTCCTTAATTATCTGGTTAAACACCAGTTTAAAGCCGGCAATACAATGCAGAAGATACACGCTCTCGTGTTATATTTGCTTTTGTTTTTGTTTTTTTTTTAATTTTATTTTTTTTATTCAAATTTATTCAGATATTTAAATAATTTATTAAATTTATTCAATAGACATATAAATAACATTATGTTCCTTTCACATAAGGACTTGCACACAAATTTCCATATTTAAATAGATTATTTTAATCTTGAACACAAACTTTCACCGCTTTCACATTATTTACAGATATATTCATCATTTATTCATCATTACCTCTCAATCATTCATATCTATTAAAAATAAATTGATATTTGTAATTTCAAATAATTAATTTTCATTGTGTATATAATATGTCAGGTAAGGGGAGACAACTCTAATATAAAAAATCGGAAGAAGGGAGGCTACTCCGTATCACCTATTCTGACATTCTATTACAAATTGATATAAATGCTTTCTTACTTCTAATAAATTCAGTTGTTACATATTATGTAATGTTATTTGTTAAAATGTACTTTCTTCTTTTTTTAAACATTTTAAATTTAACTTCTAATCAATCCATAATATTAGTTTTAAGGATTATGACAAACACAAAAAAGTATTAAAATTGATATCAACAACAAGGGGAGCTAACTCTCACATATACTTGAACGATAAAAGAGCAATTATAAATACATGTAGTTCTTAAGTCACAGTTTTTGTAATAAACTTCGGTATTTTGAAACTATCAATTTCTTTTTCCCATTTTGATTGATTTTTATGTATAATGACAGATTATCTTTAAGTAATTCTTTTAAAATTTGAAATGCTGATGTAGGAGAAGTTAATTTGTTTTGGTATTTTTTTATATGCACCAGCCATAATCAGATGGTGAGATAGTTCTAACTTTCGTCCTTTCGTCCGTGGTCCGGTCGTCCGTCCGTACCTACGTCCGTGCCCTCCGTCAGTCCTTCCGTCTCGTCCGTCCTATAACAATTCTGTACCAGCTAAAGCTCCAGGCTATTTCGTCGTAACAAGTACTGTATGGGATCTTTCTCAAACTTTCATATGTTACGGCGTCCCCTTGGACCCTTTGTTGAATGCATATTGTACTTTTGGGACTGATCGATTGTCTCAAACAAGATGCCGCCAGGCAGCCTTCTTGGATTTATTGATAGTTGAAGTTTGTTACACGCTATTTCTCAGAAAGTACTGAAGGGACTTTGTCTCACAAATTTAGATGTTGATTTCCCTAGGACACCTAGTTTGTTGCATATTTGCATTTTGGGTATGATCGATCTACAGCATGGCCCGACCAGCCGCCGAATCTTGGATATTTGATATTTTAAATGTTTGTTGACGGCTAATTATCAGAAAAGACTGAAGGGACTCCTTTCCTCAAGATTCATCAAATGTAGTGTTCCCCTAGGACCCTAGTAGTGCATATTGCATTTTTGGGGCACTGATCGGTCAGGAACAGATGTGCCGCCAGGCACATTAAATTGGATGTTTTTTATCGGATAAGTTTGCTGTTGTTAACTTAAAGGCGTTTTTTATTCTATTTCTCTTAAATGTATTAAATTCTCTATTTCAATTATAATCAAGGTCACATTTTAATATGTAGGTTCCCGTAGGACCCTAGTTGACATTGCAAAATATTGCATTTTGGGACTGATCGGTAAAACAACAAGATATCAACAACAGGCCATCTTATTTTGATATGTTAAAACAATTACTCGCTTAAATATTCTGTTAAAGAGCAATTATAAATATTTCAAGG